>NC_092001.1:16042791-16642791 GCF_044704955.1 Pristiophorus japonicus | reverse complement strand
ACTGCAGAGGTCAGACTAGGATGAGAGAGTCCGCTTTGGGGCGCGAATGCGAATCCATTTATAGTGTGTTGGCATTGCGGGGATAGTCATCGACCCCTCAATGTCGATTCAAGCACTGCATGTGCAAAGATTGTGATACAATGGGGCACCTCCAGCGAATGTGCAAACGCTGCGCGACTCCCCACGTGGCAGATTCGGAAAGGAAATGAGCTATCCGGCTAGGATCACGCTGAACGAGTAACAGATGCAACTCGACCCGAGGCTGAAGAGGAAGTGTGTGGGATACACACCTTCACCACCAAAATGCTCCGATAATGTTGAAAGTCAAGTTAAACAGCATTCCAGTTTCCATGGAATTGGACACGGTGGCGAGTCAGTCAATTATGAGCCAGAAGGCTTTTGAGGAAATGTGGCAACAAGGCACAAAGGCCAAAACTTACCGCTATTCACACAAAGCTGCGTACTTGCACCAAAGAGCTCATACATCATTGGCAGTACGGCAGTTCAGTTATCGTACGATGGAACTGTGCAAATTTATCACTATGGATTATACCAGGCGATGTTCCAACGCTTTGCAGCAGAAGCTGGTTAGGAAAGATCCAATGGAACTGGGGCGCCATCAAAGCACTTTCTTCGGTGTATGATGCCTCGTGCGCCCAAGTGCTAAACAAATTCCCGTAGTTATATGAGCCAGGCATCGGCATCTTCACAGGCGCAAAAGTGCGGATCCATCTAGTCCCTGATGCACAGCCTATTCATCACAAGGCACGAGCGGTTCCATATATGATGCGAGAGAATGTCGAGATCGAGCTGGACAGACTTCAATGAATGGGATCATATCGGCAGTCGAGTGCAACGATTGAGCGAGTCTAATTTTTTCAGTGTTGAAAAGCGATGCAACGGTGAGAATCTGTGGTGAATACAAAGTAACGATCAATCGAGTTTCGTTACAGAACCACTACCCAAAGCGGATGACCTGTTCGTAATATTAGCAGGGGGTAGGTCTTTCACCAAGTTGTATATAATCTCTGCTTACATGACACAGGAGGTGCCATAATCTTTGACAACATTGACGTGCGTCAACACGCACAAAGGACTGTTCATAAACCACAGGTGCCTTTTAGGGATTAGCTTGGCTGTGGCCATCTTCCACAAAAAGCTGGAGAGTCTGCCGTATTCGGTTCCGCACACCGTGATGTTTCAAGACGCCATCCTGATCTTCGGTCGCATCACAGCTGAACACTTGCACAACCAGGAAGAGGTTCCAATGCGACTGGACAGAGTATGACTCAGGCTGTAATGCTCCAAGTGTGTTCTCTTGGCGCCAGAGGTGGCATTTTGGGGGAGAAAGTTTGCGGCGGATGGTATCAGTCCCACGGATTCAAAGACATAGGCCGTCAAGAATGCATCCAGACCAAAGAATGTGATGGAACTGCGTTCGTTCCTGGGATTCCTTAACTATTTTGTTGACTATCTACTTGGGTTGAGCACTTTGCTGTAACTTTACATTTATCGCTCGGCAAGAGTGATGACTGGGTCTGGGGTAAAACTAAAGAGACAGCATTTACTAAGGCCAGAAACCTGCTGTGTTCTAACAAAGTGAACTGTATCTGACGCATGTTGTTCTAAATCACGTGGATATCCTTCAGGTCGAAGCTGTTTACTATCCCATCGAAATACCTGGAGAGTAAAGTCAGCACTTCAATGACTGGGATGTGGGGGTTGTGCATGTGCACTGTGATAGTGCATTTCCTCTGTGGTGGAAGGGTGAACAGGGGTTCCGAACTCAGCATTGACCATAGTGGTTCACCCGCCTCCTTCAATCCATTCAGGAATTTCAGGCATTCGGTGACGTTTCTGAAGGTTACATCTAAGGTTACTTGCAGTTGCTTATCCCACATTTGAAGACATCGCAAGGGTCAGCACTCCCGAAATGCAACGGGCTGGCAGGTCCTCAAAGAACAACTTTCTTGATCATGGTTACACCACTGCCAGATAATTATGCTTTGCTTTCGCCCACACTGCCCCCCGACATCATCCGCTGGCTTGTCACGTCACAATGACTCATGCCTACAAATTACCATGTTCCTTCATTAACAAAATGCTGCTGATTTGACAAGTCAATTCTGTTAAAATATAGCAAAATAGTATGATATCTCCTTGGGAAAACACGGCAGCAACATGGAAGATCCCCTCCTTATTTGCATATTACCCTTAAAAGGAAATCGAAAATCTCTCACCAACATGCATTCATGCGTAGTTAAGTTTTCCACAAATAAATCCCAATATATATATATATTTCATGTGAGGTAAGTATTTGTCATATCATTATATGAAAAGTAATTCAAAATCTGACGTGTTTGAAAAAGCAACGTTCAAGTTTTGATAATAGGAAGACCAATCGGGACGTCGTGAGCTTGGGGCCGATCGCGCCTTCGTCACAACAACAGCAATTTAAAAAACAATATTTATATAATGCCTTAATCCCAAGCCATTTCCCAGAAATAACAACTGTGAGATTCAGCGCCTGTAGAGGAACCATTCATGCAATCTCGTAGCATTCCTAATATCATTTTTAATTTTGTCTCTTAAGTTTCTATATTCCTCCAATCATTCATTAGTATTTAGCCGTTGGTATATGAAAAAGCATCCCTTTTTATTAATCCTCCCCTGTAAGTCCGTAGACATCCAAGGGACTCTGGACTTACTTTCCCAGCCTTTTACTTGATGCGCACATGTTTGGACTTAGCCTTCACGATCTCCTCCCAGAATGGCTCCCACTGTTCCGACAATGATTTACCTACAAGTAGCTGTTTCCTGCCCACAGTGGCCTAAACACTCCTCAACTTGGCAAAATTAGCTTTTCCCCAATTTGGGATTTTATTACAGCCCTTCATTTTCCTTATCCACAGCTAACTTGAGTCTGACTGAATTGTGGTCACTAGCACCCAATTGCTCTCCCAATGATACCCCTTCAACCTGCCCAGTTTCATTTCCCCCAAAAAGTCAAAACGGCCACATCTCGTAATGGGCTTGTTTCATAGTGACTTAAAGATGTTCTATTGAATACATTTGAAGGATTCTACACTCTCTCCGCTTCACACTGTATATGTCCCAATATTTGGATAGTTAAAATCCCATACTATTACGACCCTATGGTTTATGCACCGCAACAATCTGCCTAGAGATTTTATCCGTCATCTCCCTCCCTCAGTTTGGGGGTCTATAATACACGCGCAGCAGTGCGATAACCACTTTTTTATTGTTCAATTCGACTCATATGACCACATTTCATAATCATTCTAACATATCATCCCTCTTGTATTCTGTGGCTCTGCAAAATAACGAAAGCATTCCGTATGCCTTCTGAACAAGGTTTACTGCCTGTTCGGCTACATTCACGGATCTGTGATTATGCATTCAAAGTTCCCTTTGTTCCACTACCCTTCTCAGTGTCCTGCCATTTAACGTGCGTTCCTTAGCCTGTTTCGCCCTCCACAAAAGCATTACCTCACGATTCTACGGATTGGTTTGCATAAGCCACGATTCTGCCCAGCTGACCAGTTCATTGACATCTTCCTGCATTCAACAACTTTATTTTTCATGATCAACCACAAAGCCAATTTTTGTATCATCTGCATACGTTTTGATCATATGTGCTTCATTCAAGTCTAAATCATTGATACATAATACAAAGAAAAATGAATCTCCGACGGATCCTCACTCTAACAGCCTTCCAGTTGCAAAAGAAGCTATTGCTCTTTGCTTCCTGACTCCGAGACAATTTCGGATTCAACTTGCCACTTTGCCTTGGATCACATGGGACTTTACTTTCCTGAGCAGTCTGTCATATGGGACCTTGTCATAACCCTTGCTAAAATCCACATGCACTACAAAAAATGCACGACCCTCATCGGCACTCCTTGTTACCTCCTCGGAAAATGAAATCAAGTTACTCAGACACGACCTTCCCTTAACAAATCCATGCTGACTGTCCTTTATTAATCTGTGTCTTTCCAAATGAATATTTATCCAGTTCCTCAGAATCTTTTCAAATAATGTTCCCACAACCGAGGTAAGGCTGTCTGGTCATTAATTGGTCATTTATCCATTTTTAAACAAACGTACGACATTAGCAGTCCTCCAGTCCTTTGGCACCACACCTGCAGCCAGCTAGTATTATGATGTTCAGATCATGACTTATTTCCTCTTTTGCTTCTGTCGGCCCTGTTGGGTTTTCCACTTTTAAAGCTGTTAAATCCCTTAATACTACCTCTCTAAATCTGTTTATTTCAGTTAATATTTCACACTTCGTCCTTTTGCATCGTCTTCATCGCCTGTCACTTTTGTGATAACAGTTGCAAAGTATTCATTAAAAGCATACCCAACTATCCTGCCTCCACACACAGATTACCTTTAGGGTCTCAAATGATCCCTACATTTTCTTTAGATATCCTTCGCTCTTAAAGTATTTGTAAATATTTGCATTTTCCTTGATTTACGTGGCAATATATTTTTATTCTCTCTTTCCTTTCACAATTGCCTTTAAAATTTCAACTTTGCACTTTCTTTACTCCTCTAGAATTTCTGAACTGTTGAGCTATGGCATATGTACCCCTATTTTCTTTATTCTGTGCTGCACGCGCCTTGACATCCAATGGGGCTTTAGATTTTTTAGTCTCAACCATTTCCTTTGAGGAAATATACTTGTGCTGAACCCTGAGGATCTGCTCCTTGAATGTCACTCAATGTTATAACACAGTTGTTGCTTCAAGTAGCTGTTAACAGTCTACTTTGGCTAAATCCGACCTCAGTTTACCAAAATTGTCTTTTCCCGAGTTGAGATTTTGTATTCCTGTTCTAACTTTGTCAATTTCAATAACTACACTAAATCTAACCAAGTTATGATCACAAGCACCACAATGCTTTCCAGTGATGCACCTTCCATCTGTTCAGCTTCATTCGCTCAAGCTAAGGACAGAACCATCCCCTATCATGTTGGTCTTGCTACATATTGGCTAACAATGATCTCCTGAATAAATTTCTTGAATTCTGCACCGGCTATACGTTTCACACCAACTCTATTCTAGTTAATATTGGGGTAGTTGAAATCGCCTACTATTACTGCCCTCAAATGTTTGCATTTCTCAGACATTTGCCTACATATTTGCTCATCAATCTCCCTCTGGGCGTCTATAGTACACTCGCAGCCCATTTTATGTTCTTCAATTTATCTCACATAGCCTGAATTGAAGACCCTTCGAACACATTATCTTTCCTCACAGCTGCAATTGTTTACTTAATCAATACTGCGACCTCCCCCCTCCCCTCGGATTTATTCCCCTCTCTCACCCGCCTGACAAACGTTTAACCAGGAATGTTGATACGACATACCTGCCCTTCTTTCAGTCATGTCACAGTAACTGCTCTAATATCACTCACCTCGCAGGCACGTGGCACCAGGAGTAAGCCGAAATTATAAATTTAAGGTGCTGCTTTTTATCGTCATCTTAGACGTTCTGTCGAACGATGATGATGTGTTTCCTCATGACTTCACAGATGTTTCAATGAAGGACCCGATAATTCAGTCCTGAACTCCAAGTGAAGTGGTGGAAGATGCCTGCACGTGGATGTTTTTAACGTGTGTTGATCGTTGCACATCAGGCACGATCGGGACTTGACGGAGCTGAGATTTTATCTAGTGGCATGGGTTAAGCAGGACGACTGGAGAACTGCTCTGCTGCATGGACCGAGTGCACGCACGTTTCGCAGTATGGGCTGATCCGTGTTGCCCCTGGGCCCTCGACTATTCTTGGCCCCGTACCCTCATTTTTCGCACCTCCGCCACGTGCTCTCAGCACTCCTCCACCACAATCATTCGCTGCACTTCCACCGCGATCTCTCAACTTTTCTCCACCACGATCTCTTGCCGTTCCTCTGCATCAAAAGCATTCGGTGCACATTCGCCACGATCGCTCACTGCTCCTCCGCCAAAATATCTAGCCGCTTCTCCACCATCAAACATTCGGCGCATCTCCGCCATGATTTCTCGCCGCTCCTCCACCACAAAAAAAATTGCTGCACCTCATGCTTTTTAATCTATCTCCTAGCTCTCCAAAGTCTGCCTGCAGTGCTTCATCTCACTTACGACCTGTGTTATTTTGTATCATAATGGATCAAGTCCTCTGGAAATTCACACTATCCCCCCAGCATCCCCTGCGACCGCTCAGTTATACCCTTAATCCTGGCACCATAGAGGCAACATATCATCCTGGAGTGATGTCTGAGGCATGTCTACCTGGTTAACTATTGAATCGTTTACCAATATCGCTCCCTCTGTTCTTCCTACCCCCTGTGCAGCTGAGCTGGCAGTGGTTTCGTGGACTGGACTGTGGCTGCATTCCCGGAAGAACCATCGCCACCCCCCCCCCCGCCCAACCAGCATTCAGAACAGAAAGCTGGTTGGAGAGTGAGAAGCGCTCAGGTGAATCCTGATCTACCTGGCTGTTCCTCCTCTTCAGTCTGGCGGCCCCACATTCATTCTCACCCTGCACACTTTTAACCACACATTTATCCACATTATACTTCATCTGCCATGCATTTGCCCACTCAACAAACCTATCCAATTCAATCTGCAGCCTCATAGCATCCTCCTCGCAGCTCATACTGCCACCCAACTTAGTGTCATCAGCAAATTTGGAGATACTACATTTAATCCCCTCGTCTAAATCATGAATGCACAATGTAAACAGCTGGGGCCCCAGCACAGAACCTTGCGCTACCCCACTAGTCACTGCCTGCAATTCTGAAAAGTCCCCATTTACTCCTACTCTTCGCTTCTTGTCTAACAACCAGTTCTCAGTCCATGTCAGCACACAACCCCCAATCCCATGTGCTTTAACTTTGCACGTTAATTTCTTGTGTGTGACCTTGTTGAAAGCCTTCTGAAACTCCAATTATACCACATCAACTGGTTCTCCCGTGTCCACTCGAATGGAAACATCCTCAAAAAATTCCAGAAGATTTGTCAAGCATGATTTCCCTTTCACAAATCCATGCTGACTTGGACATATTATATCAAATCTTTCCAAATGCGCTGCTATGACATTCTTAATAATTGATTCCATCATTCTACCCACGACTGATGTCAGGCTGACCGGTCTGTATTTCCCTGTTTTATCTCTTCCTTCTTTTTTAAAAAGTGGGTTACCTTGGCTACCCTCCACTCGATAGGAACTGATCCAGAGTCTTTGGAATGTTCGAAAATGACAGTCATTACATCCGCTATTTCAAAGGCCACCTCCTAAGTACTCTGGGGTGCAGTACATCAGACCCTGGGGATTTATCGGGTTCAACCCCATCAATTACCCCAACACAATTTCTCGACTAACAAGGATTTCATTCAGTTCCTCCTTCTTACTAGACTCTCTGACACCTTTTTTATCCAGAAGGTTGTTTGTGTCCTCCTCAGTGAATACCGAACGAAAGTACTTTTTCAATTGGTCTGCCATTTCTTTGTTCCCCGTTATGATTTCCCCTGATTCTGACTGCAGGGGACCTGCATTTGTCTTTACGAACATTTTTCTCTTTGTATATCGATAGAAACTTTTGCAGTCCGTCTTAATGTTCCCTGCAAGGTTCCTCTAGTACTCTATTTTCCCTGCCATAATTATACCCTTTGCCCTTCTCTGCTGAGTTCTAAATTTCTCCCAGTTCCCAGGTTCACTGCTTTTTCTGGCCAATTTGCATGCTACTACCTTGGCTTTAATACTATCCCTGATTTCCCTTGATAGCCACGGTTAGCCACCTTCCCATTTTTTATTTTTACACGACAGGGATGTATAATTGCTGTAGCTCAATCCATGCCGTCTCTAAATGTCTGCCATTTCCCATCCACAGTCAACTCCTTAACTATCATTCGCCAATCTATCCTCGCCAATGCACGCCTCATACCTTTAAAGTTACCCTTCTTTAAGTTCTGGACCATCGTTTCTGAATTAACTGTTTCATTCTCCATCCTAATGTAGAATTCCACCGCATTATGGTCACTCTTCACCAAGGGGCCTCGCACAAAGAGATTGATAATTAATCCTCTCTCATTACACAGCACCCAGTCTAACATGGCCTCCCCCTAGTTGGTACCTCGGCATATTGGTCTCAAAAACCATTCCTTATGCACTCCAAGAAATCTTCCTGCACCGTATTGCTTCCAGTTTGGTCAGCCCAATCTATATGCTCATCAAAGTACCCATGATAACAGCTGCACTTTTATTGCATGCAACCCTAATTTCCTGTTTGATGCCCTCCCCAACATCACTACGACTGTTTGGAGACCTGTACACAATTCCCGCTAACGATGTTTGCCCTTTGGTGTTCTGCAGCTCTATTCAAATAGATTCCACATCATCCAAGGAGAAGGGGGAGGTCTCTTATTATTTTGAGGATGCGATCCTGTGTGTGGTCGACAAAAAAAGCGAGCTCGCAGTACAAATATATATCTCAGTAAAAGTGCCTTACTGGTTAACAAGTTCAATAAAAGCAAATCATGTGCGAGGCTTTATTTCTCGAGGTATAGCTTTGAGACTCAGGGAAGTTTCCCTAGGTATCCTTTCCCTTGAAAAAAGAAGGTTAAAGGGTGATCTAATAGAGGAACTTAAAATTATGAAAGGTTTTGATAGAACATATACAGAGAGAATGCTTCCGTTTGTGGGGACCAGCATAAGTAGAGGAAATGAATGTAAGACAGTCAACGAGAAATACAACAGGGAATTGAAAATAAACTTACATACCCAAATATTGATGGGGATGTGGAACTCGCTACAACAGGGAGTGGTTGGAGCAATTAGCATAAATGCATTTAAGGAGAGGCTAGACACGCATATGAGAGAGAATGCAATAGACAGTTATGCTGATTGATTTAGATGAGGAAAGACGAGAGGTGGCTGAATTGGATCATGTCATGAATGATGGCATGGAATGGTGGGGCCGACTGGCCTGTTTCTTTGCCACTGATATTGAAAAAGAAAGCTGCAGATAGCAGGAAGATATCAATGTACTGGTGTCGGAGTATAAATCTACGTCAAAGAACAAGATTCGTGTCATCCGTCTGCTTTAAGTGGAAAAGCACACAAGTTTAATATACGTATTTGTTGACGTGGACACATCCGAGATCATTGCTCAGGTTCCGCAACCCGAAACGCCAGAAACTCCCCGACTGGTCCAGAGTGCCCCATATTTAAGATCGCATACTACAACTGCTTGTGTCATCAAGAGAACACAAGACACATTTCGCAACAAGGAACATGAGACCCTGTGGTCATTGTTTAAACATTCAGTTCCCCTTTATCAGCAGAAGAAAAATAAGATATCAGTAAGAACAAACGTGCAGCTGTGTACCCCCTCCATCCATACCTTGTCTTGCTTCCCCGCTCTTCATGACACAAGGTCAGCGGCCGTTGGAGACCTAATTAGGTTCATAGCAGGAATTAACAAACAATCCGCTGCAATATCCCTCCTTTTGTTCCTTGGATAGCCCAATTGATCACCTTTTGATCCTTGGCTAGTCCAATTGATCACCTTTGTCACTCCGGTTCGTATTTCCCCAACCCTTGCTGTGGTGATCAGCCGCTATGTTGGCGAGAACTGATATCTCGAAGTTTCTGATTTAGATTCCTGGAATCAATATTTTCTTTACATCCAATTCAGTGGTCAGCGTTCGCTTCTTTGCCCTGCGGAGTTTATAAGATATCCAACACAGAAAAAAGTATCCCAATGCCAAAACCAATTGTACAGCCACTAATATGTGTGAGATTATTCATATTCAAGGTTGTATATTAACATTCAGTCTCCAGTTCCACACCTTCTCATACCAAGGCTTGTATTGACGGCCTTTTGCAATATATTCGTCCAATAAACGTAGCTCTTTTTCGATAACGTGGTATCGTTTTATGCTTGCCAGCGGGGGTTATTTTATATACCTCACGTCCTCAGGCAGGTGAGGCATTCGGGCAGCCAGTTTATTGTCGTATTGGTATAAAGCTTGCTGAATTTCATCAGTCAGGTTCAGTGTAAACGTTTCTTGAGCATGGATATACGTCATTTCTGCTCGTTCATTATCGACAGCCTCGGGGTGAGCAGAAGTTGGGTTTAGTGAAGTTACACTGATAAATTCCATAGTCATAAGCTAGTTGGATGGTTACCACACAGTATTCCCCTTTTCCACGGTAGGCTGAGTGAGTGGGTTCTATCTCTGATGGGCTCATTTCCAAGACATATCCCTGTGTCTGATTAAATCCACACTCGTTCTTACTCCCCCAGTGCACCGGATGTGTACAAATCGTTCGGCATCCTATCCTGATAATGAGACCCCGCTCATGGTTCCGTTCCATTTGATCGCATATTGATCCATTGGGTAATACCGCATGTTGTTCTGATCCCGGATTAGCCCCAGGTTCTCTACCTCAAACTGCAGATAAGGTCCATACTCCCCCTTTTCCATTACTGGAATCATTAGGACCATCCCCACCAGGGCAGAATGGGAATCGTTGTCGGTACACAATATCTTAACCTCGTTCTCCGCATTTCCAAGTTGTAATTTACTATTTGCCAGTACGAGCTCGTATGTACCTTTATTTCTAGCTTATCATCAGTCCATTTTAACCGTTCTATTTCCCCCTCACCGGGCCGTGTTCCATTAAACCTACCTCTCTGCCCCCTGATTTTAGAATTATTTATACAGACTGCCTGCACGTCGGTCCCCTCCCCCACTCCGTTGTCATCAATCCATCTAGTCCCGCAAAACTTTCCTTGTTGTCTTTCCCCCCCGAGTGGGTTACGACAGTCAATAGTTGTCGTATTATCCTCACCATATTTCAACAATACATGGATGTGCATTTAATGTGCCACAGCCTAGAGTGCTACGTACCAATTGCTGTAAAGTGGCATTAGTCTAGAAAACTCTTGGTCAGCTGGTGCAGACACGATGGTCCGAAATGCTCTCCGTCTGTGCGGTCAATTTATAAGATTCTATGATTCGGTATCCTATGCAATCTGATGTAACACGATGTAATCCGATATAGAATCCGGGCAGAGGTTGGATATTCTGCTGTTAATTTCTCACCTCCTGCTTCCCAAACACTTTTCACTATCTACAAGGCACAAATCTGGAGTGTTTTGGAATGCAGTTACTTACCTGGACCTGTGTAGCTCCAACGACACTGAAGATGTTCGACAGGTTCCAGGACAAAGCAACTAGCTGGATTGGCACCCCATCCACCACGTAAAAAATTAACTGCCACCACCAGCGGCTCACAGTGACTGCAGTGTGTACCATCTAGAAGTTGCACCGCAGCAAATCGCAAAGGCTCCTTCAACAGCATCTCCCAATGCCGCAACCACTACCACCTTGAAAGGCAAGGACAGCAGCTGTCGGGGAGCAGCATCACCTCCAAGTTACGCACCATCCGGACTTGAAAAATCGATCACTGTAGCCTCATTATCACTGGGTCAAAATCCTGCAAGTCTCTCCTCAACAATATGGTCAACACATGGACAGTCGTGGCTCAAGAAGGCTGCTCACCACCACATTTTAAAGGGAAATTAGGAAAGGGCAAAACATGCTGGCCTTGCCAGCGATGCCCAAATCCCAGGAATTAATTAAATTAACTTAAAAAATGAATGGCTATATTTGCAAGATTATAGAGCTTTGATTTGATCCGTCGGTTTATGGATCACTTAGCCGTGTCTATAACATTTTGTCCGCTGTTTTTTGTTTTGTGTGCATGTCGTCCTGTGTTCTAATGTCCCGAGTTTTGCACCTCACGATAAGTAGCCTGGTGCTGCTACTGGCTTTCTCTTTTACCCTTCTCATTGAACCAGTGTTGATCCTGTGTTCAGAAGGTGAAGATAGAGTGAGGTATATACTGGCCCATTAGATTACAGATTGTGTGGAATACAATTCTGCTGCTGATGTCCGACAGCACCTCATGGACGACCAGTTTTGAGCTGCTGGATCGGATCACAATCTGTCCCATTTAGCACAGTGATAATGCCAGACAACACGATGGAGAGTGTCCTCCGTGTGAATAAAGGATTTGGTGTCCAGAACTACTGTGCAGTGTTCACTGCTATCAAAACTATCAGGGACAGATGCAAGTGCGACAGACAGATTGGTGCGGACGAGGTCAAGTAGGTTTTCTGCTGTCGGAGAGACAAAGCTGAGGGTGCTATGCATTGTCGGAGTTGCTGTCTTGTGGATGAAATTTAAACCGAGGCCCAGTCTACCCTCCGAGCTGGACGAAAAACATCACAAGGCCATTATTTGGAAGAAGAGCAGGGGAGTTTACCCCGTTCTCCTGGGGCCAATATATATCTCTAAACCAATATCTGGTCTCTATCGCATTGTGCATTTTTCATGGTGCAAATCTGCCTTTGCATTCCCTACGATACAATAGTGACCATACGTAAAATGTACTTCATTTGCTCTGAAGCACTTTATGACATCCTGAGGTGAAAGTCCCTGTGGAAATTCAAGTTTTTTTCTATTACAGTATCTGAAAAATTCGAAGAGAACAAGGCCGATTAGCTTATTTTGGTAGAGCGTGGTTGTAATAAAGATGAGATCATGGTTTCGATCCACGTATTGAACATTTACATTATTTTTGGTGGTGCGGTGCTGATATCTTAGTTTTAATATTTCAGAGCAGTTTAAACATTGTGGAACGGAGTTCACACGGGACCTGCAATACTTTGAAGCAATGCTGCAAAACCGTAGTTCTTCCGAGAGCTCATGGTTACTGCGGGTTGTTTCCATCATTAAATGAACAATTCCATACCCTCCGGGATATTGTGCCTTCTCGTATTTCAATCAGTGAATGGCTCAATGCCGCTTATTGGTTTGCTGTGAAAAGTATGCAACTGAAATGAATACAATTCCGGTGTGTTCGCTCATTATCGTCTGCTGTAAACCGCATAGGCCGTTTGCCCTAATGCGTAAGGCGTTTCGCTTAACTGCAAATCTCGATGTTATCAGAAGATTGCAGATTCGAGTCATTATCGTGGTCGTTGTGTTAAATCTCGTTCAACTTTATGAAACCAAATCACATTCGCCCTAATCATCTGACGGTGATTTCCACCTAAATATTGCAGGGTTCTATGTTAAAATATATTTGTTTCATGATGTTTTCTATGTATATTGCTCGCTGATCTTTGCAAACAGTTTGCCCCAAACTAATCACTAATTAATCCCGATAAGGTAAAAGGTTTTCCAATTGGAACCACTGCTTCGCGTCATTAAGGGGCAGTATAAGGAACGGTGATCACATTCTGGTCCAGTAATGTCCAAGGGAACCCATTAAAAACATGTTCGCTGTACAATCGCTGCGAGCAGAGCTTGAATGTGCGCGGGTAAACCGTTTAAATTTCGAGTTCAACGCCTTAACCTCTCGGCCATCGCAGCTACACAATGGAGTTGTTCAATAGGCCAATGATCGGTGCGAAATATCAGATAATTGGACGACATGCTTGCCCTGTTGTATCTCCCAGTCGATTTGAAAATTAAATCGTAGTATTGTGGAATCTCACAGCACAAAAGTGAGCAGTTCGTCTAGAACTAAAAGGATTTACTTATCGGGAAAGACTGAACAAAATGGTGAGATTTTGAATAGAAAAGACAAGGCAGATACGGATTTTACATTCATGAATGGTTTTGGTCGGGTCGACGTCGAGACAATATTTGCTATTGTACGCGTGATAAATTCAATAGTCAATTCAAGAGTAACTTCTTGTCCCAAAGAGTGGTTAGAATGTGGAATATGCTACCACAAGCAGTAGTTGTGGCGACTAGAAAAGATGCATTTAAGAGTGTATTACCTAAGCACATTTGTGAAAAAGTATTAGAAGAATATGCTGATAGGATGAAGTGAATTAGGGCAGAAGGGCGCTCGTGTGCCGCATTACCTCCTGCAAAATCTGTTGGGGAAAATGTTCTCTTTATATGTTGCAGACTCTATACAACATTACGTATTACCAATTTTAAACATCAACAACAATACGCTCATATATCGCCTTTAATGTAGTGAAACGTCCCAAGTTGCTTCACAGGAGTATTATGCAATAACATGTTGACTCCGAAATGCAAAAGTAGAAATTAGCGCAGGTATAAAACACATGGTCTAACTGGTATAGTTGATATTGAGCATGAAAGCTGTAGACTGCTGGAAGATATCAATGCATTGGCCAGGTGTGCAGGAGAGCGGCTAATTGAATTCAATTCGGAGAATTGTGCGGTAATCCATTTTGTGCGGGCTAATAAGGCAAAGGATTAAACATTAAATGTTCGGAGACTGAGTAGGGTGGAGGAGTAAAGGGAACTTGGAGGGTATGTGCACAGATCCCTGATGGTAGCAGGCCAGGTAGATAAGTTGGGTAAGAAGCAACACGGAATGCTTTCCTTTATTAGCTGAGCCACAGAGTACAAGAGCGGGGACGTTTTCCTTGAACTGCGTAATACACTAGTTAGGCCACAGCTAGAGTACTGCGTGCTGCTCTGGTCACCGAATTGCAGGAAATATCTGATTGCACCCGTGAGGGGACAGAGTCATTTTATGCGAATGTTGCCTGAACTGGAGAATTTAGCTATGAGGAAAGATTGGATAGGCCGGGCTTGTTTTCTTTTGAACATCGGATCCAGAGAGTGGACCTCACTGAAGTGTATAAAATTATGATTGGACCATATAGTGTGCATAGGAGGGATTTATTTCCCTAATCACAAAAATCAACAATCAGGGTGCATTGATTTAAAGTAATTGATGGGAGGCTGGAGGGGATATGCGAGGAAATGCTTTCACCCAGATGGTGCTGGTGGTCTGGACATCACTGCCTGAAAGGTTGGTAAAAGCAGAAGCCATCACCAAATTTACAAACTATTTGGATATGCTTTTCAAGCGTCATATGGACCAAGAGCTTGAAAGTGTCATTAGACTTGATATATCTTTGATGGACTGCGCGGACACGATGAGCTGAAATGACCTCCTTCCATGCTGTATATCTCTATGAATCTCTGTCAGGACGAGGTGAAGTCGGGTAGAAGGGGGCTCGAGTGGAACATTAACTCTGGCAAATCCAGTTGGGGAAAATGATCCCTTTCTGTGGTGAAAACTGTATAACATTAAGTAACACACCTTTGATACAACAACTACAAATTGTATTTATACAGTGCCTTTAATTTAGTGAAATGTCCCAAGGCGCTTCACAAGAGAATTTTGGGATAATAAATTGACTGCGTGCCGCATAAGTCGAAATTATCGCAGGGGGCTAAAAGCTTGGTCAAACAGGCAAGGTTTATAATGATCAAGAAAACTGTGGACTGCAGGAATATATCAATGAACTTTTCGGCGGGCAGAAACGAGGATAATGTAATTCAACCTGAGAAGTGTGAGGTAATGAATTTGGGCAGTGCTAATAAGGCAAGGGAATACCCATTAAATGGTAGATCACTGAGTAGCACAGAGAAGCAAAGGGACCTTGGAGTGGATTTCCACCGATCCCTGATGGCAGCCGACCATGTAGATAATGTGGTTAAGGTTTATCACGGAATACTTGCCTTTATTAGCTGAGCCATAGAATACAACAGCGGGGCAGTTAAGCTTCAACTGTGTAAAACACTAGTTGGGGCACTAGTGGAGCACTGCATGCTGTTCTGGTCAGTGCATGACAGGAAAGATCTGAATACACTCGTGAGTGTAGAGAGTCGATGTATGTGTATGTTGCCGGGAATGGAGAATTTAGCTGTGAGTAAAGATTACATAGGTTGTAGTAGTTGCCTTTGGGAGAGAGGAGGCTGAGTGAGGACATTACTGAAGTGAATAAAATTATGTGTTTTTTTGATAGAGTGCATTGATCGGATATATTTCCCTTAGAAGAGCGGATAACAACGAGAGAGCATAGATTAAAGTAATTGGTAGAGCTGATTTGGGGGGTAATGTTCACACAGAGGATGATAGGAGTCTGGAACTCACTGCCTGAAAGGATGGTAGAAACAGAAGTTCTCAACACGTTTACAAAGTAGATAGATGTGCCCTTGCAGCACTGGGCTACGGACCAGGAGCTGGAATGTGGGATTCGGCTAGATAGCTCTTTTCGAATGGAGCGCACATGGTGGGCTGAAATGGCCTCCCTCCGTGCTGTAAATTTCTATGACACGACATCATTTTAAAATAGACACAGAATGATCCAGGACTGATGACACATCCCGTTTAAACAGACACGGATTGATGCAGTTGCAATGAAAGTTGATCGACCTGAAACGTGAACACTGTTTCTCTCTCCGCAGATTATTCCTGGTCTACTTCGTTCTCGTAGATTTTTCAGTTTTTAGTTCAGATTTCCGGCATCAACACTATTGTACTTTTGTACACGTGTTTTTGGTGGACTTGTGGCGCAATGGATAACGCATTCGATTTCTAGTCAATAGTTTAGATGGCATTCAACATTTCTGGGTTCGAGTCGCACCAAAGTCGGATTTTGCGTCAGGATTTCGTGCTTACTGGGCCGCGCAATGAATTTTGCAACATATCAACACTTCAGAGAGGGAAACTTGTGTCCGTGCACTTACTCTTGCTCAAGTGGCACCAATCCCACCTCCTTTTCCTCTGAATTCTCTCAGCGCCCTGAATAGATTACACAGGAGCAGGAGCAGGCCATCGAGATTGTTACACATGGACAGCAGGAGTCCATTAACCACTCAATCTCGTTGCAATGCACAGGATTCGGGAGTGAGGCATAGAACAAACGGAAGTCGGTCAGCTCCTTGAGCTTGTCGTACAAGAACAGTGTAAGTCCATTTACCCCCTCGAAACTGTTGCATAGAATGAGTAAGGCATTTCAGAACCACGAATCTGTTATACAGGAACAGGAGGAGTCATCGAACACATTACACAGGCGGGGACCAAATATAGTAGCATGATGTTTATGTTAATAGAAAAATAATCCACAAAGAGCAAATCACAGCCCAACGCGAGAGCAGGGAAATTTTAATTCAATGTCATAATGCCAGAAATCTAAAAGTATCAGTAATGGTGACCATTGTCATAACACACCCATGTGGTTTACTAGTCTGCTTTAACGTAGTAAAGCTGCTGTCCTCAACCGTATAGGCCTATATGCGACTCCAGAAAATCAGCAACGTTGTTGATAATTAACTGCCCTCGGAAATGGCCCAGTGAGTTACTAAGTTGCATACGGTGGCTCACCACGATCTTCACAAGGGCAATTAGAGATGAACAACAAATGCTGCACTCACCAGCGTTGCCCATACGCATGAATTACATAGAAAAATAGAAACATAGAAAATAGGTGAAGGAGAAGGCCATTCGGACCTTCGAGCCAGCACCACCATTCAATAAGATCATGCCTGATCAGTCCCTCAGTAACTCTTTCCTGATTTCTCTCCATACCCATTGATCCCCTTCGCTGAAAGGGCCATATTAAAATCCCACCCTCTTAATGTAGCAGTTACTCTTCCAGAATTGATATTTTGTTTGTTGTTTATAATAACCAGACCCTTTCTCTAAACCCTGTCTCACTTTTTTACCAGTGGCACGTTCATGTTACAATGGACATTCTGAATCAGACGCCTGCCGTACAGCGTGTAAATTGGGATATGTTTTAACAGTTAATATGCAAAGCACAGAAAGCATTACTAAATGATCGGCTTTCCCTCAGTTAGCATTAAGATTACTGTGCAAAAGAAACTGATCAGTAATTAATTATGTTTACCCGTGAAAGCAACAGGAAATTTAATTAAAGTGATTTGTCGAATGTTGGATCGAACCCACGATTCTGAGATTAAAAGCTTCCTGCTGTATCAACTGAGCTAGCCAAACTTATGTGCAGTTCATTTCTTTGTCGTTGATTGCAGACAGTCGCCTCTTGGTTTAACCCCATTTCCCGGTGATTTTCGATTCTGTCTGCCTCGCTGGCTCTGTTCAATGTGTATGATCACTTTCAATTTGATTTTAAAAGAATACCTGTTTCTGTGTCTTCAGTAAAACAGAAAATTCTGGAAAGACCCAGCAGGTCAGGCAGTATCTGTGGACGTCGGGAAGTGGTTTTATTTTCGGCTTTGACCTTCTGTTGTGAAGTGAGGCAGGAAAGGAGGATTCCTTTTTTGCTAGATACTGCCCTAAATATAGGTGCCCGTAATGTAGCAGTTACCACATTCGCCGCTCATGCAAAACGTCCTCGATTCAAGCCTGGACAGAAACCTTGTTTTGTAGAATATTTTTCTGTGAAATAACTGTTTAGAATGTAGCACCGGATTCCTGTCTCAATAGCGATGAACATTTTAACTCACTCTCCTAAAATACAGTTTGTGTAAAATCAGATAAGAGGTAAACCTTCATCAAAGATTCAAGTTCCTTAAAACTTTAAAGGTCAGTTCTTGAAGTTACGATCAATTCATTGCATAAACATAAATGATGTGTGTGAGATGATCGGCCTAATCGTTATTGACCCCATTAGTTTATGTTATAGACCGAGGTGACAGACTCTCTTGCATCGCAAAGAGTTGAGATTCGTGTGTGGTGATTTGGGTACATCTTTCACACCATTATAAGACTTCATCGGTACTGCATTGACTTTAATGCGCTTTGGGATATCCTGAGTTGGTGAAAGGCGATTTAACAAGGCACATCATTCTTTGCAAAAGTTCTAACTGTAAGTTCAAATACCGCGGGCAAATGAAAGGCTCTCCCAGGATTTGTTCTGTCACCACGACAAAGTCCTTTGAATTGTAATTCAGCAGTTCAGCTGCTCGCTTAATATGTCCGCTGAACTGGTTTTGAAATTGGAGATGTTTCTGCAGTGCAGCAATTAATATGTTCGCCCCTTACGCGAAAGCTCCCAGGGCGGAAATATGTTGGTAAAAAATGTCCCCTCATCATCTTAAGGGGCAAAGTTGTGCTACAGTGAAACGACATAAGAACGTATGATTTAGCAGCAGGAGTAGGACATTCGAACCTTTTTTTTAGTTTTCAAAATGTATCCACTCAGTTCCGAGCGAGGGAATTTTCACATCATAGGCGAACGTGACAACGACGACAATACGGAAATACTGTTGCAGATGATGTCTTAGGAACATTACTAGCGCTCTAACCGAGACAGCCGGCCTATACTTTAGGAGCTTGTTTTCTGAGAACAGAATGACCGTGCTATATATTTAGGAAGGCTGTGAGAGTGGCAGCAATTGATCAAGTTTTCCCAGACCTTACACTTCGGAACAGGTGTTTGACATTTAGCAGCGAGTGGTTAAGATCTGGAATACACTGCATGAATGACTCCGTATTATGTTTCAAAGTGGAGTTGGATAACTATCTGAGGTACAATATATCTGTAGCTTTGCGGGTAAAGGTCGGGTTAGTGGGGCAAGCTGAGAGTCGGCACGGGTTCGACGGGCTGAATGTCCTTCTTGCGTGCTGGAACCATGCAATGATTCTGTGATTGCATTAGTTTATGGCACATCTACTAGTATGGATGGAGAGGAAAACTGAAAAGGGATATTAGATGAGTGGACAAAACTAGAGGCATCTGACTCAGAAGATTCAGGGAACGTGCTAATTCAGGAATTTAATGACTTTGAAAGGAAGATTTTGACTTGTGCAGTTTCGGTCAGAGGCAAGTTTGTGAAAATATATTTTTTTACAGAAAAGTATTGAGCATTTCACCTTCTGGCTTAGCACTTCTCTCTGTGTGTTGAGAAAAGGAGTGGTTTCCATAGTGTAGCGGTTATCATGTGCGGTTCAAAAGAGAAAAGGTGGAAACGCTATTTTCGAAAATATTTTTCCTGTGAAATATATATATTTCATAAATGTTTCTCCAGCGTCCTTCCACAGGACCAATGAAGATTTCAAAGCAGTCTCATGGAATACTGAGTGTGCGAAATCATACACGGGATAAAACTGCATTAATGATTAAAGTTTTCCAAATAATTACATTTCAGTTATTGAAGTATCAGCTGTCACTCAGTGACCATATTAGCATTTTGTTCATTCTGCTAAACAAGAGTGTCGGTTAATGAAAGTTGATTAATCTTTTTCGCCGCAGATCTTAATTAAGTGCATGTAAATATTTTAAAGGTTGTGGCATGTAAAGTTTCATTCCAAACCCGGGCTCCCTCTGCGAGCGCCGAACCACTAAGCGACCAGGAAACACATTAAAGAGTTGAACATAATTACTTACATTTCTTATCTTTATTCTTTGTTTTTCTGCTCTTCGTCCTTTTCAGTTCCTCACTGCGGATATTCCTGTGATCGAACATGAGCTAAATGCAATGTCTTGCATTCTCGGCCTCAGTTAATACCAGCAGATCTAAGCCGCATTTCAGACCCAGAAACAGCTCAATAATTATTCGCTGTTCCCCAGTTCCAGAGCTCGGAGTATTATTGTCCATTGCTGGGGTGCATGATAACTCGGACCGGGGCCAAACATCACGATACACCGAGCACAAGTTCAGGTAAATCGCAGGGTAGATGCTACTCCGTTCACTGTGGCTGGCAGTAAAATGCAGCAATCGCCGAGTCTGAATCTGAGCGGTTAAAGCGGCAATCTTTTTTGTAGCTGTGGTTTCGAATCACACGTCTGACATTTCTTATATTTACTTCCGACCTCATTTGTTTTCACACAACTGCGAACGTTGGGATATCCAAGTAAATTAATAACATTAAATCACATGCATTAAAAATTATTTCGCTAACCCGAAATCAATCACGGTTTGCTATAGTGCTCAGATCGGTATTGTGAATCATTAAAGATGCAATGTAAAAATCTAGCACTGATAATTTAAAAGCACGGATATAATTTGTTTCGGTGCAAACGAAGGGAATTCAAAATTACATTAAATGCACCAGGAAGCGCCTGCAGTGAGACAGAGTCAAATTTTTCATGAAGTTGGTGCTGCGAAGTTAACGCTGAGGTAAAGATGGCGCCAATGAAAGAGCGAGAAACAATTCAATACAAAGGATGGGCTCAGAAGTATCGGCGGCAGAGGATTCTGGTCAACATCAAACCCCTACTTTTTTATTCAACAGTGGAAGAAGAGGAATGAACGGGAGTCAGATGTCACAAAATTAATGAAAGGCACAAATACAAGTAACACTTACTTCAAACTCTTTACACTGTAAACTTCTTTGACTTAATTTGAAAACTTACTGCGTTGAATCTGCAAATGAAAACCATGGGGCTTTATCTTCACTGCTGATTACATTTTCTACGCATGGCATAAATGAAAGGTTCTGTTAAATTTGAAAAAATTGCCCCAGATTTCTGTGATCAACAGCAATGAACATTTGGATCCAGAATCCTACCATATATATGTTTGTAATATTAGTTCATGGGAACTGGGCATCGCTGGGAATTCCGGCCTTTATTGCCCTTGCTTAATTGTCCTCAATAAGATTGTGGTGAGCCACCTTCTTGAACCACTGTAGTCCGTGTGTTGAACGTATCCTGCAGTACAGTTCGGGAGAAGTTTCCAAGATTTTAACAATGAAGCAATGGCGATATACTTCCAAGTCAGGATGGTATGTGACTTGGAGGGGAACAAGGAGCTGTTGGCATTCCCATGTCTTTCTACGTTGTAGAGGTCGCAGGTTTGGAAGTTGCTGCCCTGAAGAAGACTTAATGCAGTGCACATTTTAGATGGTACACTCTGCAGGCATGGTACGCCGGTGATGGAGGGAGTGTAAGGTGGTGGATGGCGTGCCAATCAAGCAGATTTCATTTTCATGGATGGTGTCAAGCTTTCTGTTGTCAGAGCTGCACTCGTCCAGGCAATTGGAGAATATTCCTCATGACTTGTGACTTGTCGATGGTGGACAGGCTGCAGAATACGCAACCTCCAACCACAAACCAGAAAACGGTTGAGTGCTCTGGCTAACATGCACACCACTTGTCTGTACGTAATGCTGTTATGTGCAGGTTTAATTATTCATATTGCAGTGTGGGCTGGCCCGTGCTACCCCTGGTCCCTCGCCTCCTCTGAGCATCAAACTCACGCTTCTCCTGGGCCCCGGTCACTTCCCTCTACAAATTCTTGCCGCTCCTTCGCTCATCCTGCAGTGAATGCCCGAACTGAAATCAGTGACCTGTATTCATAGTCCCCGCCTCCTGCACCAACCCGCGATGCTCCCTGTAGTGATATACCACCGCACCCTACTCCCACAAACGGCCCCAGCCTGGGCCCCGCCGATTTCCAGCGCACGAGGTAAATGAAGCATAGCTGGTCTCCAGTCGTTTTGGCTAATCCTGGCCACCTGAACAAGACCTAGCTCTGTCAAGTCCTTGTGGTGCTGGTGTGCAACGCCCACCTCACTTTAAATAAATGCACGCACAGCAATACTTTTGCATCTTCCATCCTTCAAGATGTAGTTCAGGATCTGGAATATAATTTCAGATCTGGAACAATGAAACACCTGTGAACTCATCCCTTTCTGGCGTGGAAGCAAGTCATCCTCGCTTCGAGGGACTGCCAATGATGACGATGATGATAAGGTTTAATTGTTGTATGCGTAATATTCGGACATTTAATGTTGCGGACATTATTACAGCAGGACGTATTTTTCAGCTCTGCTTGGAGTGCCGTTCCCTTCAACTCATCGCTCACAGGGATATTCGAATCACCTTTTATTTCTCTGGCCCTTAGTAAAATTTCAAAGATTTTCAGTGACACACATCAACCCGAAATCTCGTCACTGCCATGGTAACCACAACACCGCGCCTGCACTCAGCTCCTGTGAGATGGAAGCCCAGTTGTTATTTCAAGCTCGAACGTAGTTGCAAACAGATCTCATTCAAGGAAAGTCCAAGTCAATGAGGCACCTTATTATTTGCATCGAACTCATTCGCAAAGAGTTGAGATCAGTATGGGGCGATTTGGGCACATCTTGTAACCACATGACAACAATTTAAAGGTAGTCCAATAGCTTTAAAGCGCTTTGGAGCATCATGAGTTCCTAAATTGCGCTGCAGAAATGCAAATCTTTCTTTGCAAGAGTAACAAATGCCAGTTCAACATATGCGGCCAAAATGAGAGTTCGTTCGGGATTTCAACCCGGGACATCACGATAAATTCAACCGACAACACTAAAGCGAGAATTACATAACAAGACCAACGATCCGACTATTTGACCAAGGTGGACTAAAGATTAAAACATTTTAAACGTTTTTTGTGTGTTTTGATATTCTTGACAGGAGGAACACTTTCGACCGATTCAGTGACTTTGCTTTTCATAGAAACATAGAACATCGGTGCAGGAGCAGGCCATTCGGCCCTTCGAGCCTGCAGCACCATGCAATATGATTATGGCCAAGCATGCAACTTCAGTACCCCACTCCTACGGTCTCTCCATACTCGCTGATCCCCTTAGCCGTAAAGGCCACATCTAACTCCGTTTTGAATACATCCAACTAACTGGACTCAACAGCTTTCTGTGGTACAAAATTCCACAGATTCAAAATTCTCTGGGTGAAAATGTTTCTTCTCATCTGGATCCGATATGGATTACCCCTTATCCTTAGACTGACACCAGCTTCTGGACTACCCCAACATCTGAAACATTCTTTCTGCATTTAACATGTCGAATCCCGTCAGAATTGTATATGCTTACATGAGATCCCCTCTCGTTCTTCAAAATTCCAGTGAATATATGCCATGTCGATCCCGTCTTTCTTCACATGTCTGTCCTGCCAGCCGGGGAATCATTGTTGTGAAACTTCTCTGCTCACCCTCAATAGCAAGAATATCTTCCTCAGATTAGGAGACGAAAACTGCAAACAATACTCAAGGTGGGGTCTCACCAGGGCCCTGTACAACTGCAGCAAGACCTCCCTGCTCCTATACTCAGTCGTCTCGCTATGAAGACCAACATTTAATTTGCTATATTAACTGCCGGCCGTAACTGCAGGCTTACTTTCAATCACTGGTGCACCAAGACACCAATGTCTCGTTGCACCCCAGCTTCCACGAATCTCTCACGATTCAGATAATATTCTGCCTTCCTGTTTTTGCAACCAAAGTGGATAACCTCACGTGTATCCACATTGTATGGCATCTGCCATGCATTTGCCCGCTAAC
This sequence comes from Pristiophorus japonicus, assembly GCF_044704955.1. Classification (NCBI taxonomy): domain Eukaryota; kingdom Metazoa; phylum Chordata; class Chondrichthyes; family Pristiophoridae; genus Pristiophorus; species Pristiophorus japonicus. The sequence goes on along the minus strand of NC_092001.1, from coordinate 16,618,664 downwards.
AAAGCCTTTCCAATTCACCCTGCAGCCTCTTAGCATCCTCCTCACAGCTCACACTGCCAACTAGCTTAGTGTCATCTGCAACGTTGGAGATATTACGTTCAATTCCTTAGTCTAATGCATTAATATATATTGAAAAGAGCATGGTTCACAGCACTGAAACTTACAATATCCTACTAGTCGCTGCTTGTCATTCTGAAAAGGACCGTTCATTCCCGCTCATTGCTTGTTCTCTGCCAACCAGTTCTCTATCCACGTCAATACATTAACCCAATCCACTGTGCCTTAATCTTGCACACTAATCTCTTGTGTGGGACCTTGTCAAAAGCCTTTTGAAATTAAAATACCCCACATCCAATGGTTCTCCCTTATCCATTCTACTGTTACATCCTCAAAAAATTCAATAAGATTTGTCAAGCATGAATTCCCTTTCAAAATTCCATGCTGACTTAGACTGATCCTGTCACTGCTTTCCAAATGCGCTGCACTTGACCTGTCTTCTGAAGTGCCACAGGGTTCCACTCCTGCATTCAATGAGCTGTTTGGACAGTACTCTATCTAGGCTCTGCGTGGTCACCCCGAGCACAGCACACAATTTCTGGGCAGAAACAAAATTCCCCCCCCCTTCCTTCTTCCTCTTCTGTACGTCACTTTGCTTTTATTTCAATATTTATTCCAACTGTCTCAGTTTCTAATGTTGATTAGGGAACAATGTATTAAATACACGTCACTGTAGAGCAGTTCCTCACACTCAAAGTGAGTTCAAGGCAGCTCGCCATTGATATTCAGGTTCAGATATAAATATTTAGACAATTATCGTTGGCTTTACCCTCGTGGTTCAGCTCACTAAAGCAGTTTGGATTCTCAATCAGATCATCACATAACAATAATTGAGGTCTGTGAGACGTTTAATAATTGCTTTTATCGCTTTGAATAAACCCCAATATTTGCTGTTACAATACGAGCTTATAGTTTCAGCTGCTTCTCCTACCGTTTCCGAAACACTTTTTTTCAAGGATTATTATTACAAACGGTGTGAGTTCGCTGAACACAGTGAGAAGGCAGGAGTCTCTGTGGACCCACTGTAAAAATGTGGATGCCAGCGGTGGGGGGAACGGATGCGTGATCTGTGGCATTGCTGAAAATGGCACCGGTGGAAGATAGAGATCTTTCACAGCTAGCGAAAGCTAGTATGTACAGAAGTAGGTGGATTGAGCAAACGAACGCATAGCTGGAGAGATGGCGCAGGAGGGAGGGCTTTACATTCCTGAGGCATTGGGAATGCTTCTTGGAGATGTGGAACTTGTACAATTCGGACGGGTTGCACCTTAGCAGAGGTGGCACGAATGTCCTCGCGGGGATGGGGGGCGGGGAGGGTGGTACTCGTGTTCTTGCGGAGGGTTTAAACTAGCTTCGCAGAGGGATCGAAATCTGACGTTACATTCAGTGGGGAAGGAAGTAAAGCTGCAATTGGAAAGCATAAAATGTAGCAAATGATTTTGAAGGAGAGAGGATAAAATAGCTAGAAAGTAGTCAAGAAGGAGGATTGGCCGTACTAAATATCATATATTTCAATGTAAGATGTATAGCAAATAAATCAGATGGGCTGAGAGCACTGTTAGACACTTGGGAGTATGATATTATAGCAATTACAGAGACATGGCTAAAAAAGTGGTCGGAATAGCAGCTCAACATATCTGGTTACAGGATATTAGATGGGATAGAGTGAGGGGTAAATACGTAATGGGGGTCAGGGTTTTCATTAAATAAACTATTCCAGCTGTGAGTAGGAATGGTATGTTAGAGTGATCATCAACCGAAGACATATGGGTCGAATTGAAAAACCAAAATGGGCGATCACACTGCTGGCAGAGTTCGAAAGATCCTCAGACAGTGAGAAGAGCAAATATCTCGATATATTCCTTAGAAGTTACAAAAACTATAGGGCAGTAATAATAACGCATTTCAACTACCCGAACATTAACTGGGATAAAGGTAGTCTGAAGGTATAGACAGTGTGGAATTCCAAAAATGCATTCAGGAAAACATTTTTAGCCCCTTTGTCGCAAAGCCAACACTGAAATTTGCGGTTTCTCATTTAGTTTTAGGGAATAAATTGGAAGGTCGATCAGTGCGAGATCATGAAGCTACCAGTGTTCAAAATGCAATTCGACTTAAGGTCGCTCTGGAAAAGAAGAAGAATAGACCAGGAATAAGTGTTATACTTTTGCGAAAATTCAATTTTTCTCAGAACATAAGACATACGACTGGGTGTAGGCTATTTGGCCACCGAATCTGCTCTACAGTTCAATACGCTCATGGCTGATCAATTAATGCACTCAGCTCCGCTTCCCTGCCCGTTCCCTATAATCCTTCACTCCCTTTTAGCTAAAAAATCTGACTATTTCCGACTTTAATATATTCAATGACCCTGCGTGACAGCTCTTTGGGGCACAGAATTCCAAGCTTTACATCCATCTGATAGAAGAAAGTTCTCCTCATCTCAGTTTTAAGTGGGCGGCCACTTATTCGAAGACGATGTACCCTTGTTTTAGTTTTCCCTATGAGTCGAAATACCCTCTTTGCATCCACATAGTCGGGCTTCCTCATTATCTTTTAATTTTCAATTAGTTCACCTCTCATTCTTATGAAATCCTATGTTTAAAGGCCCAACTATTTCAAACTATCTACATAAGTGAATATCCTCATTTCCGGAATGAACCTGCTGCATCTTCTATTAAGAACCTGCACTGCAAATGTGTCCTTCCTTAAATAAGAAGACCAAACTGCATGCAGAATTCAAGGTGTGCCGCCCCCCACTCAATAACCTGCATGTTGAATCAGGACTTCTCTGCTATTATACTTTATACCCCTTGCAATAAAGGCCAACATTACACTTGCCTCCCTGATTAGGTACTGCACCTGCATACTAACGTTTCCTGTTTGATGCACAAGGACCCCGATTTCTTACTGGACTTCAGCACTTTGCAATGGTCCTCCATTTAAAATATTGTTAAGTTGATATTTTTTCTGTCAAAATGGATGACCTCTCATTTTCCCATCATACTCCACTGCCAAGTTCTTGTCCACTAAATTAGTCGGCCTATCTACCTTTGCAGATTTTTTGTGGCCTCCTCACAATTTGTTTTACCACCCATCTTCGCGTCATCAGACAAATTGGCAACATTATACTCGATCTCTTCATCCAAGTCATTAATAAAATTGTAAATAGTTGAGGACCCAGCACAGATTACTGCAGCAACCCACCAGTCACAGTTTGCCAACCACAAAATGATCCATTTAACACCATACGTTGTTTTCTGTTAGTTAGCCTATCCACTGTCCACGCTAATATATTACCGTAACCCCGTGAACATTTATCCCTGAGTTTTTTATGACTTGTCGTATAACCAATAAGTGTAAAATTAATCTGATATGGCTGTCCATATTTCCCACCAATGTGTCGAAACTTCAGTATTTTGAATTTATTTAGCTATAGCTATATTCCCTTGATCCAACATTTCGTAATGCCGTTGGGAATCATTCATTTTTTTGAATAATTCTCTTAATAGCACATGTAGCTCAGTGATGGTGTTCACAAAATTAGTGACACAATCTTCCAGGTTTACATTCGATTTCATTTTACATGTAAGCACTGTTGCTGAGTTGTGCGAACTGCACGGAGGTTTTTTTTTTCCCTATGGGTGAGGTTTCGGTTAACGTAATACAACATAGAAACATAGAAACATAGAAACTAGATGCAGGAGTCGGACATTCGGCCCTTCGAACCTGCATCACCATTCAATAAGAACATGGCTCATCATTCCCTCAGTATTGCTTTCCTGCTTTCTCTACATACCCCTTGAATCCCTTAGCCGTAATGGCCATATCTAACTCCCTCTTGAATATATCCAATTAATTTGCATCGACAACTCACTGCATTCGGGAGATCCACAGATTTACAACTCTCCGAGTGAAGACGTTTCTCCTCATCACAGTCCAAAATTGCTTAACCCTTATCGTTAGACTTTTTCCCCTGGTTCTGGATTTCTACAACTTCGGAAACATTCGACCTGCATTTAACCTGTTCAATCCCGACAGCAGATAGCTGTTAACGGGTATGATGTAATTGGCATCAGGGATACATGGCTCCAGCGTGACCAAGGCTGGAACTCAACAACCAGGGACATTCAATATTAATGAAGGATAGATAGAGCGAAAAAACGATGTGGGTGGCATTGCTTGTTAAATAGGAAATTAACGCAATAGTAAAGAAATACATTAGCTTGGAGGAAATGGAATTGGTATGGCTGGAGCTGCGGAATACCAAAGGGCATAAAACGTTAGTGGGCTTTGTACACAGACCAACAACAATAGTCGTCAGGTTGGGGACAGCATCAAAAAAGAAATTAGTGATGCGTGCAATAAAGATACAGTCATTACCATGGGCGACTTTAATCTACATATTGACTGGGCTAACCAAATTGTTAGCAATGCAGTGGAGGAAGATTTCCTGTCGTATATTAGGGATGCTTTTCTGTACAATATGTCGAGGAACCAACTATAGGCCTGGCCATGCTAGACTGGGTGATGTGTAACTAGAAAGGAATAATTAGCAATCTTATTGCGCGCGGCCCATTGGGGATGCTTGAACATAATATGGTACAATTCGTTATTAAGATGGAGAGTGACACTGTTCAATCAGAGACTCGGGAACTGAACTTAAGGTAAAGTATCTTCGATGGTATGAGACGTGAATTGGCTCGAATAGACTGGCGATTGATAATTTAAGTGTTGACGGTGGATAGGCAATTGCAAACATTTAAAGATCACATGCATGAACTTCAACAATTGTATATATCTGTCGAGAGTAAAAGTAAAACGGGGAAGGTGGCTCAACCGTGGCAAGCAAGGGAAATTAAGGATAGTGTTAAATCCAAGGAACAGGGATATAGACTGGCCAGAACAAGCAGCAAACCTGAGGGCTGGGCAAATTCTATAAGTCAACAGAGGAGGACAAAGTGTTTAATTAGAAGAGGGGAAGTAGAGTGTAAGAGGAAGCTTGCTGGGAACATAAAAACGGACAGCAAAAGCTTCTATAGATAAGTGAAGATAAAAAGATGAGTGAAGACAAACGTAGGTTGATTGCAATCAGATTCAGGTGAATTTACAATGGGCAACAAAGAAATGGCGGACCTGTTGAACAAATACTTTTGTTCTGTCTTCACGAAGGAAGACACAAATAACCTTCGGGAATTACTCGGGGACCAAGAGTCTAGTGAGAAGGAGGAAATGAATGAAAGTCTTATTAGGCGGGAAATTGTGTTAGGGAAATTGATGAAATTGAAGGCCGACAAATCCCCAGGACCTGATAGCCTGCAAATCCAGAATAATTAATTAAGTGGCACGAGAAATAGTGGATGCATTGGTGATCATTATCCAACAAGTCTAACGAATCTGGATCAGTTCCTATGGATTGGAGCGTAGCTAAGGTAACAACACATTTTAAGAAAGGAGGGAGAGAGAAAACGGGTAGAAACATAGAAACATAGAAAATAGGTGCAGGATTAGGCCATTCGGCCCTTCTAGCCTGCACCGCCATTCAATGAGTTCATGGCTGAACATGCAACTTCAGTACCCCATTCCTGCTTTCTCACCATACCCCTTGATTCCCCTAGTAGAAAGGACTTCATCTAACTCCTTTTTGAATATATTTAGTGAATTGGCCTCAACAACTTTCTGTGGTAGAGAATTCCACACGTTCACCACTCTCTGGGTGAAAGAATTCCTCCTCATCTCGGTCCTAAATGGCTTCCCCCTTATCCTTAGACTGTGTCCCCTGGTTCTGGACTTCCCCAACATTGGGAACATTCTTCCTGCATCTAACCTGTCTAACCCCGTCAGAATTTTAAACGTTTCTATGAGGTCCCCTCTCCATCTTCTGAACTCTCGTGAATACAAGCCCAGTTGATCCAGTCTTTCTTGATAGGTCAGTCCCGCCGTCCCGGGAATCAGTCTGGTGAACCTTCGCTGCACTCCCTCAATAGCAAGAATGTCCTTCCTCAGGTTAGGAGACCAAAACTGTACACAATACTCCAGGTGTGGCCTCACCAAGGCCCTGTACAATTGTAGCAACACCTTCCTGCCCTTGTAATCAAATCCCCTCGCTATGAAGGCGAACATGCCATTTGCTTTCTTAACCGCCTGCTGTACCTGATGCCAACCTTCAATGACTGATGTACCATGACACCCAGGTCTCTTTGCATCTCCCCTTTTCCTAATCTGTCACCATTCAGATAATAGTCTGTCTCTCTGTTTTTACCACCAAAGTGGATAACCTCACATTTATCCACATTATACTTCATCTGCCATGCATTTGCCCACTCACCTAACCTATCCAAGGCGCTCTGCAGCCTCATAGAATCCTCCTTGCAGCTCACACTGCCACCCAACTTAGTGCCATCCGAAAATTTGGAGATACTACATTTAATCCCCTCGTCTAAATCATTAATGTACAGTGTAAACAGCTGGGGCCCCAGCACAGAACCTTGCGGTACCGCACTAGTCACTGCCTGCCATTCTGAAAAGTCCACATTTACTCCTACTCTTTGCTTCCTGTCGGACAACCAGTTCTCAATCAACGTCAGCACATTACCCCCAATCCCATGTGCTTTAACTTTGCACGTTAATCTCTTGTGTGGGACCTTGTCGAAAGCCTTCTGAAAGTCCAAATATACCACATCAACTGGTTCTCCCTTGTCCACTCTACTGGAAACATCCTCAAAAAATTCCAGAAGATTTGTCAAACATGATTTCCCTTTCACAAATCCATGCTGACTTGGACCTATCATATTACCTCTTTCCAAATGCACTGCTATGACATCCTTAATAACTGATTCCATCATTTTACCCACTACCGATGTCAGGCTGACCGGTCTGTTTTCTCTCTCCCTCCTTTTTTAAAAAGTGGGGTTACATTGGCCATCCTCCACTCCATAGGAACTGATCCAGAGTCAATGGAAAGTTGGAAAATGACTGTCAATGCATCCACTATTTCCAAGGCCACCTCCTTAAGTACTCTGGGATGCAGTCCATCAGGCCCTGGGGATTTATCGGCCTTCAATCCCATCAATTTCCCCAACACAATTTCCCGACTAATAAGGATTCCCCTCAGTTCCTCCTTCTTACTAGACCCTCCGACCCCTTTTATATCCGGAAGGTTGTTTGTGTCCTCCTCAGTGAATACCGAACCAAAGTACTTGTTCAATTGGTCCGCCATTTCATTGTTCCCCGTTATGACTTCCCCTGATTCTGACTGCAGGGGACCTACGTTTGTCTTTACTAACCTTTTGCTCTTTACATATCTATAGAAACTTTTGCAATCCGTCTTAATGTTCCCTGCAAGTTTCTTCTCGTACTCCATTTTCCCTTCCCTAATCAAACCCTTTGTCCTCCTCTGCTGAGTTCTAAATTTCTCCCAGTCCCCGGGTTCGCTGCTATTTCTGGCCAATTTCTATGCCACTTCCTTGGCTTTAATGCTATCCCTGATTTCCCTTGATAGCCACGGTTGAGCCACCTTCCCTTTTTTATTTTTACGACAGACAGGATTTGTTGTAGTTCATCCGTGCGGTCTCTAAATGTCTGCCATTGCCCATCCACAGTCAACCCCTTCAGTATCATTCGCCAATCTATCCTAGCCAATTCACGCCTCATACCTTCAAAGTTACCCTTCTTTATTTCTGGACCATGGTCTCTGAATTAACTATTTCATTCTCCATCCTAATACAGAATTCCACCATATTATGGTCACTCTTCCCCAAGGGGCCTCGCACAACGAGATTGCTAATTAATCCTCTCTCATTACACAACACCCAGCCTAAGATGGCCTCCCCCCTAGTTGGTTCCTCGTCAATTTGGTCTAAAAAACCATCCCTTCTGCACTCCTGGAAATCCTCCTCTACCGTATTGCTTCCAGTTTGGTTAACCGAATCCATGTGCATATTAAAGTCACCCATTATAACTGCTGCACCTTTATTGCACGCACCCCTAATTTCATGTTTGATGCCCTCCCCAACATCACTACTACTGTTTGGAGGTCTGTACACAACTCCCACTAACGTTTTTTGTCCTTCGGTATTCTGCAGCTCTACCCATATAGATTCCTCATCATCCAAGCTAATATCCTTCCGAACTATTGCCTTAATTTGCTCCTTAACCAGCAATGCTACCCCACCTCCTTTTTCTTTTATTCTATCTTTCCTGAATGTTGAATACCCCTGGATGTTGAGTTCCCAGCCCTGTTCATCCTGGAGCCACGTCTCCGTAATCCCAATCACATCATATTTGTTAATATCTATTTGCACAGTTAATTCATCCACTTTATTGCGGATACTCCTTGCATTAAGACACAAAGCCTTCAGGCTTGTTCTTTTAACACCCTTTGTCCTTTTAGAATTTTGCTGTACAGTGGCCCTTTTTTGTTCTTTGCCTTGGGTTTCTCTGCCCTCCGCTTTTCCTCATCTCCTTTCTGTCTTTTGCTTTTGCCTCCTTTTTGTTTCCCTCTAACTCCCTGCATTGGTTCCCATCCCCCTTTTATAGGTAATTATAGACTGGTTAGCCTTACATCAATAGTGGGGAAATTGTTAGAATCAATAGTAAATATGAAATAGCAGCGCATTAGGAAAGCAGCGACATGATCGGCCCAAGTCAGCATGGACTTATGAAATGGAAATCATGCTTGTCAAATTTTCTACAATTTTCTGAGGATGTAACTTGTAGAGGCAACAAGGAAGAACCAGTGGATGTGGTGTATTTGGACTTTCAAAATGGTTTTGGCATGGTCCCACACAAGAGATTGGTGTGCAAAATTAATGCACATGGTTTTGTGGGCAATGTGCTGACATGGATAGAGAACTGGTTGGCAGACTGCAAGCAGAGAGTCGGGATAAACGGGTCACTTTCAGAATGGCAGGCAGTGACTTGTGGGCCGTCGCTGGACTCAGTGCTGGTACGCCAGCTATTTACAAGATATATTCATGATTTAGATTCTGGAATTTAGTGTAATATCTCCAAGTTTGCAGATGGCATTAACCTGGTTGGCGGGCTGAGCTGTGACGAGGACGCTAAGAGGCTGCAGATTGACATGGGCAGGTTAGTTGAGTGGGCAAACGCATGGCAGATGCAGTATAATGCGGATAAATATGAGGTTATCTACTTTGGTGAGAAAAACACAAAGGCAGAATATTATGCGAATGGCGGCAGATTAGGAAAAGGGGAGGTGAAACCAGACCTGGGTTCATGGCACATCAGCCATTGAAATTTGGCATCCAGGTGCAACAGGTGGTGAAGAAGGCAAATGGTATGTTGGCCTTCATAACTGGGGGATTTGCATATTGGAGCAGGGAGGGCTTACTGTAGTTGTACAGGAACTGCATGTGGCCTCACCTGGAATATTGTGTTCAGTTTTGTTTTCAGTAGGTTCCAGGATAATTGTACATTTAAGCCGCCTATGATGATAATTGTCGTGTATGTTAATGTATGTAATGTAACACGAATTCATTGAATGTGCATTCACCCTTTATACTCCATACCTCTACAACCAGAAGGTGCTACTGCTGGAGACCTAAGCGCCACCTGCACACTGCAGGTAAGCAAGTATAAAAGGTAGTTCACCTCATTGTGTCCTCATTCAAGGATCTGCAATAAACGCACTGTGGTCACTACAGTTCAAGTACAATACCCTTACCTCATGGAGTCGTTATTAGAGTGCTTGCATACATTTCAACTGGCGACGAGGTGACGAATTTCCACGCACAGCATGTCTAACATAAGCAACTTCCAACAATTCGCTGATTGGGGAATTTGGGTTGCCTTTGTGGAATGGCTCGAGCACTTTTTAATTGTGAACGACCTGGCTGGAGACACTGGCTGATAAGCGCAGAACGATCCTGCTCTGCAGTTTTCGGCCAATATCGAGGGCCTGGTCAGGGACCTGCTAACTCCAGCGAACACGACAACCAAGACATATGCGGAGCTCGGAACTATAATACAAGTACAGCTCAAAACTAAAAGGAGCATCCTCAAAGCCAAACACCGGTTCTAGACACACCGGCGGCCCGAAGGCCAAGAAATTGCTCAATATTCCACAGACCTGAAAAGATTGGCAATGAGGGCCTCCACAATAAGCTGTTTTCTGCGTACACTACGGCCATCCTGTTGGAGGCAATCAAATAGAGCCAGGCATTCATAATATCAGTCGGCGACTGCAAGAGGATGGAGACTCACCCCCAGTACTCTAACCCGATGAGTACACTGAAGCGAATGGCACCTTTCAGAGGCAAGGCTGCTGCCAAGAGTCCCGCATGGGGGCAACCGACTCGACTCGTGCTGGCGCTGTAGAAGAAACCACAGGGCCCACCAGTGCCACCAGTGCCAAAGACTATATTTGCAAAGGCTGTAAAACTATAGGTCATCTCGAGCAAATGTGTCGAAGAAAATTTTCTCACCGAGTCGCTGATGAGTTGGCTGATCACGCGGGTTCCAGAGTTAATGAAGACGAAGTGGCTCAGCCCCTGAAAGAGCTGTACAGAGTGTCCACCTTCTCCACCGAGAGGTCCCCGTGGAAAATTGAAGTTGAAATCAATGGTGACCCAGTCTCGTTGGAGATCGATACAGGGGCGAACCAGATGCTGATGAATAGACAGCCTTAGAGTAACACTAGGGCAATCCCGCCAAATGAAACAAAAGGTTCCCAATCCAAACGAAGCTGCTCCCTTACACAAAAAACAGCATCCCAGTCGTAGGCAACATGGATGTCCAGGTGTCGCATTGCGGCATGATGCACAAGCCTCCTTTGTGGATCGTTGCAATTGATGGTCCAATGCTGTTGGAAGAAAATGGATGAACCAAATACAAATCTGTTGGAGTGGGGAAAGCCTCGAGGCCCTGGCGATTGCCGTGCTACGTGGCCCCAAACTGGGATCAATCGCAGCACCTGGCAATCCTACCGGCCAGCTCGACTGCATTGCGATGACACGGACAGCACACATCAAAGTCGAGTTGATTCAACCTGAACGACCAGAACTCAAGTTCCGGGTCCAGTGGCAGGACTCTAAGGGAAGAAGATTGGTGCAGAAGATAGATTCGCGCCTTCTGTGGCAGAACGTGGGGAGAAAAGGATCATTGCTGCCTACCTCGTGCTGAGAAAGGTGATGGCGCCAGCACCACTAGGTGAAGCACCAGAAAACAAGATCGCCGTAACCAGTGCAAGAGGGGCAGTGTTGAGGGAGCAACACGTGATGCTGGGCGGTGAAACATATTGGGGTAAAGATTGCAAGGCCCTTTTAAAGGAGACGGGCAACCCATAGCAATTAAAAGGACTGTTGAACACTTGGTACTGCGATGCAGGTGACACTCATGATAAAGGTGTAATTAACGAATGCAAGTATATAAATGTACTGTTGGACACGGATGCTGGTAAAGCCAATGAGAAAAATGTAAGTAACAAAGGCAGGTATCCAATTATAACCTTGCACACAGTTACTTATAGTACACAGGAAAGTGTTGTAATGGACAAATGTGAAAGTGTAAAGACAAATAACAATATCCAAACGTCTGGTTGTGGTCGGAGCCAATGTATCATGAATGCTAATGATAAAATGAGATATAATGCTGGGTTCTACAAGTATGCCGACAATGCTAAAGACAATCTCCCGTGGGAAGCAACCAGGTCCAGAGGCTACACGAACATGCAGCCTGCTCCTCCAGGACCAATGTGATGCTGCAGCGAGGGTGCACACACACACATATTGGGAGCATACCCAGCGCAGGGCCTGCGATCTATGGACGGCACAGCTTGCACCACTGTCAACCTGCCCAAGATCGGCTCTACCGCCACCACGACCCCCACCCACCGGCCATCAGGGCCGCACCGGGAGTAAGACGCCAGTAGCCTCCAGCTTTCCCTGCAATAACCAGACTTCTACCACCAATGAAGGGCAGCAGGTTGACCCTGCAGCCTTCAATGAAGGGTAGGGTGGCTACACCATCCTGCGGTTCTGCCCAACACTAAACGTCCTCACCCACCGAGACAATATAACGTATGTACCTTACCTGTAACATGTACTTGCTCCACCACTGCTGAACTCAAAAACAGTGACATAACCAATCTGATCACTAACTCACTCTACATGTCTACCACTGCAGGTGTTGAGCCACACATGTGGTCTATGTTTCTGAGGGGGGAATGAATGTATGTAGATATGATCACATGGCTCCGACCCAGAACCCACACAACACTCTCTACAGATTCCAACCATCCACTGCCGACCAATTCCCACTATCCTGGCTATATGTACTTGGGTTCCACAGGGAGAGAGCCATTCCAATCAATGACAAAGTGCATGGGCCTTGGACTCACAAGTCAAGGAGCAGAGAAAACCGTGCAGAAGCCTATAGCACAAGAGTTTTGTTATGTATGTTAATGCATGTATTGTAACACTGGACCATTGAATGTACCTTCACATTGAATACACCATATCTGTACCAATAGAGGGTGCTCCTGGTGGAGACCTAAGGGTCACCTGCACACTACAGGTAACCAATTATAAAATGGAGCTCGCCTCTCACTCAAGGAGCTGCAATAAACGGATTTTGGTCACTACAGTATATGGACAATACCTCGTGGATTCGTTATTAGAGTTCTTGCACAGACTACAATAATTATGTTCTAACGATGTAAAGCGTTACTCTTCTTCCCTTACAGAGACTGTTCTGATTCTTAAATGATGATCCCCTCACTTCCACACTACAATTTGGAGCCTGTCTATTCCAATTGAAAGCATATGTGTCTTTTGAATAGTAATCTAAATCAAGGCGCAAATAAGGGTATCTTCATTTTTACTGCATCGCAGCAGGTTTGGTTTTACTCAAGATAATTCTTCTCATTTGACTAACTATTTGGATGCTTTCAGGAATCGACTAGTGCCATTTGCATTCACCACTGCTATATTTTCTGATTTGAACAGATGATTATGCGCGGTTTGATCAACAGGACTGCAAATTCGTACTACTTTTCCCAATAGTTTCTTGTTCCCCACCTCGGGATATTCTTGATTAACTGGATGGCCCTCAATTAATTTCCAAATATACATTGTTCTGTATCATCAGGATAACGAGATAGTCCTGAGAAAAGTGTATTCGTTGCCCAGCTGGGGAGGCATCGCTTAGTAATAATTTCTAGATTTCCCGGAATTGTTTGACAAACCAATTCCGGCACGTCATTTTGAGCTGCTTGTTCAGAGGCACTTCTGTCCACTCTGATAAGGTCATTATTTCTTTTGGCATGAATTCCTACCTCCTGTACAATATCCTTCTGCTATATGGACTTTATTTCTTTTCCGTTTACCTTCGCACTTTCCATGTTGTTATCGTTAATGAGTATACCATGCAATTCTCCTCGGAAGTTTTATAAATATACCTGCAAGACCAGATAATTAGCTTCTGAGGTGATTGTATTAAAAGCGATGACTACATCATGTGCTAAACTTCTTTTCGTTCTATCACTTTCTTGACTTGTTTCATTGTTAGTGTTATTCTTGTCGTGAAATGCATGCTGTACTTGTACTGCCCTTGTGGACAAGCCAGACGTTTTACAATATTGATTAAAAACGTAGCACTGTTTTTCCTCAGCTAACTGTATTGTTTTTTGGGACGCCATTCTGGAAAAACAAAGTTCGTTAAGTTGAGAATAAGATGGACCACTTCTGGTATAACTTGCTGATATACCACTTATGGGTAGGGTTAACTATGAGACCATATCGGTTCGGATTCTAATTGGGGATATTGTCCCATCGTAACCTGATCCTGATGGTCTGAACTATTCTTTTTCTCATATGTAATGAGCATAACGCTGCAAAAGTACTCGTCCTTCATGCATCCGGTTACTGCATCTTGAAATCCTATCATGATGCTACTTGCACCACTACCATCAATTTTAGAGCAAGTATAATATATCCAATATTTACAGGTTGCCGCAAAGGGGACATTTTTATCACCATTGGCACAACTGTTGTTAGGGATGACGTGATATCCGATGTAAGAATACTGGCCTTTATGTTTATCCAACCATTGAGGTCAACACAGTTGTATACACGCCTTGTATGTTGATGCTATTGGGCTTTGATTTGATTCCTTTAACATTTCCCGTTTCCATTATTCTTTTTCAGCAATATCGACACCTTCGGGACTTCGCCATCTTTTACCTTGCACCTAATATCCATGCAATACCTTTATTATTGTTCCCACATGTAAACGCTTTCGTGGAGAGTACCACACTTCGTCCCATATTATTGTGTTAATTTATCCCTTGTAGTATTCCTTATCCAAATCGAGAGATCACCATTATATGCTTCGTATGAATTAATGTAGTCAGTTGATTTTCTGTGTGCACCAAGAATCTGAGGTGCTGTTCGGAAAATTGTGAGTGAAGCACATTCACTTCCTTCGCCCAGTGTGCAGCTGGTAATCCTCATTACAAAAGTTTTCTCGTAGATGTTTGTGATCGCCGCAACATCAAACAGCAACAAAAGCGTGTAGGTCCACATCCTTCTCCAATATAGAGACCAAACGTAACATCTTCATTCTTTACAGTTTTGATTTAGTTTATATGCAACCACTTAAATTTGGGTTCCATTTTTTGACTGTGAGGTGTTTAGTTTCTCAATTATGGGTTGGGCGGGGGGCGGAGGGGCGATCCATTATATATGAAAGGTTATTTCTTCGCTGAAAAATTCTGCAACGTCACTTGTTTTCCAACCTCATTTCGAATGGGCTAACGCTCTTATCAAAACTTCGTTTGACCTTATTTAGTGGCCTGCCCATCGTCATTGGAACCAGTCTGTTTCCTTCGTACACATGGTCTATCAGTGTCTGTAATTAGGTCTGACTACAAGACTGCAATATTACTGGCGTATTATTCCACAAGGCTAACTGTCACGTAATTCACATTTGTCTCCCAGTCAGAGATTCAAACAGACTTACTCTTGTTGCATTGTCGGTGGTCGTACGTAGGTCGAACCTATTGCCATTAAAAAAAGAGGTATCAGGTTAGTCCATTGAGTGGGGTGTTCAGTACATAATTGACACAACATGCTTTTCAAGATCCGATACCTCTTTCCTGAATTCCTGATGATTGTGGGTGAAGGGCAATGTTCAATATATGCATTATGTGGGGCATTTCCTGAAATCTAGTACAAATTTCTCCAGTAAAGTGTGGACCACGGTTGCTGGCCAGCTGTACAGATTTATCCGATCTACAAAACGCCACACTGAAACGGATTAGTTCTGCAGAATGCGTCTTATTGTCCGTCGTTGGAATGTCCTCTCTCCATTTGTAAATTGGTCAAACACGACAAGACCAATAACATCGGCCTGTAAATGTGTTCAGGGGCCATCAGGCGAAGGTTACGACCTGATTAGGGCACGATTAGAGCAAGAAGCTGGGTTCATTTGCAAGCATGGTAAGCATCGTTTAAAATATTGCTATACATGGTGCTCCATTTCTGGCCACCAGCAGAAGCGTGTTAACTTTTGTATCTTGGTAGGGGCTGAATTATGTGCAACCGCTGGGTGGGAGTGAAAGAGGGTTAACATGCCGTCTTTAAGTTGTAGAAGAATGCACAAAAGAAATTACCATCCTTGTCGTTAATCATACACAGGGAGTGGCTGACTCCATCGCTATGCTGGAACACACTGCCCCTGGGGTGTGTTGTGGTAGCGGCCACCCCTGATAGTGCCACGCCATAATTTGATCATATGGAATATGCAAAGTTTTTAGTTCTATGAAATCGATGGCTTTTACTATATTTGCAGGTGCAACAACAGGTGCCTGGAATTTATCCATCATCCACCAGGGTACTGTCAATTATTTTTTGCGGATCCCTTAGCAAACCGGTGGGCTGCTTTGTCAAATCGGGTGTGGGTAATGAATCTTTCTGAAGGGCTGCTAACTTTCCCACATGACAGGGGGCGACTCGCACTTGGAGCACTTCTAATAGCTGATGGAGGAGACCAGAATACAGTAAAGGTTTACCATATGATAAACAGTTCTCATTGTTTGATACAGTTGCAAACAAAACTGCTGTCAGACCAAATATTACTTGTTGCAGATGCGGTAAATTAGACGGCAAGAGTAACTCTATCACTTCTTTTTCTTGGAATTCCAACGAACAAATGGAAGCATATATATCAGCGATGGCACACCCCGTTTTCGGGTGGCCGTCAATATAGTAAGACGATCAATCCACATACACATTTCGAGCTTCTGAAATAACATTGCTTTTTCCTGGGTTTAATTCCATTTCCAACACAGGTTAGGGAAACTGGCGTGGACTTCCCTCACAAGCGAGCATAAGAGGTGGTGGGGTCAGGTGAAATCTCGCTGCAATGATTCAAGTGGCCATTTAATTATCATTTGTGCGGACTATTGTTGTCACTTGTATTTAAGAGGATGTTAAGAGTTGTATGTGGTGATGGAAGGATAGCTCTCTCTTAAGCTCGCAGATGTGAATACAAACATCGACCGCCAAAAGGTGGTCAACAGGCGAGGTTCGCATACTGAATACTCTCCGCTTCTCTGAAAATACGGGAGGCATATGCAATGGGGCAGGACGTCCCATATAGCTGCTGTTGATGACACAAAACTGTTGTTCGTCTTCCAAGTGAAAAGTTGAATTGTGGGTCTGTGGAGATAAATGCAAAAGTTTATATCCTTGTCTGCTACGAATCATTCACTGATTATGTTTGGCTATCGCCCCATTCTGGCAGAATGTCTTCGTTCACATCCCTTTTTAGCATTTCATACATGGGCTTGGCCAATTCTGCAATATTCGGGATAAAACTTATCGGATAGCCTTCCAGCCAGACAATGGATCGTAACGCTGTTTGTGATAACGGTAGGGGAAACTTCTGAACGATGTCGACCTTATCATGATCAGGGCTGTGCCCAGTAGTGGAGATCTTTAGTCCCAAAACGTTGACTTCACTCTGTACCGAGTGAGCATTTTTCCGGTTCACTCGTCATGCTTTCTTCAACAGAACTAATATTATTTAAAAGCAAGAAATGCTCTTCGACATTCTGTGTGGCAAATTATCGGTCGGCCACATACTGAAGGAGAGTTGATGGCTTAGAAAATGCTCTGACTGCTTGTAGTGATGGATTATTGACGGCGAGCTATGGAGACTCTGTTGCAGACACGTAAATGAGTACCCCTGCCCCTCAACTGTAAATACGAATTGATACTGGTCCTCCTTAGCAAATGGAAGACTCCAAAACATTCGCTTTGTCAAGAGGAATGAAAACGGTAGCGTTGGGAGAGTCCGATCTCAACAGGCAAGGGGCCAGGCTAACGGTCGGGCTTTGTCTTGTTGTGCCTTTACTCAATGCTCGATAATCAATGGTGACTCTCCCGGAACGAGCTGGCTTCCCACCAGGCTATGCCAGGGGGTTGGTGATCGAGCACCTTTTACGTAACACACCCTATTCTTCCCATGGCACAATGATTGTTGGCAAGCACATAATCCATTCTCTCTGAATAGGTGTCTGTTCACAGGCATGGTGAGGTAGGCCATTTATCTGAACTTCAACACTCTCCCACAATCGTCTTTCAGACTCATCAAAAGCTGGCGAATGATCGGCAACTACAGTTTTGCCAGCAAAAAGTGATTGCGTTGGCATGGCAACAGACATATCCTTTTTAACAGCAAGCACTGAGTAAGCATCTAAAATGTGCCCAATATCCGCTTGTCCTGCACCAGCCCATAAACTGCAAGCGGCAAAAGCACTAGTGGAAGTTGCGTACAGACCATCAAACAGTCGTACTAAGGTTGGGGACAGCATCAGAAAAGAAATTATGGATGCATGCAAAAAAGGTACAGGTGTTATCATGGGTGACTTTAATCTACATATTGATTGGTCTAACCAAAATGGTAGCTGGAGGAGGATTTCCTGGAGTGTATTAGTTATAGTATTCTAGACCAATATGTCGAGGAACCAACTAGGAAGATGGCCATTCTAGATTAGATGATATGTAATGAGAAAGGACGAAATAGCAATTTTGTTGTGCGAGACCCCTTGGAGAAGTTTGACCATAACATGGTAGAGTTCTTTTATGAAGATGGAGAGTTACACAGTTAAATCAGAAACTAGGGTCCTGAACTTAAGGAAAGGTAACTTTGAAGGATTGAGGCGTGAATTGGCTAGGATAGACAAACAAATGATACTTAAAGAGTTGATTGTGAATAGTCAATGACAAACATTTAATCATCAATTGTACATCCCTGTCTGGAGTAAATATAAAACGGGAAAGTTAGCTGAACCATGGCTAACAAGGGAAATTAATGTTATTGTTAAATCCAAGGAGGAGTCATATAAATTGGCAAGAAATGCAGCAAACCTGAGGACTGGGAGAATTTTAGAATTCAGCTGAAGAGGACAAAGATTTTAATTAAGAGAGGGAAAGTAGAGTACAAGAAGAAGCTTGACGGGAACATAAAAACTTCGAGAGGTATGTGAAGAGTAAAAGATTAGTGAAGACAAACAAAGGTCACTTGCAGTCGGATTCAGGTGAATTTATAATGGGGAACAAAGAAATAGCAGAATAATTGATCAAATACTTCACAAAGGAAGACACAAATAAGCTTCCGGAAGTACTAGGTGATCAATGGTCTATTGAGAATTAGGAACTGAAGGATATCCATATTAGGCAGGAAATTGTGTTAGGGAAATTGATGGGATTGAAGGCCGATAAATCCCCGAAGTCTGATAGTCTGCATCACAGAGTACTTAAGGAAATGGCCCTAGAAATAGTGAATGCATTGGTGATCATTTTCCAACAGTCTATCAACTCTGGATCAGTTCCTATGGACTGGAGGATAGCTAATGTAACGCGACCTTTTAAAAAGGGAGGGGGACAGAAAGCGGGAAAATTTAGAACCGTTAGCCTGACATCATTAGTCGGGGAAAAGTTGGAATAAATTATTAAGGACGAAATAGCAGCGCATTTGTCAGCAGTGACAGGATCAGTCCAATTAGCATAGATTTAGGAAAGGGAAATCACACTTCATACATCTTCTGGAATTTATTGAGGATATAACTAGTAGAGTGGGCAAGGGAGAGCCAATGGGTGTGTTGTATTTGCACTTTCACAAGGGTTTGGCAAGAGACTGGTGTGCAAAATCAACGCACATGGTATTGGGGGTAATATACTGACGTGGATTGAGAACTGATTGGCAAACAGGAGCTGAGATTCAGCAGAAACGGGTCCTTTTTCGAATGGCAGGCAGTGACTAGTGGAGTGCCGCAAGGCTCAGTGCTGGGACCCCAGTTCTTTATAATATACATCAATGATTTAGAAGAAGGAATTGTATGTAATATCTCCACGTTTGCAGATGAAACTAAACTAGGTGATGGTGTGAGCTGTGAGGGGGTCGCGAAGAGGTTGCAGGGTGAATTGGACAGGTTCGGTGAGTGGACAAATGCATGGCATATGCACTATAGTGTGGAAGAATATGATGTTATCCACTCTGGGGGCAAAAAGGCGAAGACTTAAGATTATCTGAACGGTGACAGATTAGGAAAAGGGGAAGTGTAACGAGACCTGGGTGTCATGGCACATCAGTCATTGAAAGTTGACTTGCAGGTGCAGCACGCGGTGAAGAAGGCAAATGATATGTTGGCCTTCATAGCGAGAGGATTTGATTTTTTGAATAGGGAGGTCTTGCTCCAAATATACCGGGACTTGTATTCAGTTTTGGTCTCCTAATCTGAGGAAGGGCGTTCTTGCTATTTAGGGAGTGCACCAAAGGTTCACCAGACTGATTCCCGGGATGGCAGGACTGACACATGATGAGAGACTGGATCATCTGGGTCTTTATACATTGGAGTTCAGAAGGATCAGAGGGGATCTCATCGAAACACACATCATTCTGGCGGAACGGGACAGGTTAGGTGCAGATGGAATGTTCTCTATGTTGGGAAAGTTCAGAACCAGGAGACACAGTCTTAGGATAAGCGGTAGTCCATTTCGGACTTAGATGAGGAGAAATTTGTTCACTCAGAGGGTTGTCAACCTGTGGAAATTCCTGCCGCAGAGAGTTGTTGATGCCAGTTCATTGGATATATTCAAGAGGGAGTTAGATATGGCCTTATGGCTAAGGGGCTGAAGTGATATGGAGAGAAAGCAGGAAAGGGGTTCTGAGGGACTGGTCAGCCAATATCTTATTGAATGGTGATGCAGGCTCGAAGGAACGAATCGCTTACTCCTGCACCTATTTCCTAGGTTTCTTTATTTCCATGGATACATCCCCAGGCCCGGCTGAAATGTATCCGGCTGTTAAGAGAACCAGAAGTGAATTAGCAGAGATTTTGACAATTATTTTCAATCCTTTCTGGCTACAGGGTACAGGTGTGATTTGGGAGGACTGGAGGCCTGCCAATAAGAATTTAAGAACATAAGAACATGAGAAATATAAACAGGAGTAGGCCATAAGCCCCTCGAGCCAGCTCCGTGAATTAATACGATCATGGTTGAAATGATCATGGATTCAGCTCTAATTCCCTGCCCGCTCCCCATAACCCCTTATTCCCTAATATTTCAAGAAAGCCTGAGCGTTTGGCGAGTCCGGAGTTCGGCGAGTCGTGAGTTCGGTGAGTCAGAAGTTCCTCTGAGTACGGGAGGCCCTGTTAGTTCGTGAGGCCCAGAGTTCCGAGATTTCGGGTGGTTAGGAGTCCGAGGTGCAGGTCGCCAGGTGGTCAGCGAGGAGTTCACTTTTAGCGAAGAGCTCACAGCTCATGGCCAGGATGGTAAATTATTATACGGACGCAGCATTCGAAATGAAGTAAATGAGTTGACGGCACAAATCATTACAAATGCGTATGATTTGGTGGCCATTACAGAAACGTGGTTGCAGGGGGGCCAACACTGGGAATTAAACATACAGTGGTATCTGACGTTTCAGAAAGATAGACAAGAAGGGAAATGAACTGGGGTTGCTTTGTTAATAAAGGATGATATCAGGGCAGTTGTGAGAGACGATAGTGGCTCGAATGAACAAAATATTGAATCATTGTTGATGGAGATTGGGAATAGTAAGGGGAAAAAGTCACTGGTGGGCGTAGTTTATAGGCCCCCAAATAATAACTTCACGGTGGGGCGGCCAATAATCAAGGGAATAGTGGAAGCATGTGAAAAAGGAACGGCAGTAATCATGGGGGATTTTAACCTACATATCGATTGGCCAAATCAAATCACATGGGGTAGCCTGGAGGAGGAATTTATAGAATGCATTCGGGATTGTTTCTTAGAAAAGTATGTTACAGAACGTACAAGGGAGCAAGCTATCTTAGATCAGGTCCGGTGTAATGAGACAGGAATAATAAACGATCTTATAGTAAAAGAAACTCTAGGATTGCGTGATCACAGCATGGATGAATTTGTAATACATATTGAGGGTGAGGAAGTAGTGTCTAAAACAAAGGGGACTGCAGTGACATGAGGGCAGAGTTGGTAAAGTAGATTGGAAACACAGACTAAACGGTGGCACAATTGGGGAAGAGTGCAGGACTTTTAAGGAGCTCTTTCATCGTGCTCAACAAAAATATATTCTAGTGAAAAAGAAGGCTGTAAGAGAAGGGATAACAAGCCGTGGACAACCAAGGAAATAAAGGAGAGTATCAAATTAAAAAACAATGCGGATAAGGTGGCCAAGGTTAGTGGTAAAATAGAAGATTGGAAAAATTTTAAACGGCAGCAAAAAATGACGAAGAAAGCAATAAAGAAAGGGAAGATAGATTACCAAGGTAAACTTCCACAAAACATAAAAACGGATAGTAAAAGCTTTTACAGATATATAAAACGGAAAAGAGAGACTAAAAAAAATGTTGGTCCCTTAGAAGATGAGAAGGGGGATTTAGTAATGGAAAATGTGGAAATGGCTGAGTCATTAAACAATTATTTTGCTTCGGTCTTCACAGTGGAAGACACAAAACCATGCCAGAAGTTGCTGGTCACAGGAATGTGGGAAGGGAGGACCTTGAGACAATCACTATCAGTAGGGGGGTAGTGCTGGACAGGCTAATGGGACTCAAGGTAGACAAGGCCCCTGGTCCTGACAAAATGCATCCCAGGGTATGTAAACAGATGGGGGAAGTTATAGCAGATGCATTCTTTTTAATCTACCAACATTCTCTGGACTCTGGGGTGGTACCAGGGGATTGGAAAGCAGCTAATGTAACGCGTCTGTTTAAAAATGGGGCAGACAAAAGGCAGGTTACTATAGGCCGGTTAGTTTAACATCTGTAGTGGGGAAAATGCTTTAAGCTATCATTAAGGAAGAAATAGCGGGGCATCTAGATAGGAATAGTGCATTTAAACAGACGCAGCATGGATTCATGAAGGGGAAATCATGTATACCTAATTTACTGGAATTCTTTCATGATATAACGAGCATGGTGGATAGAGGTGTACCGATGGATCTGGTGTATTTAGATTTCCAAAAGGCATTCGATAAGCTGCCACACAAAAGGTTACTGCAGAAGATAGAGATAAGTGGAGTAATGGGAAATGTATTAGCATTGATCGAGAATTGGCTGGCTAACAGAAAACAGCGATTCGGGATAAATGGTTCCTTTTCGGTTTGTAAATCGTTGGTTAGTGGTGTGCCACAGGGATCGGTGCTGGGACCACAACTGTTTACAATATACATAGATGACCTGGAATAGGGGACAGAGTGTAGTGTAACAGAATTTGCAGATACCACACAGATTAGTGGAAAGGCTGGTTGTGTAGAGGACACAGAGAGGCTGCAACGAGATTTAGATATGTTAAGCGAATGGGCTAAGGTTTCGCAGATGGAATACAATGTCGGAAAATGTGAGGTCATCCACCATGGGAAAAAAAATAGTAATTTGGAATATTATTTGAATGGGGAGAAATTACAAAATGCTGCGGTACATAGGGACCTGGGGGTCCTTCTGCATGAAACTCTTTTAGGGTCCTTGTGCATGAAACCCTTTTTGGATACAGAATTAACTTTGTGTAGGCCGCATTGATATTTGATCTTACAACCGTTGCTTCACCAAGCCACTGCTTTAACCCCTGCGCTATGGAGCCAGCTGCAATCCTTGTGCATGAATCCCAAAAATATAGTTTGCAGGTGCAACAGGTAATCAGGAAAGCGAATGGAATGTTGGCCTTCATTGCGAGAGGGATGGAGTACAAAAGCAGGGAGGTCCTTCTGCAACGGTATAGGGTGAGGCCGCACCTGGAGTACTGCGTGCAGTTTTGATCACCTAACTTAAGGAAGGATGTACTAGCTTTCGAGGGGGTACAGAGTCGATTCACGAGGCTGATTCCGGAGATGAGGGGGTTACCTTATGATGATAGATTAAGTAGACAAGGTCT
The DNA here is from genome assembly GCF_044704955.1 of Pristiophorus japonicus. NCBI lineage: Eukaryota > Metazoa > Chordata > Chondrichthyes > Pristiophoridae > Pristiophorus > Pristiophorus japonicus. The sequence continues at coordinate 16,595,208 of NC_092001.1, read as the reverse complement.
TTACTCGTTGGAGTTCAGAAGGATGAGGGGTGATCTTATCGAAACATTTAAAATAATGAAAGTGATAGGCAAGATAGAGGCAGATAGGTTGTTTCAACTGGTCGGGGAGACATGAACTAGGGGCACAGCCTCAAAATACGGCGGAGCTAATTTAAAACCGAGTTGAGAAGGAATTTCTTCTCCCAGAGTGTTGTGAATCTGTGGAATTCTCTGCCCAAGGAAGCAGTTGAGGCGAGCTCATTGAATGTATTCAAGTCATAGATAGATCGATGTTTAACCAATAAGGGAATAAAGTGTTTTGGGGAGCGGGCGGGTAAGTGCAGCTGAGTCCACGGCCAGATCAGCCATGATCTTGTTGAATGGCGGAGCAGGCTTGAGGGGCTAGATGGCTTACTCCAGTTCGTAATTCTTATGTCCTTATGTATGTTTTTATGTTCTTATTAGCTGATTGATTGGTAAGTATCTCACTATCATTTTTTCCTTCTGGACTGCTCGTGTGCACCCTTGTGGGAGCGGAGGCAGGTTCAGCAGGAACGGCGAGGTCGGGTGAAGGAGCAGCAAGAGACTGTAGAGGGACGTGTCCGAAGACCAGGAGAGTCGCGAGTTCGGGGCCCAGAAGATGCGAGAGTCCTTGGGTAGCACAGGCCAGCCCACACTCGATATGTGTGTTCATAATTTTCATGCAGCGCAGCTGGTCTCCAGTCGCCTTGATTTAGCTTTGCAACTGGACCAAAATTAGCTCTGTGAAGCCCATGAGGTGGCTGGTGTGCACGGCCACCACATGTTAAAATAAAACGCACAAGCATCTTCCACCTTTCATGATTTATTTCGGGACCTGGAGCTCATTCATTGAAACTCCTGTGAACATTATGGTATGGAAGCAAATCATACTCGATTTGAGGGACTGGCTCTGATGATCACCCTTGCTTAAGAATGGAGAAATGCATAGTCCCAGTAATTGCAGATCACGCAGCCTAATCTCAGTGGTGGGCAAATTATTAGAAAAAATTCTTAAAGACAAGATAAATCAACATTTAGAAAGGCAAGAATTATTGAGGGGCAGTCAGCACGCATTTGTTAAGGGAAGATCGAGTTTGAGTAATCTGAGCGGATTTATCGAGGAGGCAACCGAAGGGTTGATGAGGGTATTGCGTATGGGGGAGTGTATATGGACTTTAGCAATTCGTTTGATAAGGTCCCACATTGTTATTGGTTACGAAGGTTATAGCCCACGGGATCCAAGGCAAATGGGCAAGATGGATCTAAAATTGGCTTGGAGATAGAAAAAATGTGTAATGTTAGTGGATGTTTTTGTGACTGGAAGGATGTTTCCATTAGGGTTCCGCATGGTCAGTGTGGGGTCCCTTGCGTTTTCTGTTATAAATCAGTGATATATATTTGCATATAGGGATTATGATTAAGAAGTTTGCAGATGAGACTAAAATTGGCTCTGTGCTTGATAATGATGAGGAAAGTCATGGACTGCAGGAGGATAGCAATCGACTGGCCTGGCGAGCAGAACAGTAGCATATTGAAGGTAATTCACAGAAGTGTGATGTAATGCACTTGTAGAGGGCATAGAAGGAATGGGTTTACACATTAAGCAGTAGACCACTTAACAGTGCAGTTGAACAATGGACCTTGGAGTGCTTGTCCACATAACCCTGAAAGTTGCAGGCTAGGTGGATAAGGTGCTTTAGAAGGCAAATAGAATGCTTGCCTTTATTATCCGAGGGTGTATTTAAATTGTTTAATACTACGGTTCGGCCACAACTGAAGTTCTGCCTCCATTTCTAATTGCCACTTCATAAGAGGGATGTGGTTGCACTGGAGAGTGTGCAAAGGAAATTTAATAGAATGCTGCCTGCAAGGGGAGCATCTTAGTTATGAGGACAGATAGGATAGGCTGGATTTTTCCACATTGGAACAGAGGAGGCTAAGTGGAGACTACATTGAAATCTATAATATTTTGAGGGGCCTCAGTATATTGGATAGCAACGGCCTATTTTCCTTGCTGCAGGGGTGAATTACTAGGGGTCACAGATTTAAAGTGGTTGGTCGTAGACAAGAGGGATTTTGAGGGGAAACCGACTGCACGCAGAAGCTTGTGGCGCTCTGGAACTCGCTGCCTGGATCGTTGATGGATGCAGAAACCCTCACCACATTTAAAAGATGCTTGGATGAACACTTGCATTGCTGTAACCTGCAGGTTAAGGACATAGAAAATGGAAGTGGGATTAGATTGGGATAAACTCTTGCTGTCTGGCGCAGATACGATGGTAAACATAGAAAACATAGAAAATAGGTGCAGGAGTAGGCCATTCGGCCCTTCGAGCCTGCACCGCAAATAGTGGAGGCAGTTGAATACGGCCAGAGAGGTATGCCGGGTTGGTTCGATCGCCTGGCTGTGTCGAAGAGGAATTATCCCAGATTTTCTTCCGCAATTGCCTCGGATTTCGTCTTTTTTTTGCCTCTCCCAGTGGATTGCAGGCTTCCAATGAGCTGATGCGTAAAATGCTGCGGGAAAGGCGTCTCGCAGTTGTGTGGGGCAGACTGCTTGGGCCTGATGCTCTTTTCCTGTCTGCCATCGTTCATTGTTCATAGTTTTATATGTAACCTTCAGAGCTGCTGAATGAGGGCCGTCTTGATCGTTATCGGCCAGCATGGACACGTTGGTCCGAAGTTGCCTCCTTCTGCACTGTGAATTTCTATGCTTCTATATTTTTAGCGGGAGCAAGAAGATATCTATGAAAGTTTGGGCCTATCAGAGACCATAAATGAAATCTGAGTGTGGAGGCGAAGAGGTGGGGCCGATTCTTAGTGAATACTTAGAATCCCTTTTCAAAGAAGAGAGGATCGATGCAGAGTTTGTAATGAAGGAAACATAGAAACATAGAAAATAGGTGCAGGAGTAGGCCATTCGGCCCTTCTAGCCTGCACCGCCATTCAATGAGTTCATGGCTGAACATGCAACTTCAGTACCCCATTCCTGCTTTCTCACCATACCCCTTGATTCCCCTAGTAGTAAGGACTCCATCTAACTCCTTTTTGAATATATTTAGTGAATTGGCCTCATCAACTTTCTGTGGTAGAGAATTCCACAGGTTCACCACTCTCTGGGTGAAGAAATTCCTCCTCATCTCGGTCCTAAATGGCTTACCCCTTATCCTTAGACTGTTTCCCCTGGTTCTGGACTTCCCCAACATTGGGAACATTCTTCCTGCATCGAACCTGTCTAACCCCGTCAGAATTTTAAACGTTTCTATGAGGTCCCCTCTCATTCTTCTGAACTCCAGTGAATACAAACCCAGTTGATCCAGTCTTTCTTGATAGGTCAGTCCCGCCATCCTGGGAATCAGTCTGGTGAACCTTCGCTGCACTCCCTCAATAGCAAGAATGTCCTTCCTCAGGTTAGGAGACCAAAACTGTACACAATACTCCAGGTGTGGCCTCACCAAGGCCCTGTACAACTGTAGCAACACCTCCCTGCCCCTGTACTCAAATCCCCTCGCTATGAAGGCCAACATGCCATTTGCTTTCTTAACCGCCTGCTGTACCTGCATGCCAACCTTCAATGACTGATGTACCATGACACCCAGGTCTCGTTGCACCTCCCCTTTTCATAATCTGTCACCATTCAGATAATAGTCTGTCTCTCTGTTTTTATCACCAAAGAGGATAACCTCACATTTATCCATATTATACTTCATCTGCCATGCATTTGCCCACTCACCTAACCTATCCAAGTCACTCTGCAGCCTCATAGCATCCTCCTCGCAGCTCACACTGTCACCCAACTTAGTGTCATCCGCAAATTTGGAGATACTACATTTAATCCCCTCGTCTAAATCATTAATATACAGTGTAGACAACTGGGGCCCCAGCACAGAACCTTGCGGTACCCACTAGTCACTTCCTGCCATTCTGAAAAGTCCCCATTTACTCCTACTCTTTGCTTCCTGTCTGACAACCAGTTCTCAATCCATGTCAGCACACTACCCCCAATCCCATGTGCTTTAACTTTGCACATTAATCTCCTGTGTGGGACTTTGTCGAAAGCCTTCTGAAAGTCCAAATATACCACATCAACTGGTTCACCCTTGTCCACTCTACTGGAAACATCCTCAAAAAATTCCAGAAGATTTGTCAAGCATGATTTCCCTTTCACAAATCCATGCTGACTTGGACCTATCATATCACCGCTTTCCAAATGCACTGCTATGACATCCTTAATAATTGATTCCATCATTTTACCCACTACCGATGTCAGACTGACCGGTCTATCATTCCCTGTTATCTCTCTCCGTCTTTTTTTAAAAAGTGGGTTTACATTTGCTACCCTCCACTCCAGAGGAACTGATCCAGAGTCAATGGAATGTTGGAAAATGACTGTCAATGCATCCACTATTTCCAAGGCCATATCCTAGGCTGTGCCCCCTAGTTCGAGTCTCCCCTACCAGTGGAAACAACCTCTCTGCCTCTATCTTGTCTATCCATTTCAATATTTTAAATATTTCTATAAGATCACCCCTCATCCTTCTGAACTCCAACGAGTAAAGACCCAGTCTACTCAATCTATCGTCATAAGGTAACCCCCTCATCTCCGGAATCAGCCTGGTGAATCGTCTCTGTACCCCCTCCAAAGCCAGTATATCCTTCCTTAAGTAAGGTGACCAAAACTGCACGCAGTACTCTTGGTGCGGCCTCAGCAATACCCTATACAGTTCCAGCAGGACCTCCCTGCTTTTATACTCTATCCCTCTCGCAATGAAGGCCAACATTCCATTCGCCTTCCTGATTACCTGCTGCACCTGCAAACTAACCTTTTGGGATTCATGCACAAGGACCCCCAGGTCCCTCTGCACCTCAGCATGTTGTAATTTCTCCCCATTCAAATAATATTCCCTTTTACTGTTTATTTTCCCAAAGTGGATGACCTCACACTTTCCGTCATTGTATTCCATCTGCCAAACCTTAGCCCATTCGCTTAACCTATCCAAATCTCTTTGCAGCCTCTCTGTGTCCTCTACACAACCCGCTTTCCCACTAATCTTTGTGTCATCTGCAAATTTTGTTACACCACACTCTGTCCCCCCTTCCAGGTCAACTATGTATATTGTAAACAGTTGTGGTCCCAGCACTGATCCCTGTGGCACACCACTAACCACCGATTTGCAACCCGAAAAGGACCCATTTATCCCGACTCTCTGCTTTCTGTTAGCCAGGCAATTCTCTATCCATGCTAATACATTTCCTCTGACTCCGCGTACCTCTATCTTCTGCAGTAACCTTTTGTGTGCCACCTTATCGAATGCCTTTTGGAAATCTAAATACACCACATCCATCGGTACACCTCTATTCACCATGCTCGTTATATCCTCAAAGAATTCCAGTGAATTAGTTAAACATGATTTCCCCTTCATGAATCTATGCTGCGTCTGCTTGATTGCACTATTCCTATCTAGATGTTCCGCTATTTCTTCCTTAATGATAGTTTCAAACATTTTCCCCACTACAGATGTTAAACTAACCGGCCTATCGTTGCCTGCCTTTTGTCTGCCCCTTTTTTAAACAGAGACGTTACATTAGCTGCTTTCCAATCCGCTGGTATCTCCCCAGAGTCCAGAGAATTTTGGTAGATTATAACGAATGCATCTGCTATAACTTCCGCCATCTCTTTTAATACCTGGGATGCATTTCATCAGGACCAGGAGACTTGTCTACCTTGAGTCCCATTAGCCTACCTCCCTAGTGATAGTGATTGTCTCAAGGTCCTCCCTTCCCAAATTCCTGTGACCATCAATTTTTGGATTTTCAGAGGAGGAGTGTGAAATATTAGACGTGATAAATATAGTGAGAGAGTATTAAAATGAGTATAACGGGGCTTAGCAGCTTTAAAAGTGGATAAATCACTCGGAACGGATGAAAAATTAACCCATGATTTTAAGAGAAGCAAAAGAGGAAATAGCAGACGCTCTGACCATCATTTTACAATCCTCTCTTGCTGCAGGTGCGGTGCCAGAGTACTGGAGGACCGCTCATGTTTTAAACTTGTTTTAAAAGGGAGAAAGTTACATTCCGACTACATACAGGCCAGTCAACCTAACTTCGGTGGTGGGAAAATTAGTGGAAAAAGTACGGAAGGACAGGATGAATCTTGATTTGTAAAGGCACCGATTAATCAAGGACAGTCAGCTTGGATTTGTCAAGTGAATTTCGTGTCTGACTAACTTGATTAAATTTTTCGAAAAAGTAACTAGTAGTGTTGATGAGGGCAGTGCGTATGATATAATGAATATGAAAGTTAGAAAACCATTTCATAAGGTCCCAAATGTCAGATTGTTCACGAAAGTAATAGCCCTTGGGATCCAGGGCAACGTGGCAAGTTTGATACAAAATTAGCTAGGAGGCAGGAAGCAAAGGCAAAAGATTGGTGGTTGTTTTTGTGACTGGAAAGCTGTCGCCAATGTGGTTGCAAATGGCTCAGTTCTGGATCGCTTGTTTTTTGTAGCATACACCAATGTCTTGAAATTCAATATTTGGGTTTTGATTGAGATGTTTGCAGATTACACTAAGAAAGGCTGTGTGGTTGATAATGAGGAAGTAAGCTGCGGGCAGCAGGAATAAATCAATGTACTGGTCAGGTTTGCAGCACAGTGGCAAACGGAATTATCTCTGGAAAAGTGAGCGGTAATACAATTGGGGAAGTCTAACAAACCAACGGAATACACATTAAATGGTACGACACTTAAAGGTGCATTGGAACAAAGTGAAGTTGGTCTGCAGGTCCTCAGCTCCCTGATGGTAGCAGGCCAGGAAGATAAGGTGGGTAAGAAGACATATGTAATGTCTCCCTTTAAAAATCGAAGCGTTGAATAAAAGTGCAAGGATTTTATGTTTGAACTGTCCAAAACCCTGGTTAGGCAGCAGGTGGAGTACAGGAGACCTACAAGAATGTTGCCTGGACTGGAGAATGTCAGCTATGAGGAAAGATTGGAGATGCTGTATCTGTTTTGTTTGTAACAGAGGAGGCGAAGGGGAGACCTTATTCAGCTGGCTAAAATTATGAGTGGCCTGTATAGACTGGATAGGAAAAATCTGTTTCCATTGGCAGAGGGGACAACAATCAAGGGGTATAAATGTAAAGTAATTGGGCAGAGATATGAGAAGATATGAGGGGAAATGACTGCACCCAATGAGTGCTGGAGGTTGGTAACTAATTGCCTGAAAGCGTGGTGGAGGCAGGAAACCCGTCACATTTAGAAGCTAATTGGGTGCGCGCTAAAAGTGCCATAAACTACATAGCTATGGACCAAAAGATTGAAATTGAGATGAAATTCCCAAGGCAGGTAGACAATGCGGTTAGCTACAAATTAAACTCCCTCTGCACACTCCCATAAAGCAATATCAGGGCAGGCAGAGCACGGGTTACATGCAGAGTAAAGCTCCCCCTGCACTGACCCATCACCAGTCGCAGGGCAGAAAGGAGAAGGAGGTGGGGGTCGTTGCTGGTTAAAGAGGAAATTAACGCAAAGTAAGGACATTAGCTTATATGATGTGGAATTGCTATGGTTGGAGCTACGGAATAACAAAACGCAGAAAACGCTAGTGGGAGTTGTGTACAAACCACCAATTAGTAAAGTAAGGTTGGGGACAGCATGAAACAAGAAATAATGTATGTGTGCAATAAAGGTACAGCTGTTATCATGGGCTACTTTAATCTACATATTGATTGGGCTAAACAAACTGGTAGCAATGCGGTGGAGGAGGATTTCGTGGAGAGTTTGAGGGAAGGTTTTCCAGACTAATATGTCAACGAACCAACTCGTGGGCTGGCCATCCTAGACTGGGTGATGTGAAATGAGAAAGGACTAATTAGCAATCTTGTTGTGTGAGGCCCCTTGGGGAAGAGTTACCATAATACAGTAGAATTCTTTATGAAGATGGCGAGCGACAACAGTTAATACAGATACTAGGTTCTGAACTTATGGAAAGGTAACTTTGATGGTATGAGACGTGAATAGGCTAGAATAGACTGGCGAATTATACTTAAAGGTTTGACGGTGGATAGGCAATGGAAAATATTTGAAGATCATGGATCAACATCAATAATTGTACATCCCTGCCTGCAGTAAAAATAAAATGCGAACGTGGCTCAGCCGTAGCTAACAAGGGAAATTAAGGATAGTGCTGAAACCAAGGAATAGGTAAATACATTGGCCAGAAAAAGCTGCAAAACTGTGGACTGGGTGAATTTTGTAATTCTGTAGAGGAGAACAAAGGGTTCAATTAGGAGGGGGAAAATAGAGTCGGAGAGGATGCTTGCTGGGAACATAAAAACTAAGTGCAAAATATATATGTGAAGAGAAAAAGATTAGTGAAAACAAACATAGGTCCCTTGCAGTCAGATTCAGATAAATTTCAAATGAGGAACAAAGAAATAGCAGACCAGTTGAACAAATACATTGCTTCTGTCTTCACGAAGGAAGATACAAATAAACTTCTGGTAATACTAGGGGACAGAGGGCCGAGTGAGAAGGAGGAACTGAAGGAAATCCTTATTAGTCAGGAAATTGTGTTCGGGAAATTGATAGGATTGAAGCTGGTTGATTCCCCGTGGCCCGATAGCCTGCATCTCAGAGTACTTAAGGATGTGGATGCATTGGTGACCATTGTCCAACAGTCTGTCGACTCGTGATCAGTTCCTATGGACTGGATAGCAGCTAATGTAACACCACTTTTTTAAGAAAGTGTGGAAAGAGAAAACGTGTAATTATGGACCAGTTAACTTGACATCAGTATAGGGGAATATGATGGAATCAATTATTAAAGATGAAATAGCAGCGTATTTGGAAAGCAGTGACTGGATCGGTCCAAGTCAGCATGGATTTATGAAAGGAAAATCAAGCTTCACAAATCTTCCAGAATTTTTTGAGGCTGTAATTGTAAGAGTGGACATGGTGTATTTGGATTTCAACAGTCTATTAACAAGGTTCCGCACAAGAGATTGGTGTGCAAAATTAAAGCACATGGTATTGGGGGTAATCTAATGATGCGGATAGAGAACTGGTTGGCAGAAAGGAAGCAGTGTGTCTGGATAAACTGGTCATTTTCAGAATGGCAGGCAATGACTAAAGGGGTGCCACAATGCTCATTGCTGGGGCTCCTGCGATTTACAATGTACATTAATGATTTACATGAAGGAATTGAGTTTATTATCTCCAATTTTGCGAATGACGTTTAGCTGGAATACGGTGTGAGATGTGAGGAGGAAGCTGAGATTCTGCAGGGTGAGCTGGACAAACGCATAGCAGATGCAATATAATGTGGATAAGTGTGAGGTTATCCACTTTGGTGGCAAAAACACGAAGCAAAATATTATCTGAAGGACGACAGATTAGGAAAAGGGGAGTTGCAACGAAACCTTTTGTCATAGTACATCAGTCATTGTATGTTGGCATGCAGGTTCAACAGGCGGTAAAGAAGACAAATGGTATGTTGGCCTTCATAACTAAAGGGATTTGAATATAGTAGCACGGAAGTCTTACTGCAGTTGTGCAGGGCCTTGTGAGGGCTTACCTAGAATATTGTGTTAAAGTTTAATCTCCTAATCTGAGGACGGACTTCCTTGCTATTGAGGGAGTGCAGCCAAAGTTCAGCAGATTGATCCCCAGGATTGCAGGACTGACATATGAGGACAGACGGGGTCGACTGGGTCTGCATTCACTGAAGTTTGGAAGGATGAGAGGATAATTCATAGAAATATATAACATTCTGACGGGACTGGACAGGAAGAATGTTGCCAATGTTGGGGAATTCCAGAACCAGCGCACAAATCTCAGAATAAGGGTAAGCCACTTCGGACTGCGATGAGGAGAAACTTCTTCACCCAGCGAGTTGTTAACCTGTGGAATTTCCTACCGCAGAGCTTTGTTGATGCCAGTTTATTGGACATATTCAAGAGAGAGTTACATATGGCCCTTACGGGAAAAGGGATCAAGGGGTATGGAGAGAAAAAAGGACAGGGGCACTGAAGTGATCGATCAGCCATGATCATATTGAATGGTGGTACATGCTCGAAGTGTTGAATGGCCTATTCCTGCAGCTATTTTCTATGTTTCTATGTTTCTATGTTTCTATATGCAGTGCGGGTCAGATACAGAGTAGAGTTGCTGCTGCCCTGTGGCATCAAACTCTTCGAGTTCAGTTACAGCGCTGGTTGGATAGTGAGTTACGCTCCCTCTCCGATGTTGCATCAAACAGTCCAATGGAAGGTAAAGCACGGGTTACATTCAGTGCAATGATCTATCGGCACTCTCCCATCAAACCCTTACAGACCAGGTACAGCACGGATTTTCTATACATAAAGTTCTATCTCCACTGTCCATTAAACTCTCCCAGGGCAGATTATATTCAGCTGAAAGCTCATTCTAAATTGTGCCATCAAACATTTCTAGTACACGAACAGCATCGTTAGATACAGAGTAAAATCCAAGCTATAATGTCCAATCAAACATTGACAGTGCAGATACAGCTCGAGTTAGATACATACTAAAGCTGCATTTACACTGTCCCAACAAACACTCCATGGATAGCTTCAGCTTGACTATGATAGTGAGTAAAGCTCCCTCTCCGATGTCGCATCAAACAATCCAATGGCAGGACAAGCAGCGGTTACATTCAGAGCAAAGATCTTTGGACAATGTACCATCAAACGTTCCATGGATAGCTTCAGCACGGGTGAAATAGAGAATATAGCTCCCTCTACACTGTCCAATCAAACACAAGCAGTGCAGGTTCAGCTTGGGTTATATACAGAGCAAAGCACTCTCTACATTGTCACATCAAACACTCGCTGGATAATTTCAGCAAGGGTTAGACACAGATTAAATCTCCCTCCACACTGTCACATGGAATATTCCCAGGGCAGGTACAGGATGGTTTAGATATCGATTAAAGCTCCTTCTACAATGTCCCATCAAACATTCCCAGGGCAGTTACAGCAAGTAGTAAGAAAGAGGAAATCTCATAAGAAAATAAGCAAAGAAGATATGGAATTAGAAGTCTGCCATTTAGAACCTGGATCGTTCTGCGCCATTCAAGAAGATCAATTAAGATCATGGCTGATCTGACCATGCACTCAGCTCCACTTCCCTGCCCGCTCCCCATAACCCTTTATTCCGTTATCGCTCAAATATCTGTCTATTTATGACCTTGTATATATTCAATGACCCAGCATCCACAGCTCTCTGCGGAAGAGAATTCCATTGATCTACAACGCTCTGAGAGAAGAAGTTCCTCCTGATCTCAGTTTTAATGGGAGGTCCCTTATTTTGAGACTATGTCCCCTTATTCTGATACTCTGTCCCGCTTGAGTGGAAATATAATCTGTGCTTCCACCTTGTCGAGTCACGTCATTATCTTTTCTGTTTCGATAAGATCACCTCTCAATCTTCTGAACACCAATGTGTATATGCTCTACTTACTCAATCTGTCATCATAATTCAAATCACTCATCTCCGGAGACGACCTAGTGAACCTTCTTTGAAAAGCCTCCAATGCAAGTATATGATTCCTTAAATATGGAGAACAAAACTGCGTGCAGTAAACAAGGTGTGGCCTTACCAATACCCTATACAGTTGTAGCAGGTATTCGCTTATTTTATACTCTACAGCCCTTGCAATAAAGGCCAACATTCCATGTGCCTTCCTGATTAACTGCTGTACCTGCACCTGTACATAATATGTTTCGTGTACAAGGACACCAATTCCCCTGCACAGCAGTACTTTGCATTTTTTCACCATTTAAATTAACATTTGTTTTCTATTTTTTCTGAGAAGGACGAAAACCTTAAATTTTCCCACACTATACTCAATCTGCGACATTTTTACCTACTCACACAGTCTCTCTTTACAACTTTGCATATTTGTTGTTTTCACCTCACAATTTGCTTTCCCGCCCATGTTTGTATCATCAGAAAACGAGGCTACGTTGCCCTCGGTCCCTTCACTCAAGTCATTAATATTGATAGAAAATAGCTGATGACCCAGCAACGATCCCTGCGGCTCCCCACCAGTCACTTTTTGCCAACCAGAAATGATCTATTTATCCCGACTTTCTGTTTTCTCTTTGTTATCCAATCCTCTATACATGCTAATATTTTACCCGGATGCCCGTGTAGTTTCAACGTATGAAGTAACTTTTTATGTGGCAGCTTATCGAATGCCTTCTGGAAATGCCATTACACCACATCCACTGGTTCCCTGTTACCCACCCTGCTTCTATCTCCATCCAAACTTTCCAATCATGAATTCCCAGGCCATTTGCAGCACGGGTTAGATACAGAGTAAATCTCCTTCTGCGCTCTGAATACAGCCAACTGATATGAATTGCCTAATTAAGTGGGCAATAAAGTGGCACCTGGAGTGAATTGTGGGGAATTGTGAGTTAATTCACTTTGGTACAAATAATAGAAATCAGAGTATTTTTTAAATGTTGGTGTTCAGAGAGATATGATTGTCCTTGGGCAAGAAATACAGAAAGCTAGCATGCTGGTAAAGCAAGCAATAAGGCTGTCAAATGGCATATTGTCCTTTATTGCAAACGATTTGAATTCCAAGAATTTCTAGAATCGTACATGGCCTCGGTGAGAACACACATGGCATACTGTGCACAGTTTTGCTCAACTTATCGAAGGAAGGATATACGTCCCTTGGAGGCAGCACACCAGAGGTTTACTAAATTGATTCCTGCGAGGAGAGGGCTGCCATATGAAGAGAGACGATTAAAGTTGGAATGTATTCTCTGGAGTTTAGAAGAATGAGAGGTGAAACATAGAATTTTCTGACGCGGATTTACAGGGTAAATGCTGAAAGGTTGTTTCCCCTGGCTGTAATGCCTATATCGAGGAGTCACAAACTCAGGAATAGTGGTCGTCCATTTAAGGCAGACATGAGGAGGAATTTCTTCATTCAGAGGGTTGTGAATCTTTGGAATTCTCTGCCCCAGAGCACTGTGGATGCTGAATCTCTGAATATATTTAAGGCCGAGATTGTTAGGTTTTTGGAGGCGAGTGGAATCGAGGGATAAGGGTATCGGGCGCTAAAGTGGAGTTGAGGTCAATGATCAACCATGATCTTATTGAATGATGGACCAGGATTGATGGACCATACGGCCTACTCCTGCTACTAATCTTTATGTTCTTATGTTTCTTTATGTACACTGCTCCATCAAACACACCCAGGCTAGGTACAGCATTGGTTAGATATAAATTAAAGTTCCTTCTGCTCAATCGCTCCATCCCTCCCTCTCAATCTCTCTCTCTCGCGTTGCCTCTCCCTCTCCCTCCCATCTGCTCTGTCCCTCTCCGACCATCTCTCTTTGCCTCTCTCGCACTCTGTCTCTCTCTCCCTCCCTCTCTCTCTCTCTCTCTCTCTCTCTCTCTCTCTCTCTCTCACGATCTCCTTCCCATCTTCTTTCTCTCTCTCCTTTCCGCCATCTCTTTCTCGGTCTCTGTCTCTCTCTCTCGCTGTGTCTCTTATTTAACCTAAGTTCTCGCAATTCGGGGACCATCCCTTTAGATTGGTACCTTGCAAAAGTCAATCTGCTGTTTAAAGCTGGTGAGAGATGGAAACCATGGAATTATATAACACTAAAATGCTATCTGTTGTCGGGCAAGTGCTGGAGACTGCAATTAAGGGTAGGGTTTCTGAACAATTGGAATATTTTCAGTTGGTTAGAGAGTGCAGCATTGAATTGTGAAAGATAGGTCTTGCTTGACAAAGGTGGCGAGATCTCGGCGATGTTCGAGGTGGGAGGAAGTCCACGGGAGGCCCGAGAGCAGAGGGGGCATGGGCAGGAGCAGCAGCAGAGATGGAATAACCAGCGCGGCATGCTCGAGTGCGGAGGCGGCGAGATGGGAAAAGAAAACAGATTTGTGAGCATCTCATCACATGCAGAATTTGAAATGTTGACGTCAGAGTGAAAAACCCAAACTGCGGTCGGCAGATGGGATGAAACTGATTGGTCCGTAGCTGGTGAATGTTTTTCAAAGTTTTATGTTCACTTCTTTTAAGTCAATTCTTACTCTATTAAATAGATGCAGGGCAGGGCAGCTCTATCCATTGGAAAGTATTGGGCGCATCCCGCGTCCGGGGCAAACACATGTACAGCAATTGTAGTCAACTGGAGTACCGCGAGATCTGGTCTTCGGTGCCTGTGCAGCCCCTGGCGTCGCTGCGGTGCATTTTTGAGGCTGAGAGCTACGTGGATAGCATGTTTATAGAGGTGATTACCCCGCAGCTTAAGAGTATTCAGCCAGAGAGGGAATAGGTGTCCGCCAGAGAGACAAAGAGGACAATACAGATATTGTAAGAGGCCCATGAATGAATGGCTCTTTCCAACCAGTATTACGTTCTGAGCACTGGTGAGGGCGAGAGGGACGCTGCGGGATGCAGCCAGAGCCATGTGCACGAACCTATGGCTGGCTCAGCTGTATAGGGGGGAGAAAGAATAATGGAAGAGCAATAATGGCAGTGGATTCTATAGTCAGGGGACCAAACAGGCGTTTTTGCGCCTGTCGACTTGTTTCCAGGATGGCATGTTGCCTCCCAGGTTTCCTGATTAAGGAAGGTTGTGAGCAGTTGCAGGACATTCAGAGAGGGGAGGGTAAACAATCAGAGCTCCTCGTCCACATCAGTACCAACGACATAGGTATAAATAGGGATACGGTCCTGCAAGTAGACTTTAGGGAGCTAATAGAGCATTTAAAGTGCACGCCCTCCAAGGTAATCATCTCACGATTACTTCCGGCTCCATGATGGAATGAGTACACAAATGGGGGGATACAGCAGATTAAAGCGGGACAGAAGGGATGGTGCAAGGGGCTGGGCTTTAGTTTCCTGAGGCCTTGGGATCTTTTCTGGGGGAGGTGGGATCTGTAAAGACGGACGGGTTGCACCTCAACGGAGCTGGGATCAGTGCCCTCACGGGAAGGTTTGTTAGTACTGTTGGTGAGGGATTGAATTAATCTGGAAGGGTGATGGGCACCAGGATGTAACATTAGAACGGGGAGAGTGGGGGGTGCTTAAATTATTAGGAGAGGCTGAGTGCACTAAAATAGTACGGTATTTGTTTGGGTAAATCTAAGAGGGAATACATGGACATTCCAAGGTGCGGTATCAGTGTATGGATGTGAATGCACGAAGTGTAGGAAACAAGGCAAATGAGCTGCAGGCACAAATAGACGTATGGGAATAAGATATAGTGGCAATAACTGAGACCTGGCACAATGGACAGGCGTGGCTAGTAAATATTCCTGGTTATATTACAGGAAAAATAGGGAAGGAAAGAGAGGTTGTGGTGTGGCATTATTGAATAAGGAGAATGTTATAGTGTTGGAGAGGGAGGATATCCTGGATGGGTCAAACACAGAATTTATATGGCTAGAGTTGAGAAATAATAGGGTCATGAATGTTAAAGCCCATGGGATCTAGGTATCCAGGTATCCAGGGCAATATGTCTATTTGAATCAAAATTTGGTTTAGAGTTAGAAAGATATGGAGGAGCAATTTAACACAGCCATAAAGAGAAGGGCAAGAACTCTAGGGAAGTAGAAACGGTGGATTTCAACTATACTAATACAGACTTGGATAGTAATAGTGTAAAAGGCAGAGAGCTGCAGATTTTCTGAAGTGTGTTCAGCAGAACTTTTTTGATCAGTACGTGGATTTCCAAAAGCTATTTTGACAACTTGCCAAATAATAGCCATGCAAGCTAGTTTGAATCCCATGGAATGAAAGGGACAGTGACATCTTGGATATTACATTGCCTAAGTGACAGGAAACAGATCGTCGTGGTGAACGGTTGTTTTTCGGACTGGACGAAGATAAACAGTGGTGTTCGCTAGGGGTCGGTGTATGGACCACTGCTTTTCTTGATATATATTATTGACTTCGATGTGGATGCAGAGGGCAGTTGGGAATGCTGTTAATAATGTTCATGGGATCTTGGGCTTCATAAATATAATTATATGTTGCAAAATGTGCTAACTATGAGGAAGCTGTATAACACACAGTTTCTGCCCCAACGCCAACGGGAGTATTGTGTCCAATTCTGAACACCGCACTTTAGATAGGATGTGAAGACGTCAAAGAGGGTTCAGTGAAGCTTTTGCGAGAATGTTTCCAGGAATGAAGGATTTCAGTTATGTTGATAGTCTGGAGAAGCAGGGGTTGCTCGCCTAGGAGCAGAGAAGATTAAGAGCAGATTTAATAGCGATCGGCAAATTCACGGGCTATCCAGATAGAGCAGATAGAGAGAAATTGGGGAATGGGCGAGAAGCAATGAACATAGATTTAAGGTTATTGGCCAAGGAACCAAAGTTTTATATGGCGTATGGTTAGGATCTGGAATGCACTGTCTGAAAAGGTAGTGGAGGCAGACTCAAAAGGGAGTCGGATAATCATAGAAACACAGAAATTTACAGCATGGAAGGAGGCCGTTTTGGCCCATCGTGTCCGCGCCGCAGCCAAAAAGCTATCGAGCCTAATCCCACAATGCAGCTCTTGGTCCGTAGGCCTGTAACTTAGAGTACTCGAAGAGCACATCCAATAACTTTTTTTTTTAAAGTGGTTTGTGTTTTTGCCTCTAACACCCTGTCAGGCAGTTAGTTCCAGACCAGCACCTTCCTCTGGGTGAAGACATTTCCTCTCATATCTCTGACCTAGAAACCTGAAATTGACATCTTGATCACGGTCTTACCTAGAAAACAGAAACTGACCAACTGACCACAGTCTGACAAATCAACCTGAAACTGATCAACAAGCCACATTCTGACCTCGAAACCAGGAACTGACCAACTGACCATAGTCTGATAGGAAACCAGAAACTGACCAACTTACCACAGGCTGACCTAGAAACCAGAAACTGACCAACTGGCCATGATCTGACCTCGAAACTTGCAACTGACCAACTGACCACAGTCTGACATAGAAACCACAAACTGACCTACTGACCACACTCTCACCTAGACAAACAGACTGACCGACTGACCACACTCTCACCTAGACAAACAGACTGACCGACTGACCACAGTCTGACTAGGAAACCAGTAACTGACCAACTGATCACAATCTGAACTCGAAACAAAAAACTGACCAACTGACCACATTGCGACCTAGAAACCAGAAACTGACCATCTTAACACAGTCTAACGTAGAAACCCGAAACTGACCAACTGACCACAGTCTGACCTAGAAACCAGAAACTGAACAACTGACCACAGTCTGAGCTAGGAATCAGAAACTGCCGAACTCACCACAGTCTGGCCTAGAAACCAGAAATTGACCAACTGACCACAGTCTGACCTCGAAATCAGAAACTGACCAACTGACAAAAGTTTGACAGGGACAACCCGAAAATGACCAACTGACCACAGTCTGACCAAGAAACCAGAAACAGAACAACTGACCACTGTCTGACCTAGCAGCCAGAAACTGACCTACTGACCACACTCTCACCAAGACAACCAGAAACTGACCAACTGACAAAAGTCTGACAGAGACAACGCGAAACTGACCAACTGACCACATTCTGACCTAGAAATCAGAAACTGACCAACTGACAAAAGTCTGACAGAGAAAACCCGAAACTGTCCAACTGACCACATTCTGACCTATACAACCCAAACATGGCCAACTTACTACAGTCTAAATGGAAATCAGAAACTGAACAACAGACCACAGTCTGAACCAGAAACCAGAAACTGACCAACTGACCACAGTCTGAGCTAGAAACCAGATACTGAACAACTGACCACAGTCTAACCTAGAAATCAGAAATTGACCAACTGTCCACAGTCTGACTTAGAAACCAGAAACTGACCAACTGACCACAGTCTGCCCAGAAACCAGAAACTTAACAACTGACCACAGTCTAACCCAGAAACCAGAAATTGACCAACTGACCACAGTCTGACATAGAAACCAGAAACTGACCAACTGACCACATTCTGACCAAGAAACAAGAAATTGGCCACATGATCATATTCTTACCTAGAAACCTGAAATTGACATCTTGACCACAGTCTTACCTAGAAACCATAAACTGACCAACTGACCACAGTCGGACAAATCAACCTGAAACTGATCAACAAGCCACATTCTGACCTCGAAACCAGGAACTGACCAACTGACCACAGTCTGATAGGATACCAGAAACTGACCAACTGACCACAGTCTTACATAGAAACCCGAAACTGAGCAACTGACCATAATCTGACTCCGAAACTGGAAAATGACCAACTGACCACTGTCTGACCCAGAAACCAGAAACTGACCAACTGACCACAGTCTGACCTAAAGACCAGAACCTGACCAACTGACCACAGTCTGACCTTGAAAACAGAAACTGACCAACTGACAACAGTCTGACTTAGAAACCAGAAACTGACCAACTGACCACAGTCTGACCTTGAAAACAGAAACTGACCAAATGACCGCAGACTGACCTCGAAACCAGAAACTGAAGAAATAACCACAGTTTAAACGAGACAACCCGAAATAGAAAAACTGACCGTAGACTGACATAGAAAGCAGAAAAGGACCAACTGACCACAGTCTGACTGAGCAGACAGTAACTGACCAGAGTCTGACCTCGAAACCAGTCACTGACCAAGTGACCACAGTCTGACCTAGGAATCAGAAAATGAGCAACTGACAAAAGTCTGAAAGAGACAAACCGAAATTGACCAACTGACCACAGTCTGACCGAGACAACTTGAAACTTACCAACTGACCACAGTCCGAGATAGGAATCAGAAACTGCCGAACTCACCACTGTCTGTCCTAGAAACCAGAAATTGACGAAGTGACCACAGTCTGACTTCGAAAGCAGAAACTGACCAACTGACAAAAGTTTGACAGAGACAACCCGAAACTGACCAACTGACCACAGTCTGACCTAGAAACCAGAAAGTGAACAACTGATCACTGTCTGACCTCGAAACCAGCAACTGACCAACTGACCAAAGTCTGACCTAGAAATCAGAATCTGACCTACTGACCACACTCGCACCTAGACAACCAGAAACTGATCAACTGACCACAGTCTGACCAATTAACCAGAAACTGAACAACTGACCACAGTCTGACCTACAAAACAGAAACTGACCAACTGACCACAGTCTGACTTAGAAACCAGAAACTTACCAGCTGATCACAATTTGAACTAGAAACAATAAACTGACCAACTGACCACATTGTGACCTAGAAACCAGAAACTGACCAACTCATCACAATTTAACCTAGAAACCCGAAATTGGCCAACTGACCACAGTCTGACCTTGAAACCAAAAACTGAACAACTGACCACTGTCTGACCTAGCAACCCTAAACAAACCAAATGACCACAGGCTGACCTCGAAACCAGAAACTGATCAACTGACCAATGTCTAACCCAGAAACCAGAAACTGATAAACTAACCACAGTCTAACCTAGAAACCAGAAACTGAACAACTGACCACAGTCTAACCCAGAAACCAGAAATGACCAACTGACCACAGTCTGACATAGAAACCAGAAACTGACCACCTGACCACAGTCTGTCATGGAAACCAGAAACTGAACAACTGACCACAGTCAAACCCAGAAACCAGAAACTGACCAACTGACCACAGTCTGACCCAGAAACCAGAAACTGACCAACTGACCACAGTCTGACCCAGAAACCAGAAACTGACAAAACTGACCACAGTCTGACCTAGAAACCAGAAACTGAACAACTGACCACAGTCTAACCCAGAAACCAGAAATTGACCAACTGAGGACAGTCTGACATAGAAACCAGAAAATGAGCAACTGACCATAATCTGACTTCGAAATTAGAAACTGACCAACTGACCACTGTCTGGCCCAGAAACCAGACACTGACCAACTGACCACAGTCTGACCTAAAAACCGGAACCTGACCAACTGACCACAGTCTGACCTTGAAAACAGAAACTGACCAACTGACAACAGTCTGACTTAGAAACCAGAAACTGACCAACTGACCACAGTCTGACCTTGAAAACAGAAACTGACCAACTGACCGCAGACTGACCTCGAAACCAGAAACTGAAGAAATAAGCACCGTTTAACCGAGACAACCCGAAATAGAAAAACTGACCGTAGACTGACATAGAAAGCAGAAAAGGACCAACTGACCACAGTCTGACTGAGCAGACAGTAACTGAACAGAGTCTGACCTCGAAACCAGTCACTGATCAAGTGACCACAGTCTGACCGAGGAATCAGAAAATGAGCAACTGACAAAAGTCTGAAAGAGACAAACCGAAATTGACCAACTGACCACAGTCTGACCGAGACAACTTGAAACTGAGCAACTGACTACAGTCTGAGCTAGGAATCAGAAACTGCCGAACTTACCACTGTCTGGCCTAGAAACCGAAATTGACGAAGTGACCACAGTTTGAACTCGAAAGCAGAAACTGAGCAACTGGCAAAAGTTTGACAGAGACAACCCGAAACTGACCAACTGACCACAGTCTGACCTAGAAACCAGAAAGTGAAAAACTGATCACTGTCTGACCTCGAAACCAGCAATTGACCAACTGACCACAGTCTGACATAGAAATCAGAAACTGACATACTGACCACACTCGCACCTAGACAACCAGAAACTGATCAACTGACCACAGTCTGACAAATTAACCAGAAACTGAACAACTGACCACAGTCTGACTTAGAAACCAGAACCTTACCAACTGATCACAATCTGAACTAGAAAACCGAAACTGGCCAACTGACCACAGTCTGATCTTGAAACCAACAACTGAAAAACTGACCACTGTCTGACCTAGCAACCGGAAACAAACCAAATGACCACAGGCTGACCTAGAAACCAGAAACTGACCAACTGAGCACAGTCTGACCCAGAAACCAGAAACTGACCAACTGACCACAGTCTGACCGAGAAACCAGAAACTGAACAACTGACCACAGTCTAATCTAGAAATCAGAAATTGACAACTGACCACAGTCTGAATTAGAAACCAGAAACTGAACAACTGACCAGAGTCTGAGATAGGAATCAGAAATGCCGAACTAACCACAGTCTGGCCTAGAAACCAGAAATTGACCAACTGACCACAGTCTGACCTCGAAATCAGAAACTGACCAACTGACAAAAGTTTGACAGGGACAACCCGAAACTGACCAACTGACCACAGTCTGACCAAGAAACCAGAAACAGAACAACTGACCACTGTCCGACCTAGCAGCCAGAAACTGACCTACTGACCACACTCTCACCAAGACAACCACAAACTGACCAACTGACAAAAGTCTGACAGAGACAACGCGAACTGACCAACTGACCACAGTCTGACCGAGGCAACATGAAACTGACCAACTGACCAGAGTATGACCTGGGAATCAGAAACCGACGAACTGACCACAGTCTGACCTAGAAATCAGAAACTGACCAACTGACAAAAGTCTGACAGAGACAACCCGAAACTGTCCAACTGACCACAGTCTGACCTATACAACCCAAAACTGGCCAATTTACTACAGTCAAAATGGAAATCAGAAACTGAACAACAGACCACAGTCTGAACCAGAAACCACAAACTGACCAAGTGACCACAGTCTGAGCTAGAAACCAGAAACTGAACAACTGACCACAGTCTAACCTAGAAATCAGAAATTGACCAACTGTCCACAGTCTGACCTAGAAACCAGAATCTGAACAACTGACCACAATCTAACCCAGAAACCAGAAATTGACCAACTGACAACAGTCTGAAATAGAAACCAGAAACTGACCAACTGACCACATTCTGACCAAGAAACAAGAAATTGGCCACATGACCATATTCTGACCTAGAAACCTAAAATTGACATCTTGACCACAGTCTTACCTAGAAACCAGAAACTGACCAACTGACGACAGTCTGACAAATCAACCTGAAACTGATCAACAAGCCACATTCTGACCTCGAAACCAGGAACTGATCAACTGACCACAGTCTGATAGGAAACCAGAAACTGACCAACTGACCACAGGCTGACCTAGAAACCAGAAACTGACCAACTGACCATGATCTGACCTCGAAACTTGAAACTGAACAACTGACCACTGTCTGACCTAGCAAACGGAAACAAACCAAATGACCACAGGCTGACGTAGAAACCAGAAACTGACCAACTGACCACAGTCTGACCCAGAAACCAGAAACTGACCAACTGACCACAGTCTAACCTAGAAATCAGAAATTGACCAACTGACCACAGTCTGACTTAGAAACCAGAAACTGACCAACTGACCACAGTCTGACCCAGAAACCAGAAATTAACCAACTGACCACAGTCTGACATAGAAACTAGAAACTGACCAACTGACGACAGTCTGACAAATCAACCTGAAACTGATCAACAAGCCACATTCTGACCTCGAAACCAGGAACTGATCAACTGACCACAGTCTGATAGGAAACCAGAAACTGACCAACTGACCACAGGCTGACCTAGAAACCAGAAACTGACCAACTGACCATGATCTGACCTCGAAACTTGAAACTGAACAACTGACCACTGTCTGACCTAGCAAACGGAAACAAACCAAATGACCACAGGCTGACGTAGAAACCAGAAACTGACCAACTGACCACAGTCTGACCCAGAAACCAGAAACTGACCAACTGACCACAGTCTAACCTAGAAATCAGAAATTGACCAACTGACCACAGTCTGACTTAGAAACCAGAAACTGACCAACTGACCACAGTCTGACCCAGAAACCAGAAATTAACCAACTGACCACAGTCTGACATAGAAACCAGAAACTGACCAACTGAGCATATTCTGACCAAGAAACAAGAAATTGGCCACATGACCATATTCTGACCTAGAAACCTGAAATTGACATCTTGACCACGGTCTTACCTAGAAACCAGAAACTGACCAACTGACGACAGTATGACAAATCAACCTGAAACTGATCAACAAGCCACATTCTGACCTCGAAACCAGGAACTGACCAACTGACCACAGTCTGATAGGAAACCAGAAACTGACCAACTGACCGCAGGCTGACCTAGAAACCAGAAACTGACCAACTGACCATGATCTGACCTCGAAACTTGAAACTGACCAGCTGACCACAGTCTGACCTAGAAACCGGAAACTGACCTACTGACCACACTCTCACCTAGACAAACAGAAACTGACCGACTGACCACAGTCTGACTTGGAAACCAGAAACTGACCAACTGATCACAATCTGAACTAGAAACAAAAAACTGACCAACTGACCACATTGTGACCTTGAAACCAGAAACTGACCAACTCATCACAGTCTAACCTAGAAACCCGAAACTGACCAACTGACCACAGTCTGACCTAGAAACCAGAAACTGAACAACTGACCACAGTCTGAGCTAGGAATCAGAAACTGCCGAACGAACCACAGTCTGACCAAGAAACCAGAAACAGAACAACTGACCACTGTCTGACCTAGCAGCCAGAAACTGACCGACTGACCACACTGTCACCAAGACAACCAGAAACTGACCGACTGACAAAAGTCTGACAGAGACAACGCGCAACTGACCAACTGACCACAATCTGACCGAGACAACATGAAACTGACCAACTGACCAGAGTCTGACCTGGGAATCAGAAACTGACGAACTGACCACAGTCTGACCTAGAAATCAGAAACTGACCAACTGACAAAAGTCTGACAGAGACAACCCGAAACTGTCCAACTGACCACAGTCTGACCTATACAACACAAAACTGGCCAACTTACTACAGTCTAAATGGAAATCAGAAACTGAACAACAGACCACAGTCTGAACCAGAAACCAGAAACTGACCAACTGACCACAGTCTGAGCTAGAAACCAGAAACTGAACAACTGCCCACAGTCTAATCTAGAAATCAGAAATTGACCAACTGTCCACAGTCTGACTTCGAAACCAGAAACTGACCAACTGACCAGAGTCTGACCCAGAAACCAGAAACTGACCAACTGATCACAGTCTAAGCTCGAAACCAGAAACTGTCCAACTGATCGCAGTCTGACCAAGCAACCTGAAACTGATCAACAGGCCACATTCTGATCTAGAAACCAGTAATTTACCAACTGACCACTGTCTGACCTAGAAACCACAAATGACCAGCTGACCACATTCTGACCTAGACAACAAGGAACTGACCAACTGACCACAGTCAGACGAATAAACCAGAAACTGAACAACTGACCACAGTCTGACTTAGAAACCAGAACCTTACCAACTGATCACAATCTGAACTAGAAACCGGAAACTGACCAACTCATCACAGTTTAACCTAGAAACCCGAAACTGGCCAACTGATCACAGTCTGACCTTGAAACCAAAAACTGAACAACTGACCACTGTCTGACCTAGCAACCGGAAACAAACCAAATGACCACAGGCTGACCTAGAAACCAGAAACTGACCAACTGAGCACAGTCTGACCCAGAAACCAGAAACTGACCAACTGACCACAGTCTGACCTAGAAACCAGAAACTGAACAACTGACCACAGTCTGAGCTAGGAATCAGAAACTGCCGAACGAACCACAGTCTGACCAAGAAACCAGAAACAGAACAACTGACCACTGTCTGACCTAGCAGCCAGAAACTGACCTACTGACCACACTGTCACCAAGACAACCAGAAACTGACCGACAGACAAAAGTCTGACAGAGACAACGCGCAACTGACCAACTGACCACAATCTGACCGAGACAACATGAAACTGACCAACTGACCAGAGTCTGACCTGGGAATCAGAAACTGACGAACTGACCACAGTCTGACCTAGAAATCAGAAACTGACCAACTGACAAAAGTCTGACAGAGACAACCCGAAACTGTCCAACTGACCACAGTCTGACCTATACAACCCAAAACTGGCCAACTTACTACAGTCTAAATGGAAATCAGAAACTGAACAACAGACCACAGTCTGAACCAGAAACCAGAAACTGACCAACTGACCACATTCTGAGCTAGAAACCAGAAACTGAACAACTGCCCACAGTCTAATCTAGAAATCAGAAATTGACCAACTGTCCACAGTCTGACTTCGAAACCAGAAACTGACCAACTGACCAGAGTCTGACCCAGAAACCAGAAACTGACCAACTGATCACAGTCTAAGCTCGAAACCAGAAACTGTCCAACTGATCGCAGTCTGACCAAGCAACCTGAAACTGATCAACAGGCCACATTCTGATCTAGAAACCAGTAATTTACCAACTGACCACTGTCTGACCTAGAAACCATAACTGACCAGCTGACCACATTCTGACCTAGACAACAAGGAACTGATCAACTGACCACAGTCAGACGAATAAACCAGAAACTGAACAACTGACCACAGTCTGACTTTGAAACCAGAACCTTACCAACTGATCACAATCTGAACTAGAAACCGTAAACTGACCAACTCATCACAGTTTAACCTAGAAACCCGAAACTGGCCAACTGATCACAGTCTGACCTTGAAACCAAAAACTGAACAACTGACCACTGTCTGACCTAGCAACCGGAAACAAACCAAATGACCACAGGCTGACCTAGAAACCAGAAACTGACCAACTGAGCACAGTCTGACCCAGAAACCAGAAACTGACCAATTGACCACAGTCTGACCCAGAAACCAGAAATTAACCAACTGACCACAGTCTGACATAGAAACCAGAAACTGACCAACTGACCACATTCTGACCAAGAAACAAGGAATTGGCCACATGACCATATTCTGACCTAGAAACCTGAAATTGACATCTTGACCACGATCTTACCTAGAAATTAGAAACTGACCAACTGACCACAGTCTGACAAATCAACCTGAAACTGATCAACAAGCCACATTCTTACCTCGAAACCAGGAACTGACCAACTGACCACAGTCTGATAGGAAACCAGAAACTGACCAACTGACCACAGGCTGACCTAGAAACCAGAAACTGACCAACTGACCATGATCTGACCTCGAAACTTGCAACTGACTAACTGACCAAAGTCTGACCTAGAAACCAGAAACTGACCTACTGACCACACTCTCAACTAGACAAACAGAAACTGACCGACTGACCACAGTCTGACTTGGAAACCAGAAACTGACCAACTGATCACAATCTGAACTAGAAACAAAAAACTGACCAACTGACCACATTGAGACCTAGAAACCAGAAACTGACCAACTCATCACAGTCTAACCTAGAAACCCGAAACTGACCACAGTCTGACCTAGAAACCAGAAACAGAACAACTGACCACTGTCTGACCTAGCAGCCAGAAACTGACCTACTGACCACACTCTCACCAAGACAACCAGAAACTGACCAACTGACAAAAGTCTGACAGAGACAACGCGAAACTGACCAACTGACCACAGTCTGACCGAGGCAACATGAAACTGACCAACTGACCATAGTCTGACCTGGGAATCAGAAACCGACGAACTGACCACAGTCTGACCTAGAAATCAGAAACTGACCAACTGACAAAAGTCTGACAGAGACAACCCGAAACTGTCCAACTGACCACAGTCTGACCTATACAACCCAAAACTTGCCAATTTACTACAGTCAAAATGGAAATCAGAAACTGAACAACAGACCACAGTCTGAACCAGAAACCACAAACTGACCAACTGACTACAGTCTGAGCTAGAAACCAGAAACTGAACAACTGACCACAGTCTGACTTAGAAACCAGAAACTGAACAACTGACCAGAGTTGAGATAGGAATCAGAAATGCCGAACTAACCACAGTCTGGCCTAGAAACCAGAAATTGACCAACTGACCACAGTCTGACCTCGAAATCAGAAACTGACCAACTGACAAAAGTTTGACAGGGACAACCCGACAATGACCAACTGACCACAGTCTGACCAAGAAACCAGAAACAGAACAACTGACCACTGTCCGACCTAGCAGCGAGAAACTGACCTACTGACCACACTCTCACCAAGACAACCACAAACTGACCAACTGACAAAAGTCTGACAGAGACAACGCGAAACTGACCAACTGACCACAGTCTGACCGAGGCAACATGAAACTGACCAGCTGACCAGAGTCTGACCTGGGAATCAGAAACCGACGAACTGACCACAGTCTGACCTAGAAATCAGAAACTGACCAACTGACAAAAGTCTGACAGAGACAACCCGAAACTGTCCAACTGACCACAGTCTGACCTATACAACCCAAAACTGGCCAATTTACTACAGTCAAAATGGATATCAGAAACTGAACAACAGACCACAGTCTGAACCAGAAACCACAAACTGACCAAGTGACCACAGTCTGAGCTAGAAACCAGAAACTGAACAACTGACCACAGTCTAACCTAGAAATCAGAAATTGACCAACTGTCCACAGTCTGACCTAGAAACCAGAATCTGAACAACTGACCACAATCTCACCCAGAAACCAGAAATTGACCAACTGACAACAGTCTGACATAGAAACCAGAAACTGACCAACTGACCACATTCTGACCAAGAAACAAGAAATTGGCCACATGACCATATTCTGACCTAGAAACCTTAAATTGACATCTTGACCACAGTCTTACCTAGAAACCAGAAACTGACCAACTGACCACAGTCTGACCTTGAAAACAGAAACTGACCAACTGACAACAGTCTGACTTAGAAACCAGAAACTGACCAACTGACCACAGTCTGACCTTGAAAACAGAAACTGACCAACTGACCGCAGACTGACCGCGAAACCAGAAACTGAAGAAATAACCACAGTTTAACCGAGACAACCCGAAATAGACAAACTGACCATAGTCTGACATAGAAAGCAGAAAATGACCAACTGACCACAGTCTGACTGAGCAGACAGTAACTGAACAGAGTCTGACCTCGAAACCAGTCACTGACCAAGTGACCACAGTCTGACCTAGGAATTCAGAAAATGAGCAACTGACAAAAGTCTGAAAGAGACAAACCGAAATTGACCAACTGACCACAGTCTGACCGAGATAACTTGAAACTGAGCAACTGACTACAGTCTGAGCTAGGAATCAGAAACTGCCGAACTTACCACTGTCTGGCCTAGAAACCAGAAATTGACGAAGTGACCACAGTCTGACCTCGAAAGCAGAAACTGACCAACTGGCAAAAGTTTGACAGAGACAACCCGAAACTGACCAACTGACCATAGTCTGACCTAGAAACCAGAAAGTGAACAACTGATCACTGTCTGACTTCGAAACCAGCAACTGACCAACTGACCACAGTCTGACCTAGAAATCAGAAACTGACCTACTGACCACATTCGCACCTGGACAACCAGAAACTGATCAACTGACCACAGTCTGACAATTTAATCAGAAACTGAACAACTGACCACAGTCTGACTTACAAACCAGAACCTTACCAACTGGTCACAATCTGAACTAGAAACAAAACACTGATCAACTGACCACATTGTGACCTCGAAACCGGAAACTGACCAACTCATCACAGTTTAACCTAGAAACCCGAAACTGGCCAACTGACCACAGTCTGACATTGAAACCAAAAACTGAACAACTGTCCACTGTCTGACCTAGCAACCGGAAACAAACCAAATGACCACAGGCTGACCTAGAAACCAGAAACTGACCAACTGACCACATTCTGACCTAGAAACCAGAAACTGAACAACTGACCACAGTCTAACCTAGAAATCAGAAATTGACCAACTGACCACAGTCTGACTTAGAAACCAGAAACTGACCAACTGACCACAGTCTGACCCAGAAACCAGAAATTAACCAACTGACCACAGTCTGACATAGAAACCAGAAACTGACCAACTGACCACATTCTGACCAAGAGACAAGAAATTGGCCACATGACCATATTCTGACGTAGAAACCTGAAATTGACATCTTGACCACTGTCTTACCTAGAAACCAGAAACTGACCAACTGACCACAGTCTGACAAATCAACCTGAAACTGATCAACAAGCCACATCCTGACCTCGAAACCAGGAACTGACCAACAGACCACAGTCTGATAGGAAACCAGAAACTGACCAACTGACCACAGGCTAACCTAGAAACCAGAAACTGACCAACTGACCATGATCTGACCTCGAAACTTGCAACTGACCAACTGACCAAAGTCTGACCTAGAAACCAGAAACTGACCTACTGACCACACTCTCACCTAGACAAACAGAAACTGACCGACTGACCACAGTCTGACTTCGAAACCAGAAACTGACCAACTGACCAGAGTCTGACCGAGAAACCAGAAACTGACCAACTGATCACAGTCTAAGCTCGAAACCAGAAACTGTCCAACTGATCGCAGTCTGACCAAGCAACCTGAAACTGATCAACAGGCCACATTCTGATCTAGAAACCAGTAATTTACCAACTGACCACTGTCTGACCTAGAAACCATAACTGACCAACTGACCACATTCTGACCTAGACAACAAGGAACTGACCAACTGACCACAGTCAGACGAATAAACCAGAAACTGAACAACTGACCACAGTCTGACTTAGAAACCAGAACCTTACCAACTGATCACAATCTGAACTAGAAACCGGAAACTGACCAACTCATCACAGTTTAACCTAGAAACCCGAAACTGGCCAACTGATCACAGTCTGACCTTGAAACCAAAAACTGAACAACTGACCACTGTCTGACCTAGCAACCGGAAACAAACCAAATGACCACAGGCTGACCTAGAAACCAGAAACTGACCAACTGAGCACAGTCTGACCCAGAAACCAGAAACTGACCAACTGACCACAGTCTGACCTAGAAACCAGAAACTGAACAACTGACCACAGTCTAATCTAGAAATCAGAAATTGACCAACTGACCAGAGTCTGACTTAGAAACCAGAAACTGACCAATTGACCACAGTCTGACCCTGAAGCCAGAAATTAACCAACTGACCACAGTCTGACATAGAAACCAGAAACTGACCAACTGACCACATTCTGACCAAGAAACAAGGAATTGGCCACATGACCATATTCTGACCTAGAAACCTGAAATTGACATCTTGACCACGGTCTTACCTAGAAACCAGAAACTGACCAACTGACCACAGTCTGACAAATCAACCTGAAACTGATCAACAAGCCACATTCTTACCTCGAAACCAGGAACTGACCAACTGACCACAGACTGATAGGAAACCAGAAACTGACCAACTGACCACAGGCTGACCTAGAAACCAGAAACTGACCAACTGACCATGATCTGACGTCGAAACTTGCAACTGACCAACAGACCAAAGTCTGACCTAGAAACCAGAAACTGACCTACTGACCACACTCTCAACTGGACAAACAGAAACTGACCGACTGACCACAGTCTGACTTGGAAACCAGAAACTGACCAACTGATCACAATCTGAACTAGAAACAAAAAACTGACCAACTGACCACATTGTGACCTAGAAACCAGAAACTGACCAACTCATCACAGTCTAACCTAGAAACCCGAAACTGACCAAAGTCTGACCTAGAAACCGGAAACTGAACAACTGACCACAGTCTGAGATAGGAATCAGAAATGCCGAACTAACCACAGTCTGGCCTAGAAACCAGAAATTGACCAAATGACGACAGTCTGACCTTGAAATCAGAAACTGACCAACTGACAAAAGTTTGACAGGGACAACCCGAAACTGACCAACTGACCACAGTCTGACCAAGAAACCAGAAACAGAACAACTGACCACTGTCTGACCTAGCAGCCAGAAACTGACCTACTGACCACACTCTCACCAAGACAACCAGAAACTGACCAACTGACAAAAGTCTGACAGAGACAACGCGAAACTGACCAACTGACCACAGTCTGACCGAGGCAACATGAAACTGAACAACTGACCAGAGTCTGACCTGGGAATCAGAAACCGACGAACTGACCACAGTCTGACCTAGAAATCAGAAACTGACCAACTGACAAAAGTCTGACAGAGACAACCCGAAACTGTCCAACTGACCACAGTCTGACCTATACAACCCAAAACTGGCCAATTTACTACAGTCAAAATGGAAATCAGAAACTGAACAACAGACCACTGTCTGAACCAGAAACCAGAAACTGACCAACTGACCACAGTCTGACCTAGAAACCAGAATCTGAACAACTGACCACAATCTAACCCAGAAACCAGAAATTGACCAACTGACAACAGTCTGACATAGAAACCAGAAACTGACCAACTGACCACATTCTGACCAAGAAACAAGAAATTGGCCACATGACCATATTCTGACCTAGAAACCTGAAATTGACATCTTGACCACAGTCTTATCTAGAAAGCAGAAACTGACCAACTGACGACAGTCTGACAAATCAACCTGAAACTGATCAACAAGCCACATTCTGACCTCGAAACCAGGAACTGAACAACTGACCACAGTCTGATAGTAAACCAGAAACTGACCAACTGACCACAGGCTGACCTAGAAACCAGAAACTGACCAACTGACCATGATCTGACCTCGAAACTTGAAACTGAACAACTGACCACTGTCTGACCTAGCAAACGGAAACAAACCAAATGACCACAGGCTGACGTAGAAACCAGAAACTGACCAACTGACCACAGTCTGACCCAGAAACCAGAAACTGACCAACTGACCACAGTCTAACCTAGAAATCAGAAATTGACCAACTGACCACAGTCTGACTTAGAAACCAGAAACTGACCAACTGACCACAGTCTGACCCAGAAACCAGAAATTAACCAACTGACCACAGTCTGGCATAGAAACCAGAAACTGACCAACTGAGCATATTCTGACCAAGAAACAAGAAATTGGCCACATGACCATATTCTGACCTACAAACCTGAAATTGACATCTTGACCACGGTCTTACCTAGAAACCAGAAACTGACCAACTGACGACAGTATGACAAATCAAACTGAAACTGATCAACAAGCCACATTCTGACCTCGAAACCAGGAACTGACCAACTGACCACAGTCTGATAGGAAACCAGAAACTGACCAACTGACCGCAGGCTGACCTAGAAACCAGAAACTGACCAACTGACCATGATCTGACCTCGAAACTTGAAACTGACCAGCTGACCACAGTCTGACCTAGAAACCCGAAACTGACCTACTGACCACACTCTCACCTAGACAAACAGAAACTGACCGACTGACCACAGTCTGACTTGGAAACCAGAAACTGACCAACTGATCACAATCTGAACTAGAAACAAAAAACTGACCAACTGACCACATTGTGACCTTGAAACCAGAAACTGACCAACTCATCACAGTCTAACCTAGAAACCCGAAACTGACCAACTGACCACAGTCTGACCTAGAAACCAGAAACTGAACAACTGACCACAGTCTGAGCTAGGAATCAGAAACTGCCGAACGAACCACAGTCTGACCAAGAAACCAGAAACAGAACAACTGACCACTGTCTGACCTAGCAGCCAGAAACTGACCTACTGACCACACTGTCACCAAGACAACCAGAAACTGACCGACTGACAAAAGTCTGACAGAGACAACGCGCAACGGACCAACTGACCACAATCTGACCGAGACAACATGAAACTGACCAACTGACCAGAGTCTGACCTGGGAATCAGAAACTGACGAACTGACCACAGTCTGACCTAGAAATCAGAAACTGACCAACTGACAAAAGTCTGACAGAGACAACCCGAAACTGTCCAACTGACCACAGTCTGACCTATACAACCCAAAACTGGCCAACTTACTACAGTCTAAATGGAAATCAGAAACTGAACAACAGACCACAGTCTGAACCAGAAACCAGAAACTGACCAACTGACCACAGTCTGAGCTAGAAACCAGAAACTGAACAACTGCCCACAGTCTATACTAGAAATCAGAAATTGACCAACTGTCCACAGTCTGACTTCGAAACCAGAAACTGACCAACTGATCACAGTCTGACCCAGAAACCAGAAACTGACCAACTGATCACAGTCTAAGCTCGAAACCAGAAACTGTCCAACTGATCGCAGTCTGACCAAGCAACCTGAAACTGATCAACAGGCCACATTCTGATCTAGAAACCAGTAATTTACCAACTGACCACTGTCTGACCTAGAAACCATAACTGACCAGCTGACCACATTCTGACCTAGACAACAAGGAACTGACCAACTGACCACAGTCAGACGAATAAACCAGAAACTGAACAACTGACCACAGTCTGACTTAGAAACCAGAACCTTACCAACTGATCACAATCTGAACTAGAAACCGGAAACTGACCAACTCATCACAGTTTAACCTAGAAACCCGAAACTGGCCAACTGATCACAGTCTGACCTTGAAACCAAAAACTGAACAACTGACCACTGTCTGACCTAGCAACCGGAAACAAACCAAATGACCACAGGCTGACCTAGAAACCAGAAACTGACCAACTGAGCACAGTCTGACCCAGAAACCAGAAACTGACCAACTGACCACAGTCTGACCTAGAAACCAGAAACTGAACAACTGACCACAGTCTAATCTAGAAATCAGAAATTGACCAACTGACCAGAGTCTGACTTAGAAACCAGAAACTGACCAATTGACCACAGTCTGACCCAGAAACCAGAAATTAACCAACTGACCACAGTCTGACATAGAAACCAGAAACTGACCAACTGACCACATTCTGACCAAGAAACAAGGAATTGGCCACATGACCATATTCTGACCTAGAAACCTGAAATTGACATCTTGACCACGGTCTTACCAAGAAACCAGAAACTGACCAACTGACCACAGTCTGACAAATCAACCTGAAACTGATCAACAAGCCACATTCTTACCTCGAAACCAGGAACTGACCAACTGACCACAGTCTGATAGGAAACCAGAAACTGACCAACTGACCACAGGCTGACCTAGAAACCAGAAACTGACCAACTGACCATGATCTGACCTCGAAACTTGCAACTGACCAACTGACCAAAGTCTGACCTAGAAACCAGAAACTGACCTACTGACCACACTCTCAACTAGACAAACAGAAACTGACCGACTGACCACAGTCTGACTTGGAAACCAGAAACTGACCAACTGATCACAATCTGAACTGGAAACAAAAAACTGACCAACTGACCACATTGTGACCTAGAAACCAGAAACTGACCAACTCATCACAGTCTAACCTAGAAACCCGAAACTGACCACAGTCTGACCTAGAAACGAGAAACTGAACAACTGACCACAGTCTGAGATAGGAATCAGAAATGCCGAACTAACCACAGTCTGGCCTAGAAACCAGAAAATGACCAACTGACCACAGTCTGACCTTGAAATCAGAAACTGACCAACTGACAAAAGTTTGACAGGGACAACCCGAAACTGACCAACTGACCACAGTCTGACCAAGAAACCAGAAACAGAACAACTGACCACTGTCTGACCTAGCAGCCAGAAACTGACCTACTGACCACACTCTCACCAAGACAACCAGAAACTGACAAACTGACAAAAGTCTGACAGAGACAACGCGAAACTGACCAACTGACCACAGTCTGACCGAGGCAACATGAAACTGAACAACTGACCAGAGTCTGACCTGGGAATCAGAAACCGACGAACTGACCACAGTCTGACCTAGAAATCAGAAACTGACCAACTGACAAAAGTCTGACAGAGACAACCCGAAACTGTCCAACTGACCACAGTCTGACCTATACAACCCAAAACTGGCCAATTTACTACAGTCAAAATGGAAATCAGAAACTGACCAACTGTCCACAGTCTGATACAGAAACCAGAAACTAACCATATGCTCACAGTCTAAACTAGAAACCAGAAACTGACCAACTGACCACAGTCTGATCCAGAAACCAGCAACTGAGCAATTGACCACAGAATGACCTAGCAATCAGAAACTGATCAACTGTGCACAGTCTGACCGAGACAACCAGAAACTGACCAACTGACCACAGTCTGACCTAGAAACCAGAAAATGACGGAACAGACCACAGTCTGATCGTGAACCCAGCAACTGAGCGATTGACCACAGGATAAACCAGCAAGCAGAAACTAACCAACTGTGCACAGTCTGACCGAGACAACCAGAAACTGACCAACTGACCACAGTCTGACCTAGAAACTTGAAACTGACCAACTGACCACATTCTGACCTAGAAACCAGAAAATGAACAACTGACCATAATCGCACTTCGAAACCAGAAACTGACAAACTGACCACAGTCTGACCTAGAAAAAAGTAACTGACTCACTGACCACAGTCTGACCTAAAAACCAGAAACTGAACAACTGACCACAGTCTGAGCTAGAAACCAAAAACTGACCAACTGACCACAGTCTGACCGAGCAACAAGCAAGTGAGCAACTGACCACAGGATGAGCTCGCATACAAAAGTAAGAAACTGACCAAAGAAACTGACCCAAAAACAACGAGAAACTGACCAACTGACCACGTCTGACCAAGAAACCAGAAACTGACCAACTGACCACAGTCTTACCGAGACAACTAGAAACTGACCAACTGACCACAGTCTGATCTCGAAACCATAAACTGACGAACTGACCACATGCTTAACTCGAAACCATAAACTGATGAACTGACCACATTCTGACCTAGAAACCAGAAACTGACCATCTGACCTCAGTCTGACTTAAAACCAGAAACTGACCAACTGACCACAGTCTGACCTAGAAACCAGAAATTGACCAACGGACCACAGTCTGACCTAGAAACCAGAAACTGACCAACTGACCACAGTCTAAACCTACAAACCAGAAAGTGACCAACTGACCACACTCTGATCTAGAAATCAGAAACTGACCAACTGACCACAGGATTACCTAGCAACCAAAATGTTAAAAACTGACCAGAGAAACAGACCTAGAGAACCAGAAACTGACCAACTGAACACAGTCTGACCGAGAAACCAGAAACTGACAAACTGACCACAGTCTGACCACAGTCTGAACTAGAAACCTGAAACTGACCAACTTCCCACAGTCTGACCGAGACAACATGAAACAGACCAACTGACCAAAACAACACGAAACTGACTAAATGACAATAGTCTGACCAAGAAACGAGAAACTAAGCAACTGACCACAATCTGACCTCGAAACCAGAAACTGACCAAATGACCACAGTCTGACCTAGCAACCACAAACAGTCCAACATTACACATTCTGACCTAGCAACCAGTATCTGACTAACGGACCACAGTCTGACGTAGAAACCAGCAATTGACCAACTGAACACAGTCTGACCTAGAAACCTGAAACTGACCAACTGACCACAGTCTGAACTAGAAACCGGAAACTGAACAACTGACCACAGTCTGACCTCAAAACCAGAAACTGATCAACTGACCACAGTCTGACCTCGAAACCAGAAACTGACCAAATGACCACAGTCTGACCTAGCAACCACAAACTGTCCAACAGGCCTCATTCTGACCTTGCGACCAGTATCTGACCAACTGACCAAAGTCTGACATAGAAACCAGCAATTGACCAACTGAACACAGTCTGACCAAGGCAACATGATACTCACTAACTGACCACAGTCTGACCTCGAAACCTGAAACTGACCAACTGACCACAGTCTGATCTCGAAACCATAAACTGACGAACTGACCCCATGCTTAACTCGAAACCATAAACTGATGAACTGACCACATTCTGACCTAGAAACCAGAAACTGACCATCTGACCTCAGTCTGACTTAAAACCAGAAACTGACCAACTGACCACAGTCTGACCTAGAAACCAGAAATTGACCAACGGACCACAGTCTGACCTAGAAACCAGAAACTGACCAACTGACCACAGTCTAAACCTACAAACCAGAAAGTGACCAACTGACCACACTCTGATCTAGAAATCAGAAACTGACCAACTGACCACAGGATTACCTAGCAACCAAAATGTTAAAAACTGACCAGAGAAACAGACCTAGAGAACCAGAAACTGACCAACTGAACACAGTCTGACCGATAAACCAGAAACTGACCAACTGACCACAGTCTGACCACAGTCTGAACTAGAAACCTGAAACTGACCAACTTCCCACAGTCTGACCGAGACAACATGAAACAGACCAACTGACCAAGACAACACGAAACTGACTAAATGACAATAGTCTGACCAAGAAACGAGAAACTAAGCAACTGACCACAATCTGACCTCGAAACCAGAAACTGACCAAATGACCACAGTCTGACCTAGCAACCACAAACAGTCCAACATTACACATTCTGACCTAGCAACCAGTATCTGACTAACGGACCACAGTCTGACGTAGAAACCAGCAATTGACCAACTGAACACAGTCTGACCTAGAAACCTGAAACTGACCAACTAACCACAGTCTGAACTAGAAACCGGAAACTGAACAACTGACCACAGTCTGACCTCAAAACCAGAAACTGATCAACTGACCACAGTCTGACCTCGAAACCAGAAACTGACCAAATGACCACAGTCTGACCTAGCAACCACAAACTGTCCAACAGTCCTCATTCTGACCTTGCGACCAGTATCTGACCAACTGACCAAAGTCTGACATAGAAACCAGCAATTGACCAACTGACCACAGTCTGACCTCGAAACCAGAAACTGATCAACTGACCACAGTCTGATCGAGCAACAAACAATTGACCAACTGACCACAGGATGACCTTGCAACCAAAATGTAAAAAAAACTGACCTGAGAAACAGACCTAGACAATCGGAAACTGACCAAATGACCACAGTCTGACCGAGAAACCAGAAACTGACCAAATGACCACAGTCTGACCTAGCAACCACAAACTGCCCAACAGGCCACATTCTGACCTTGCAACCAGTATCTGACCAACTGACCAAGGTCTGACGTGGAAACCAGCAATTGACCAACTGACCACAGTCTGACCAAGAAAACAGAAAATGGCCAACAGACCACTCTAAGACCTAGAAACTAGAAGCTGACCAACTGACCACAGTCTGATCTAGAAACCAGAAACTGACCAACAGAACATAGTCTGACCGAGGCAACATGAAAGTGACCAACTGACCGCAGTCTGAGCTGGAAACCAGAAACTGACCAACTGACCACAGTCTGACCTAGAAACCAGAAACTGACCAACTGACCACAGTCTGATCGAGAAAGCATAAACTGACCAACTGACCACAATCTGACATAGAAACCAGAAGCTGACCAACTGACCACAATCTGACTGTGACAACCCGAAACATATCAACTGACCACAGTCTGACGGATAAACCAGAAACTGAGCAACTGACCAAAGTCTGAGCTAGAAACCCTAATTGTCCAACTATCACAATCTGCATTATGAACCAGAAACTGACCAACTGACGTCAGTCTAACCTAGAAACCAGAAACTGACCAACTGACCAGAGTCTGACTGAGACAACCAGAAACTGACCAA
Source organism: Pristiophorus japonicus (assembly GCF_044704955.1). Lineage (NCBI taxonomy): Eukaryota > Metazoa > Chordata > Chondrichthyes > Pristiophoridae > Pristiophorus > Pristiophorus japonicus. Next base: position 16,556,748 of record NC_092001.1, on the reverse strand, counting down.
ATGTCCACAGTCTGACCGAGACAGCCCGAAACTGACCAACTCACCACATTCTGACTGTGAAAACAGGAACTGATCAACTGACCACAGTCTGACCTAGAACCCAGAAACTGACCAAATGAAGACAGTCTGACTTAGCAACCACAAACTGCCCAACAGGCCAAATTCTGACCTTGCGACCAGTATCTGACCAACTGACCAAGGTCTGACGTAGAAACCAGCAATTGACCAACTGACCACAGTCTGACCAAGAAAACAGAGCATGACCAACAGACCAATCTAAGAACTAGAAACCAGTATCTGACCAACTGACCAAGGTCTGACGTAGAAACCAGCAATTGACCAACTGACCACAGTCTGACCAAGAAAACAGAAAATGACCAACAGACCAATCTAAGAACTAGAAAACAGAAACTGACCAACTGACCACAGTCTGACCTAGAAACCAGAAACTGTCCAACTGACCACAATTTGAACGAGACAATTCGAAACTGACCAACTGACCACAGTCTGACATAGAAACCAGAAACTGACCAGCTAACCACAATCTGACTGTGACAACCTGAAACATATCAACTGACCACAGTCTGACGGAGAAACCAGAAACTTAGCAACTGACCACAGTCTGAGCTAGAAACCCTAATTGTCGAACTATCACAATCTGAATTATGAAGCAGAAACTGACCAACTGACGTCAGTCTAAACTAGAAACCAGAAACTGACCAAGTGGCCACAGTCTGACCGAGGCAACATGAAACTGACCAACTGACCACAGTCTGACCTACAAACCAGAAAATGACCAACTGAACACACTCTGAACTAGAAACCAGAAACTGACCAACTGACCACATGATGACCTAGCAACCAAAATGTTAATAACTGACCAGAGAAACAGACCTAAACAACCAGAATCTGACCAACTGACCACAGTCTGACCGAGAAACCAGAATCTGACCAACTGACCACAGTCTGACCACAGTCTGACCAAGAATCCAGAAACTGACGAACTTATTCAGTCTGAACGAGACAACATGAAACTGACCAACTGACCAAGACAGCACGAAACTGACAAAATGACCACAGTCTGACCAAAAAACGTGAAACTGAGCAACTGACCACAATCTGACCTCGAAACCAGAAACTGACCAAATGACCACAGTCTGACCTAGCAACCACAAATTGTCCAACAGGCCACATTCTGACCTAGCAACCAGTATCTGACTAACTGACCACAGTCTGACATAGAAACCAGCAATTGACCAACTGAACACAGTCTAATCTAGAAACCTGAAACTGACCAACTGACCACAGTCTGACCTAGAAACCAGAAACTGAACAACTGACCACAGTCTGACCTCAAAACCAGAAACTGATCAACTGACAACAGTCTGACCTCGAAACCAGAAACTGACCAACTGAAAACATTCTTAACTCGAAATCAGAAACTGACCAACTGACCACATTCTGACCTAGAAATCAGAAAATGACCGTCTGACATCAGTCTGACATAAAAACAGAAACTGACCAACTGACCACATTCTGACCTAGAAACAAGAAACTGACCAATGGACCACAGTCTGACCTAGAAAAAAGAAACTGAACAACTGACCACAGTCTGACCTTGGAACCCTAAACTGACCAACTGACCACAATCTGACTAGAAACCAGAAATTGACCAAATGACCACCGTCTGACCTTGCAACCACAAACTGTCCAACAGACCACATTCTGACCTAGCGACCAGTATCTGACCAACTGACCAAAGTCTGACGTAGAATCCCGCAATTGACCAACTGACCACAATCTGACCAAGAAACCAGAAACTGACCAACTGACCAAAGTCTGACCTAGAAACCAGAAATTGACCAACTGACCACAGTCTGACCTCGAAACCAGAAACTGACCAACTGACCACAGTCTGACCTCGAAACCAGAAACTGACGAACTGACCACATGCTTAACTCGAAACCAGAAACTGATGAACTGACCACATTCTGACCTAGAAACCAGAAACTGACCATCTGACCTCAGTCTGACTTAAAAACAGAAACTGACCAACTGACCACAGTCTGACCTAGAAACCAGAAATAGACCAACGGACCACAGTCTGACCTAGAAACCAGAAACTGACCAACTGACCACAGTCTAAACCTACAAACCAGAAAGTGACCAACTGACCACACTCTGATCTAGAAATCAGAAACTGACCAACTGACCACAGGATTACCTAGCAACCAAAATGTTAAAAACTGACCAGAGAAACAGACCTAGAGAACCAGAAACTGACCAACTGAACACAGTCTGACCGAGAAACCAGAAACTGACCAACTGACCACAGTCTGACCACAGTCTGAACTAGAAACCTGAAACTGACCAACTTCCCACAGTCTGACCGAGACAACATGAAACAGACCAACTGACCAAGACAACACGAAACTGACTAAATGACAATAGTCTGACCAAGAAACGAGAAACTAAGCAACTGACCACAATCGGACCTCGAAACCAGAAACTGACCAAATGACCACAGTCTGACCTAGCAACCACAAACAGTCCAACATTACACATTCTGACCTCGCAACCAGTATCTGACTAACAGGCCTCATTCTGACATTGCGACCAGTATCTGACCAACTGACCAAAGTCTGACATAGAAACCAGCAATTGACCAACTGACCACAGTCTGACCTCGAAACCAGAAACTGATCAACTGACCACAGTCTGATCGAGCAACAAACAATTGACCAACTGACCACAGGATGACCTTGCACCCAAAATGTAAAAAAAAACTGACCAGAGAAACAGACCTAGACAATCGGAAACTGACCAAATGACCACAGTCTGACCGAGAAACCAGAAACTGACCAAATGACCACAGTCTGACCTAGCAACCACAAACTGCCCAACAGGCCACATTCTGACCTTGCAACCAGTATCTGACCAACTGACCAAGGTCTGACGTGGAAACCAGCAATTGACCAACTGACCACAGTCTGACCAAGAAAACAGAAAATGGCCAACAGACCACTCTAAGACCTAGAAACTAGAAGCTGACCAACTGACCACAGTCTGATCTAGAAACCAGAAACTGACCAACAGAACATAGTCTGACCGAGGCAACATGAAAGTGACCAACTGACCGCAGTCTGACCTGGAAACCAGAAACTGACCAACTGACCACAATCTGACATAGAAACCAGAAGCTGACCAACTGACCACAATCTGACTGTGACAACCCGAAACATATCAACTGACCACAGTCTGACGGATAAACCAGAAACTGAGCAACTGACCAAAGTCTGAGCTAGAAACCCTAATTGTCCAACTATCACAATCTGAATTATGAACCAGAAACTGCCCAACTGACGTCAGTCTAACCTAGAAACCAGAAACTGACCAACTGACCAGAGTCTGACTGAGACAACCAGAAACTGACCAAATGTCCACAGTCTGACCGAGACAGCCCGAAACTGACCAACTCACCACATTCTGACTGTGAAAACAGGAACTGATCAACTGACCACAGTCTGACCTAGAACCCAGAAACTGACCAACTGACCACAGTCTGATCTAGCAACCAGAAACTGACCAACAGACCATAGTCTGACCTAGAAACCAGTAACTGACCAACTGACCACAGTCTGATCTAGAAACCAGAAACTGACCAACTTACCAGAAGCTGACCGAGAAAACAGAAACTGACAAACTGATCACAGTCTGACATAGAAACCAGAAACTTACCAACTGAACACAGTCTGAACTAGAAACCAGAAACTGACCAACTGACCACCGTCTGACCGTGGAAAAAGAAACTGGCCAACTGACCACAGACTGACCTAGAAACCAGAAACTGACCAACTGACCACAGTCTGATTTGGAAACCAGAAACTGACCAACTGAACACAGTCTGACCAAGGCAACATGAAACTCACTAACTGACCACAGTCTGACCTAGAAACCAGAAACTGACCAACTGACCACAGTCTGACCGACAAAACAGAAACTGACCAACAGACCACAGACTGACCTAGAAACCAGAAACTGACCAACTGACCACAGTCTGATCTAGAAATCAGAAACTGTCCAACTTACCACAAGCTGACCGAGAAAACAGAAACTGACCAACTGATCACAGTCTGACATAGCAACCAGAAACTGACCAACTGAACACAGTCTGAACTAGAAACCAGAAACTGACCAACTGACCACAGTCTGACCGAGGCAAAAGAAACTGGCCAACTGACCACAGTCTGACCTAGAACCCAGAAACTGACCAACTGACCACATTCTGATCTAGCAACCAGAAACTGACCAACTGACCACAGTCTGACCGACAAAACAGAAACTGACCAACAGACCACAGTCTGACCTAGAAACCAGAAACTGACCAACTGACCACAGTCTGATCTAGAAACCAGAAACTGTCCAACTTACCACAAGCAGACCGAGAAAACAGAAACTGACCAACTGATCACAGTCTGACATAGAAACCAGAAACTGACCAACTGAACACAGTCTGAACTAGAAACCAGAAACTGACCAACTGACCACAGTCTGACCGAGGAAAAAGAAACTGGCGAACTGACCACAGACTGACCGAGAAACCAGAAACTGACCAACTGACCACAGTCTGATTTGGAAACCAGAAACTGACCAACTGAACACAGTCTGACCTAGAAACCAGAAACTGACCAACTCACCACAGCCTGATCTAGAAACCAGAAACTGTCCAACTGACCACAATCTGAACGAGACAATCCGAAACTGACCAACTGACCACAGTCTGACCTAGAAACCAGAAACTGACCAACTGATCACAGTCTGACCACAGCCTGACCTAGAAACCAGAAACTGACCAACTGACTAAAATCTGACTGAGACAACCAGAAACTGACCAACTGACCACAGTCTGACCAAGGCAACATGAAACTCACTAACTGACCACAGTGTGACCTAGAAACGAGAAACTGAGAAACTGACCACAGTCTGACCTAGAAACCTGATACTGACCAACTGATCACAGCATAAATTAGGAACCAGAAACTGACCAACTGACTTCAGTCTGACCTAGAAAACAGAAACTGACCATCTGACCAGAGTCTGACCGAGACAACCAGAAACTGACCAACTGACCACAGTCTGACCGAGACAACCCGAAACTGAACATCTGACCACAGTCTGACCGAGAAACCAGAACTGACGGAACTGACCACAGTCTGATCAAGTAACCAGCAACTGACCAATTGATCTCAGGATGACCTCGCAAACAAAAAGTAACGAACTGAACAGAGACTGATCTAGCAACCGGCAACTTACCAACTGACCACAGTCTGACCGAGACAACCTGAAACTGACCAACTGACCACAGTCTAACCAAGACAACCAGAAACTGAGAAACTGACCACAGTCTGACTTGTATTGCAGAAATTGACTAACTGACCACAGGCTGATCTAGCAACCAGAAACTGACCAACTGACCACAGTGTGACCGAGACAACCGGAAACTGAGCAACTGACCACAGTCTGACCTAGAAACCAGAAATAACAAACTGTCCAGAGAAACAGAACTAGACAACCAGAAACAGACCAACTGACCATAGTCTGACCTAGAAACCAGAAACTGACCAGCTGACCAGAGTCTGACCGAGACAACCAGAAACTGACCAACTGACCACAGTCTTACCAAGACAACCAGAAATTGAGAAACTGACCACTGTCTGACTTGCATAGCAGAAATTGACTAACTGACCACTGATCTAGCACCAGAAACTGACCAACTGAATACAGTGTGACCGAGACAACCGTAAACTGACCAAATGACCACAGTCTGACCTAGAAACCAGAATTAACAAACTGTCCAGAGAAGCAGAACTAGACAACCAGAAACAGACCAACTGACCATAGTCTGACCTGGAAACCAGAAACTGACCAGCTGACCACAGTCTGACCACAGTCTGACCTAGAAACCAGAAACTGACCAACTGAACACAGTCTGATCAAGAAACCAGCAAATGACCAATAGACCACAGAATGAAATAGAATCCAGAAAGTAACAAACTGAACACAGACTGATCTAACAATCAGCAACTGACCAACCGTCCACAGGTGACCTTGCATCTAAAAACCAACCAATTGCCCAAAGCCTGACCTAGAACCAGCACCTAACCAACTGACCACAGTCTGAAATAGAACCAGCAAATGACCAACACTCCATAGCCTGAGCTAGGAACCAGAAACTGTCCAACTGAGCACAGTCTGAGCTAGGAAGCAGAAACTGATCAACTGAGCACAGTCTAACCAAGCAACCAGTAACTGACACAGTCTGATCTAGACACCAGATACTGACCAACTTACCAGATTCCGGCCTAGGAACCCGAAACTGACCAAATGACCAAAGTCTGACTGAGTCAACCCGAAACTGAACAACTGACCACAGTCTGACGTAGAAACCAGAAAATGATAAACTGACCACAGTCTGACCTTGAAATCAGAAACTGATCTACTAACCACAGTCTGATCGAGCAACAAGCAATTGACCAACTGACCACAGGATGACCTAGCAACCAAAAAGTAAAAAAACTGACCAGAGTAACAGACCTAGACAACCAGAAACTGAGCAACTGACCACAGTCTGACCGAGAAACCAGAAACTGAACTACTGACCACTGTCTGACCACAGTCTGACCTAGAAACCAGAAACTGAACAACTGACCACAGTCTCACCTCGAAACAAGAAACTCACCAAATGACCAGTCTGACCTAGCAACCACAAACTATCCAACGGGCCACATTCTGACCTAGCGACCAGTATGTGACTAACTGAGCAGAGTCTGACGTTGAAAGCAGCAATTGACCAACTGAACACAGTCTGACCTTGGAACCCGAAACTGACCAACTGACCACAGTCTGACCTATAAACCAGAAATTGAACAAATGACCACCGTCTGACCTTGCAACCACAAACTGTCCAACAGACCACATTCTGATCTAGCGACCAGTATCTGACCAACTGACCAAAGTCTGACGTAGAAACAAGCAATTGACCAACTGACCACAATCTGACCAAGAAACCAGAAACTGACCAACTGACCACAGTCTGACCGAGAAACCAGAAATTGACCAATTGACCACAGTCTGGGCTCGAAACCAGAAACTGACCAACTGACCACAGTCTGACTTCGAAACCAGAAACTGACGAACTGACCACATGCTTAACTCGAAACCAGAAACTGATGAACTGACCACATTCTGAAATAGAAACCAGAAACTGACCATCTGACCTCAGTCTGACTTAAAAATAGAAACTGACCAACTGACCACATTCTGACCTAGAAACCAGAAATTGACCAACGGACCACAGTCTGACCTAGAAACCAGAAACTGACCAACTGACCACAGTCTGACCTTGGAACCAGAAACTGACCAACTGACCACAGTCTGACCTCGGAACCAGAAACTGACCAACTCACCTCAGCCTGACCGAGGCAACATGAAACTGACCAACTGACCACAGTCTGACCTACAAACCAGAAACTGATCAACTGACCACAGTCTGACCTCGAAACCAGAAACTGACCAACTTAGCTCAGTCTGACCGAGGCAACATGAAACTGACCAACTGACCACAGTCTGACCTACAAACCAGAAACTGATCAACTGACCACAGTCTGACCTCGAAACCAGAAACTGACCAAATGACCACAGTCTGACCTAGCAACCACAAACTTTCCAACAGGCCACATTCTGACCTTGCGAGCAGTATCTGACCAACTGACCAAAGTCTGACATAGAAACCAACAAATGACCAACTGACCACAGTCTGACCTCGAAACCAGAAACTGATCAACGGACCACAGTCTGATCGAGCAACAAACAATTGTCCAACTGACCACAGGATGACCTTGCAAACAAAAAGTAAAAAAAAACTGACCAGACAAACAGACCTAGACAACCAGCAAATAACCAACTGACCACAGTCTGACCAAGAAATCAGAAAATGACCAACTGACCACAGTCTGACCTAGAAAGCAGAAATTGACCAACTGACCACAGTCTGACCTCGAAACCAGAAACTGATCAACTGACCACAGTCTGATCGAGCAACAAGCAATTGACCAACTGACCACAGGATGACCTAGCAACCAAAAAGAAAAAAAAACTGACCAGAGAAACAGACCTAGACAACCAGAAACTGACCAACTGACCACATTCTGACCGAGAAACCAGAAACTGACCAAATAACCACAGTCTGACCTAGCAACCACAAACTTTCCAACAGGCCACATTCTGACCTTGCGAGCAGTATCTGACCAACTGACCAAAGCCTGACATAGAAACCAACAAATGACCAACTGACCACAGTCTGACCTCGAAACCAGAAACTGATCAACTGACCACAGTCTGATCGAGCAACAAACAATTGTCCAACTGACCACAGGATGACCTTGCAACCAAAAAGTAAAAAAAAACTGACCAGACAAACAGACCTAGACAACCAGCAATTAACCAACTGACCACAGTCTGACCAAGAAATCAGAAAATGACCAACTGACCACAGTCTGACCTAGAAAGCAGAAATTGACCAACTGACCACAGTCTGACCTCGAAACCAGAAACTGATCAACTGACCACAGTCTGATCGAGCAACAAGCAATTGACCAACTGACCACAGGATGACCTAGCAACCAAAAAGAAAAAAAAACTGACCAGAGAAACAGACCTAGACAACCAGAAACTGACCAACTGACCACATTCTGACCGAGAAACCAGAAACTGACCAAATAACCACAGTCTGACCTAGCAACCACAAACAGCTCAACAGGCCACATTCTGACCTTGCGACCAGTATCTGACCAACTGACCAAGGTCTGACGTAGAAACCAGCAATTGACCAACTGACCACAGTCTGACCAAGAAAACAGAAAATGACCAACAGACCAATCTAAGAACTAGAAACCAGAAACTGACCAACTGACCACAGTCTGACCTAGAAACCAGAAATTGACCAACTGACCACAGTCTGACCTCGAAACCTGAAACTGACCAACTGACCACAGTCTGACCTCGAAACCAGAAACTGACGAACTGACCAGATGCTTAACTCGAAACCAGAAACTGATGAACTGACCACATTCTGACCTAGAAACCAGAAACTGACCATCTGACCTCAATCTGACTTAAAAACAGAAACTGACCAACTGACCACAGTCTGACCTAGAAACCAGAAATTGACCAACTGACCACAGTCTGACCTTGGAACCAGAAACTGACCAACTGACCACAGTCTGACCTCGGAACCAGAAACTAACCAACTGACCTCAGTCTGACCGAGGCAACATGAAACTGACCAACTGACCACAGTCTGACATTCAAACCAGAAACTGTCCAACTGACCACACTCTGATCTAGAAATCAGAAACTGACCAACTGATCACAGGATCACCTAGCAACCAAAATGTTAATAACTGACCAGAGATACAGAACTAGACAACCAGAAAATGACCAACTGACCACAGTCTGACCGAGAAACCAGAAACCGACCAACTGACCACAGTCTGACCACAGTCTGAACTAGAAACCAGAAACTGACCAACTTCCCACAGTCTGACCGAGACAACATGAAACAGACCAACTGACCAAGACAACACGAAACTGATTAAATGACAACAGTCTGACCAAGAAACGAGAAACTAAGCAACTGACCACTATCTGACCTCGAAACCAGAAACTGACCAAATAACCACAGTCTGACCTAGCAACCACAAACAGTCCAACAGTACACATTCTGACCTAGCAACCAGTATCTGACTAACGGACCACAGTCTGACGTAGAAACCAGCAATTGACCAACTGAACACAGTCTGACCTAGAAACCTGAAACTGACCAACTGACCACAGTCTGAACTAGAAACCGGAAACTGAACAACTGACCATAGTCTGACCTCAAAACCAGAAACTGATCAACTGAACACAGTCTGACCTCGAAACCAGAAATTAACCAACTGACCACAGTCTGACCTCGAAACCAGAAACTGATCAACTGACGACAGTCTGATCGAGCAACAAACAATTGACCAACTGACCACAGGATGACCTTGCAACCAAAAAGTAAAAAAAACTGACCAGAGAAACAGACCTAGACAACCAGCAATTGACCAACTGACCACATTCTGACCAAGAAAATGACCAACTGACCACAGTCTGACCTAGAAACCAGAAATTGACCAAATGACCACAGTCTGACCTCGAAACAAGAAACTGATCAACTGACCACAGTCTGATCGAGCAACAAGCAATTGACCAACTGACCACAGGATGACCTAGCAACCAAAAAGAAAAAAAAACTGACCATAGAAACAGACCTAGACAACCAGAAACTGACCAAATGACCACAGTCTGACCTAGCAACCACAAACTGCCCAACAGGCCACATTCTGACCCTGCGACCAGTATCTGACCAACTGACCAAGGTCTGACCTGGAAACCAGAAACTGACCAACTGACCACAGTCTGACCTAGAAACCAGAAACGGTCCTACTGACCACAATCTGAACGAGACAATCGAAACTGACCAACTGAACACAGTCTGACCTAGAAACCAGAAACTGACCAACTGACCACAGTCTGATCTAGAAAGCATAAACTGACCAACTGACCAAAGTCTGACATAGAAGCCAGAAACTGACCAACTGACCACAATCTTACTGTGACAACCCGAAACATATCAACTGACCACAGTCTGACGGAGAAACCAGAAACTGAGCAACTGACCAAAGTCTGAGCTAGAAACACTAATTGTCCAACTATCACAATCTGAATTATGAACCAGAAGCTGACCAACTGACGTCAGTCTAACCTGGAAACCAGAAACTGACCAACTGACCAGAGTCTGACCGAGACAACCAGAAACTGACCAAATGTCCACAGTCTGACAGAGACAGCCCGAAACTGATCAACTCACCACATTCTGACTGTGAAAACAGGAACTGATCAACTGACCACAGTCTGACCTAGAACCCAGAAACTGACCAACTGACCACAGTCTGATCTAGCAACCAGAAACTGACCAACTGACCACAGTCTGACCGACAAAACAGAAACTGACCAACAGACCACAGTCTGACCTAGAAACCAGAAACTGACCAACAACCACAGTCTGATCTAGAAATCAGAAACTGTCCAACTTACCACAAGGTGACCGAGACAATCCGAAACTGACCAACTGAACACAGTCCGACCTAGAAACCAGAAACTGATCAACTGACCACAGTCCGATCTAGAAAACAGAAACTGACCAACTGACCACAGTCTGATCTAGCAACCAAAAACTGACAAACTGAACACAGTCTGACCGAGAAACCAGAAACTGACCAACTGACCACAGTAAGACCGAGAAAACAGAAACTGACCAACTGATCACAGTCTGACATAGAAACCAGAAACTGACCAACTGAAAACAGTCTGAACTAGAAACAAGGAACTGACCAACTGACCACAGTCTGACCGAGGATAAAGAAACTGGCCAACTGACCACAGACTGACTTAGAAACCAGAAACTGACCAACTGACCACAGTCTGATTTGGAAAACAGAAACTGACCAACTGACCACAGTCTGACCTCTGGACCAGAAACTGACCAACTGACCACAGTATGACCTCGGAACCAGAAAATGACCAACTGACCACAGTCTGACAGAGGCAACATGAAACTGACCAACTGAACACAGTCTGACCTAGAAACCAGAAATTGACCAACTGACCACAGTCTGACCTCGAAACCAGAAACTGACCAACTGACCACAGTCTGACCTCGAAACCAGAAACTGACGAACTGACCACATTCTTAACTCGAAACCAGAAACTGACTAACTGACCACAGTCTGACGTATAAACCATAAACTGACCAACTGACCACAGTCTGACCATGGAACCAGAAACTGACCAACTGACCACAGTCTGACCTCGGAACCAGAACCTGACCAACTGACCACAATCTGACCGAGGCAACATGAAACTGACCAACTGACCACAGTCTGACCTAGAAACCAGAAACTGTCCAACTGAACACAGTCTGATCTAGAAACCAGAAACTGACCAACTGACCACAGTCTGATCTAGCAACCAGAAACTGACCAACTGACTACAGGCTGACCTAGCAACAAGCAACTGACCGACTGACCACAGGATGACCTAGCAACCAAAATACTAAAAAACTGACCAGAGAAGCAGACCTAGACAACCAGAAACTGACCAACTGACCACAGTCTGACCGAGAAACAAGAAACTGACCAACTGACCACAGTCTGACCATAGTCTGACCTAGAAACCAGAAACTGACCAACTGCCCAAAGCCTGACCGAGACAACATGAAACTGTCCAACTGACCAAGACAACACGAAACTGACCAAATGACCACAGTCTGACCAAGAAACCAGAAACTGAGCAACTGACCACAATCTGACCTCGAAACCAGAAACTGACCAAATGAGCACAGTCTGAACTAGCAACCACAAATTGTCCAACAGGCCACATTCTGACCTAGCAATCAGTATCTGACTAACTGACCACAGTCTGACATAGAAACCAGCAATTGACCAACTGAACACAGTCTAACCTAGAAACCTGAAACTGACGGACTGACCACAGTCTGACCTAGAAACCAGAAACTGAACAACTGACCACAGTCTGACATCAAAACCAGAAACTGATCAACTGACAACAGTCTGACCTCGAAACCAGAAACTGACCAACTGAAAACATTCTTAACTCGAAACCAGAAACTGACCAACTGACCACATTCTGACCTAGAAACCAGAAACTGACCGTCTGACCTCAGTCTGACATAAAAACAAAAACTGACCAACTGACCACAGTCTGACCTAGAAACCAGAAATTGACCAATGGACCACAGTCTGACCTAGAAAAAAGAAACTGACCAACTGACCAAAGTCTGACCTTGGAACCCGAAACTAACCAACTGACCACAGTCTGACCTATAAATCAGAAATTGACCAAATGACCACCGTCTGACCTTGCAACCACAAACTGTCCAACAGACCAAATTCTGACCTAGCGACCAGTATCTGACCAACTGACCAAAGTCTGACGTAGAAACAAGCAATTGACCAACTGACCACAATCTGACCAAGAAACCAGAAACTGACCAACTGACCACAGTCTGACCTAGAAACCAGAAATTGACCAACTGACCACAGTCTGACCTCGAAACCTGAAACTGACCAACTGACCACAGTCTGACCTCGAAACCAGAAACTGACGAACTGACCACATGCTTAACTCGAAACCAGAAACTGATGAACTGACCGCATTCTGACCTAGAAACCAGAAACTGACCATCTGACCTCAGTCTGACTTAAAAACAGAAACTGACCAACTGACCACAGTCTGACCGAGTAACTAGAAATTAACCAACGGACCACAGTCTGACCTAGAAGCAAGAAACTGACCAACTGACCACAGTCTGACCTTGGAACCAGAAACTGACCAACTGACCACAGTCTGACTTCGGAACCAGATACTGACCAACTGACCTCAGTCTGACCGAGGCAACATGAAACTGACCAACTGACCACAGTCTGACCTACAAACCAGAAACTGACCAACTGACCACACTCTGATCTAGAAATCAGAAACTGACCAACTGACCACAGGATTACCGAGCAACCAAAATGTTAAAAACTGACCAGAGAAACAGACCTAGACAACCAGAAAAAAACATAGAAACATAGAAAATAGGTGCAGGAGCAGGCCATTCATCCCTTCTAGCCTGCACCGCCATTCAATGAGTTCATGGCTGAACATTCAACTTCAGTACCCCCTTCCTGCTTTCACGCCATTCCCCTTGATCCCCCGAGTTGTAAGGACTTCATCTAACTCCCTTTTGAATATATTTAGTGAATTGGCCTCAACTACTTTCTGTGGTAGAGAATTCCACAGGTTCACCACTCTCTGGGTGAAGAGGTTTCTCCTTATCTCTGTCCTAAGTGGCTTACCCCTTATCCTTAGACTGTGACCTCTGGGTCTGGACTTCCCCAACATTGGGAACATTCTTCCTGCATCCAACCTGTCCAAACCCGTCAGAATTTTAAACGTTTCTATGAGGTTCCCTCTCACTCTTCTGAACTCCAGTGAATACAAGCCCAGTTGATCCAATCTTTCTTGATAGGTCAGTCCCACCATCCCGGGAATCAGTCTGGTGAATCTTCGCTGCACTCCCTCAATAGCAAGAATATCCTTCCTCAAGTTAGGAGACCAAAACTGTACACAATACTCCAGGTGTGGCCTCACCAAGGCCCTGTACAACTGTAGCAACACCTCCCTGCCCCTGTAATCAAATCCCCTCGCTATGAAGGACAACATGCCATTTGCTTTCTTAACCGCCTGCTGTATCCAGAAACTGACCACTGCCCACAGTCTGACGTAGAAACCAGCAATTGACCAACTGAACACAGTCTGACCTAGAAACCTGAAACTGACCAACTGACCACAGTCTGACCTAGAAACCGGAAACTGACTAACTGACCACAGTCTGATTTAGAAACCAGAAACTGACCAACTGACCACAGTCTGACCACAGTCTGACCTAGAAACCAGAAACTGACCACTGCCCACAGTCTGACCGAGACAACATGAAACAGACCAACTGACCAATACAACACGAAACTGACTAAATGACCACAGTCTGACGAAGAAATGAGAAACTAAGCAACTGACCACAATCTGACCTCGAAACCAGAAACTGACCAAATGACCACAGTCTGACCTAGCAACCACAAACTGTCCAACAGTCCACATTCTGAGCTAGCAACCAGTATCTGACTAACGTACGACAGTCTGACCTAACAACCACAAACTGTCCAACAGGCAACATTCTGACATTGCGGCCAGTATCCGACCAACTGACCAAAGTCTGACAGAGAAACCAGCAATTGACCAACTGACCACAGTCTGACCAAGAAAAAAGAAAATGTCCAACTGACCACAGTCTGACCTAGAAACCAGAAATTGACCAACTGACCACAGTCTGACCTCGATACCAGAAACTGATCAACTGACCGCAGTCTGATCGAGCAACAAACAATTGAACAACTGAACACAGGATGACCTTGCAACCACAATGTAAAATAAACTGACCAGAGAAACAGACCTAGACAACCAACAATTGACCAACTGACCACAGTCTGATCAAGAAAACAGAAAATGACCAACTGACCACAGTCTGACCTAGAAACCAGAAATTGACCAACTGACCACAGTCTGACCTCGAAACCAGAAACTGATCAACTGACCACCGTCTGATCGAGCAACAAGCAATTGACCAACTGACCACAGGATGACCTAGCAACCAAAAAGTAAAAAAAAACTGACCAGAGAAACAGACCTAGACAACCAGAAACTGACCAACTGACCACAGTCTGACCGAGAAACCAGAAACTGACCAAATGACCACAGTCTGACCTAGCAACCACAAACTGCCCAACAGGCCACATTCTGACCTTGCGACCAGTATCTGACCAACTGACCAAGGTCTGACGTAGAAACCAGCAATTGACCAACTGACCACAGTCTGACCAAGAAACCAGTAACTGAGCAACTGAAAACATTCTTAACTCGAAACCAGTAACTGACCAACTGACCACATTCTGACCCAGCAACCAAAAAATGACCGTCTGACCTCAGTCTGACATGAAAACAGAAACTAACCAACTGACCACAGTCTGACTAAGAAACCAGAAACTGACCAATGGACCACATTCTGACCTAGGAACCAGAAACTGACCAACTGAGCTCAGTCTAAACCTAGCAACCAGTAACTGACCACAGTCTGACCTAGAAACCCGAAACTGACCAACTGACACAGTCTGATCTAGACACCAGAAACTGACCAACTGACCACATTCCGGCCTAGGAACCCGAAACAGACCAAATGACCAAAGTCTGACTGAGACAACCCGAAACTGACCAACTGACCACAGTCTGACGTAGAAACCAGAAACTGATAAACTGACCACAGTCTGACCATGAAATCAGAAACTGATCAACTGACCACAGTCTGATCGAGCAACAATCAATTGACCAACTGAACACAGGATGACCTAGCAACCAAAAAGTAAAAAAAAACTGACCAGAGAAACAGACCTAGACAACCAGAATCAGACCAACTGACCACAGTCTGACCGAGAAACCAGAAACTGACCTACTGACCACAGTCTGCCCATAGTATGACCTAGAAACCAGAAACTGACCAAATGTCCACAGTCTGACCGAGACAACATGAAACTGACCAACTGACCAAGACAACGCGAAACTGAACAACTGACCACAGTCTGACCTAGAAACCAGAAACTGAACAACTGACCACAGTCTGACCTCGAAACCAGAAACTGACCAAATTACCACTGTCTGACATAGCACCAACAAAATGTCCAACAGGCCACATTCTGACCTTGCGACCAGTATCTGACCAACTGACCAAAGTCTGACATAAAAACCAGCAATTGACCAACTGACCACAGTCTGACCAAGAAAACAGAAAATGACCAACTGACCACAGTCTGACCTAGAAACCAGAAATTGACCAACTGACCACAGTCTGACCTCGAAACCAGAAACTGATCTACTGACCACAGTCTGATCGAGAAACAAGCAATTGACCAACTGACCACAGGATGACCTAGCAACCAAAAAGTAAAAAAAACTGACCAGAGAAACAGACCTAGACAACCAGAAACTGAACAACTGACCACAGTCTGACCGAGAAACCAGAAACTGACCTACTGACCATAGTCTGACCACAGTCTGACCTAGAAACCAGAAACTTCCCAAATGTCCAAAGTCTGACCGAGACAACATGAAACTGAGCAACTGACCAAGACAACCCGAAACTGAACAACTGACCACCGTCTGACCTAGAAACCAGAAACTGAACAACTGACCACAGTCTGACCTCGAAACCAGAAACTGACCAACTGAAAACCTTCTTAAATCGAAACCAGAAACTGACCAACTGACCACATTCTGACCTAGAAACCAGAAACTGACCATCTGACCTCAGTCTGACATAAAAACAGAAACTGACCAACTGACCACAGTCTGACCTAGAAACCAGAAACTGACCAATGGACCACAGTCTGACCTAGAAAAAAGAAACTGACCAACTGACCACAGTCTGACCTTGGAACCCGAAACTGACCAACTGACCACAAGTCTGACCTAGAAACCAGAAACTGACCAAATGACCACCGTCTGACCTTGCAACCACAAACTGTCCAACAGACCACATTCTGACCTAGCGACCAGTAACTGACCAAATTACCACAGTATGACCTCGGAACCAGAAACTGACCAACTGACGACCGTCTGACCGAGGCAACATGAAACTGACCAACTGACCACAGTCTGACATAGAAACCAAAAATTGACCAACTGAATACACAGTCTGACCTCGAAACCAGAAACTGACCAACTGACCACAGTCTGACCTCGAAACCAGAAACTGACGAACTGACCACATTTTTAACTCGAAACCAGAAACAGACGAACTGACCACAGTCTGACCTAGAAACCAGAAACTGACCATCTGACCTCAGTCTGACCTAAAAACAGAAACTGACCAACTGACCACAGTCTGACCTAGAAAACAGAAATTGACCAACGGAACACAGTCTGACGTATAAACCAAAAACTGACCAACTGACCACAGTCTGACCTTGGAACCAGAAACTGACCAACTGACCACAGTCTGACCTCGGAACCAGAACCTGACCAACTGACCACAATCTTACCGAGGCAACATGAAACTGACCAACTGACCACAGTCTGACCTAGAAACCAGAAACTATCCAACTGAACACAGTCTGATCTAGAAAACAGAAACTGACCAACTGACCACAGTCTGATCTAGCAACCAGAAACTGACCAACTGACCACAGGCTGAACTAGCAACAAGCAACTGACCGACTAACCACAGGATGACCTAGCAACCAAAATACTAAAAAACTCACCAGAGAAACAGACCTAGACAACGAGAAACTGACCAACTGACCACAGTCTGACCGAGAAACAAGAAACTGACCAACTGACCACAGTCTGACCATAGTCTGACCTAGAAACCAGAAACTGACCAACTGCCCAAAGCCTGACAGAGACAACATGAAACTGTCCAACTGACCAAGACAACACGAAACTGACCAAATCACCTCAGTCTGACCAAGAAACCAGAAACTTAGCAACTGACCACAATCTGACCTCGAAACCAGAAACTGACCAAATGACCACAGTCTGACCTAGCAACCACAAATTTTCCAACAGGCCACATTCTCACCGAGCAACCAGTATCTGACTAACTTACCACAGTCTGACATAGAAACCAGCAATTGACCAACTGAACACAGTCTAAACTAGAAACCTGAAACTGACCAACTGACCACAGTCTGACCTATAAACCAGAAACTGAACAACTGACCACAGTCTGACCTCAAAACCAGAAACTGATCAACTGACAACAGTCTGACCTCGAAACCAGAAACTGACCAACTGAAAACATTCTTAACTCGAAACCATAAACTGACAAACTGACCACATTCTGACCTAGAAAACAGAAACTGACCGTCTGACCTCAGTCTAACATAAAAACAGAAACTGACCAACTGACCACAGTCTGACCTAGAAACCAGAAACACTCCAATGGACCACAGTCTGACCTGGAAAAAAGAAACTGACCAACTGACCACAGTCTGACCTTGGAACCCAAAACTAACCAACTGACCAAAGTCTGACCTATAAACCAGAAATTGACCAAATGACCACCGTCTGACCTTGCAACCACAAACTGTCCAACAGACCACATTCTGACCTAGCGACTAGTATCTGACCAACTGACCAAAGTCTGACGTAGAAAGAGGCAATTGACCAACTGACCACAATCTGACCAAGAAACCAGAAACTGACGAACTGACCACATGCTTAACTCGAAACCAGAAACTGATGAACTGACCACATTCTGACCTAGCAACCAGTATCTGACTAACGGACCACAGTCTGACCTAGCAACCACAAACTGTCCAACAGGCCACATTCTGACATTGCGACCAGTATCCGACCAACTGACCAAAGTCTGACATAGAAACCAGCAATTGACCAACTGACCACTGTCTGACCAAGAAAAAAGAAAATGTCCAACTGACCACAGTCTGACCTCGAAACCAGAAATTGACCAACTGACCACAGTCTGACCTCGAAATCAGAAACTGATCAACTGACCGCAGTCTGATCGAGCAACAAACAATTGACCTACTGACCACAGGATGACCTTGCAACCAAAAAGTAAAAAAAAACTGACCAGAGAAACAGACCTAGACAACCAGCAATTGACCAACTGACCACAGTCTGACCAAGAAAACAGAAAATGACCAACTGACCACAGTCTGACCTAGAAACCAGAAATTGACCAACTGACCACAGTCTGACCGAGAAACCAGAAACTGACCAAATGACCACAGTCTGACCTAGCAACCACAAACTGCCCAACAGGCCACATTCTGACCTTGCGACCAGTATCTGACCAACTGACCAAGGTCTGACGTAGAAACCAGCAATTGACCAACTGACCACAGTCTGACCAAGAAAACAGAAAATAACCAACTGACCACTCTAAGACCTAGAAACCAGAAGCTGACCAACTGACCACAGTCTGATCTAGAAACCAGAAACTGACCAACAGAACACAGTCTGACCGAGGCAACATGAAAGTGACCAACTGACCACAGTCTGACCTGGAAACCAGAAACTGACCAACTGACCACAGTCTGATCTAGAAAGCATAATCTGACCAACTGACCACAATCTGACCTAGAAACCAGAAACTGACCAACTGACCACAGTCTGAACTAGAAACCCTAATTGTCCAACTATCACAATCTGAATTATGAACCAGAAACGGACCAACTGACGTCAGTCTAACCTAGAAACCAGAAACTGACCAACTGACCAGAGTCTGACCGAGACAACCAGAAACTGACCAAATGTCCACAGTCTGACCGAGACAGCCCGAAACTGACCAACTCACCACATTCTGACTGTGAAAGCAGGAACTGATCAACTGACCACAGTCTGACCTAGAACCCAGAAACTGACCAACTGACCACAGTCTAATCTAGCAACCAGAAACAGACCAACTGACCACAGTCTGACCGACAAAACAGAAACTGACAAACAGACCACAGTCTGACCTAGAAACCAGAAACTGACCTACTGACCACAGTCTGATCTCGAAACCAGAAGCTGTCCAACTAACCACAAGCTGACCGAGGCAATCCGAAACTGAACAACGGAACACAGTCTGACCTAGAAACCAGAAACTGATCAACTGACCACAGTCTGACCTAAAAACCTGATACTGACCAACTGACCACAGTCTGAGCTCGAAACCCTAATTGTCCAACTATCACAATCTGAATTATGTACCAGAAATGGACCAACTGACGTCAGTCTAACCTAGAAACCAGAAACTGACCAACTGACCAGAGTCTGACCGAGACAACCAGAAACTGACCAAATGTCCACAATCTGACCGAGACAGCCCGAAACTGACAAACTCACCACATTCTGACTGTGAAAGCAGGAACTGATCAACTGACCACAGTCTGACCTAGAAACCAGAAACTGACCAACTGACCACAGTCTGATCTAGCAACCAGAAACTGACCAACTGACCACAGTCTGACCGACAAAACAGAAACTGACCAACAGACCACAGTCTGACCTAGAAACCAGTAACTGACCAACAGAGCACATTCTGACCTAGCGACCAGTATCTGACCAACTGACCAAAGTCTGACGTAGAAACAAGCAATTGACCAACTGACCACAATCTGACCAAGAAACCAGAAACTGACCAACTGCCCACAGTCTGACCTAGAAACCAGAAATTGACCAACTGAGCACAGTCTGACCTCGAAACCTGAAACTGACCAACTGACCACAGTCTGACCTCGAAACCAGAAACTGACGAAATGACCACATGCTTAACTCGAAACCAGAAACTGATGAACTGACCACATTCTGACCTAGAAACCAGAAACTGACCATCTGACCTCAGTCTGACATAAAAACAGAAACTGATCAACTGACCACAGTCTGACCGAGTAACTAGAAATTAACCAACGGACCACAGTCTGACCTAGAAGCAAGAAACTGCCCAACTGACCACAGTCTGACCTTCGAACCAGAAACTGACCAACTGACCACAATCTGACTTCGGAACCAGATACTGACCAACTGACCTCAGTCTGACCGAGGCAACATGAAACTTACCAACTGACCACAGTCTGACCTACAAACCAGAAGCTGACCAACTGACCACACTCTGATCTAGAAACCAGAAACTGACCAACTGACCACAGGATTACCTAGCAACCAAAATGTTAAAAACTGACCAGGGAAACAGCCCTAGACACCCAGAAAAAAACATAGAAACATAGAAAATAGGTGCAGGAGCAGGCCATTCAGCCCTTCTAGCCTGCACCGCCATTCAATGAGTTCATGGCTGAACATGCAACTTCAGTACCCCCTTCCTGCTTTCACGCCATACCCCTTGATCCCCCGAGTTGTAAGGACTTCATCTAACTCCCTTTTGAATATATTTAGTGAATTGGCCTCAACTACTTTCTGTGGTAGAGAATTCCACAGGTTCACCACTCTCTGGGTGAAGACGTTTCTCCTTATCTCTGTCCTAACTGGCTTACCCCTGATCCTTAGACTGTGACCTCTGGGTCTGGACTTCCCCAACATTGGGAACATTCTTCCTGCATCCAACCTGTCCAAACCCGTCAGAATTCTAAACGTTTCTATGAGGTCCCCTCTCACTCTTCTGAACTCCAGTGAATACAAGCCCAGTTGATCCAGTCTTTCTTGATAGGTCAGTCCCACCATCCCAGGAATCAGTCTGGTGAATCTTCGCTACACTCCCTCAATAGCAAGAATATCCTTCCTCAAGTTAGGAGATCAAAACTGTACACAATACTCCAGGTGTGGCCCCACCAACGCCCTGTTCAACTGTAGCAGCACCTCCCAGCCCCTGTGATCAAAATCCCTCGCTATGAAGGCCAACATGCCATTTGCTTTCTTAACCGCCTGCTGTAACCAGAAACTGCCCACTGCCCACAGTCTGACGTAGAAACCAGCAATTGACCAACTGAGCACAGTCTGACCTAGAAACCTGAAACTGACCAACTGACCACAGTCTGACCTAGAAACCGGAACCTGACCAACTGCCACAGTCTGATTTAGAAACCAGAAACTGACCAACTGACCACAGTCTGACCACAGTCTGACCTAGAAACGAGAAACTGACCACTGCCCACAGTCTGACCGAGACAACATGAAACAGACCAACTGACCAAGACAACATGAAACTGACTAAATGACCGCAGTCTGACGAAGAAACGAGAAACTAAGCAACTGACCACAATCTGACCTCGAAACCAGAAACTGACCAAATGACCACAGTCTGATCTAGCAACCACAAACTGTCCAACAGTCCACATTCTGACCTAGCAACCAGTATCTGACTAACGGACCACAGTCTGACCTAGCAACCACAAACTGTCCAACAGGCCACATTCTGACATTGCGACCAGTATCCGACCAACTGACCAAAGTCTGACATAGAAACCAGCAATTGACCAACTGACCACAGTCTGACCATGAAAAAAGAAAATGTCCAACTGACTACAGTCTGACCTAGAAATCAGAAACTGATCAACCTACCGCAGTCTGATCGAGCAACAAACAATTGACCAACTGACCACAGGATGACCTTGCAAACCAAAAAGTAAAAAAAAACTGACCAGAGAAACAGACCTAGACAACCAGCAATTGACCAACTGACCACAGTCTGACCAAGAAAACAGAAAATGACCAACTGACCACAGTCTGACCTAGAAACCAGAAATTGACCAACTGACCACAGTCTGACCGAGAAACCAGAAACTGACCAAATGACCACAGTCTGACCTAGCAACCACAAACTGCCCAACAGGCCACATTCTGACCTTGCGACCAGTATCTGACCAACTGACCAAGGTCTGACGTAGAAACCAGCAATTGACCAACTGACCACAGTCTGACCAAGAAAACAGAAAATAGCCAACTGACCACTCTAAGACCAAGAAACCAGAAGCTGACCAACTGACCACAGTCTGATCTAGAAACCAGAAACTGACCAACAGAACACAGTCTGACCGAGGCAACATGAAAGTGACCAACTGACCACAGTCTGACCTGGAAACCAGAAACTGACCAACTGACCACAGTCTGACCTAGAAACCAGAAACTGTCTAACGGACCACAATCTGAACAAGACAATCCGAAACTGACCAAATGAACACAGTCTGACCTAGAAACCAGAAACTGACCAACTGACCACAGTCTGATCTAGAAAGCATAAACTGACCAACTGACCACAGTCTGACATAGAAACCAGAAACTGACCAACTCACCACAGTCTGAACTAGAAACCCTAATTGTCCAACTATCATAATCTGAATTATGAACCAGAAACGGACCAACTGACGTCAGTCTAACCTAGAAACCAGAAACTGACCAACAGACCAGAGTCTGACCGAGACAACCAGAAACTGACCAAATGTCCACAGTCTGACCGAGACAGCCCGAAACTGACCAACTCACCACATTCTGACTGTGAAAGCAGGAACTGATCAACTGACCACAGCCTGACCTAGAACCCAGAAACTGACCAACTGACCACAGTCTGATCTAGCAACCAGAAACTGACCAACTGACCACAGTCTGACCTTCAAAACAGAAACTGACCAACAGACCACAGTCTGACCTAGAAACCAGAAACTGACCAACTGACCACAGTCTGATCTAGAAACCAGAAGCTGTCCAACTAACCACATGGTGACCGAGACAATCCGAAACTGAACAACGGAACACAGTCTGACCTAGAAACCAGAAACTGATGAACTGACCACAGTCTGACCTAAAAACCTGATACTGACCAACTGACCACAGTCTGAGCTCGAAACCCTAATTGTCCAACTATAAACATCTGAATTATGAACCAGAAACGGACCAACTGACGTCAGTCTAACCTAGAAACCAGAAACTGACCAACTGACCAGAGTCTGACCGAGACAACTGACCAAATGTCCACAGTCTGACCGAGACAGCCCGAAACTGACAAACTCACCACATTCTGACTGTGAAAGCAGGAACTGATCAACTGACCACAGTCTGACCTAGAACCGAGAAACTGACCAACTGACCACAGTCTGATCTAGCAAGCAGAAACTGACCAACTGACCACAGTCTGACCGACAAAACAGAAACTGACCAACAGACCACAGTCTGACCTAGAAACCAGAAACTGACCAACTGACCACAGTCTGATCGAGAAACCGGAAGCTGTCCAACTAACCACAAGCTGACCGAGACAATCCGAAACTGACCAACTGAACACAGTCTGACCTAGAAACCAGAAACTGATCAACTGACCACAGTCCGATCTAGAAAACAGAAACTGACCAACTGACCACTTTCTGATCTAGCAAACAAAAACTGACAAACTGATCACAGTCTGACATAGAAACCAGAAACTGACCAACTGAACACAGTCTGAACTAGAAACAAGAAACTGACCAATTGACCACAGTCTGACCGAGGAAAAAGAAACTGCCCAACTGACCACAGACTGACCTAGAAACCAGAAACTGACCAACTGACCACAGTCTGATTTGGAAACCAGAAACTGACCAACTGAACACAGTCTGACCTAGAAACCAGAAACTGACCAACTCACCAAAGCCTGATCTAGAAACCAGAAACTGTCCAAATGACCACAATCTGAACGAGACAATCCGAAATTGACCAACAGACCACAGTCTGACCTAGAAAGCAGAAACTGACCAACTGATCACAGTCTGATCTAGAAAGCATAAACTGACCAACTGACCTCAGTCTGACCTAGAAACCAGAAACTGAGCAACTGACCACAGTCTGACCGAGAAACCAGAACTGACGGAACTGACCACAGTCTGATCAAGTAACCAGCAACTGACCAATTGATCTCAGGATGACCTCGCAACCAAAAAGTAACAAACTGAACAGAGACTGATCTAGCAACCGGCAACTTACCAACTGACCACAGTCTGACCGAGGCAACCTGAAACTGACCAACTGACCACAGTCTTACCAAGACAACCAGAAACTGAGAAACTGACCACAGTCTGACTTGTATAGCAGAAAGTGACTAACTGACCACAGGCTGATCTAGCAACCAGAAACTGACCAACTGACCACAGTGTGACCGAGACAACCGGAAACTGACCAAATGACCACAGTCTGACCTAGAAACCAGAAATAACAAACTGTCCAGAGAAACAGAACTAGACAACCAGAAACAGACCAACTGACCATAGTCTGACCTAGAAACCAGAAACTGACCAGCTGACCACAGTCTGACCACAGTCTGACCTAGAAACCAGAAACTGACCAACTGAACACAGTCTGATCAAGAAACCAGCAAATGACCAATTGACCACAGAATGAAATAGAATCCAGAAAGTAACAAACTGAACACAGACTGATCTAACAATCAGCAACTGACCAACTGACCACAGGTGACCTTGCATCTAAAAACCAACCAATAGCCCAAAGCCTGACCTAGAACCAGCACCTAACCAACTGACCACAGTCTGAAATAGAACCAGCAAATGACCAACTGCCCACAGTCTGAGCTAGGAGCCAGAAACTGTCCAACTGAGCACAGTCTGACCTAGGAACCAGAAACTGACCAACTGAGTACAGTGTAACCAAGCAACCAGTAACTGACACAGTCTGACCTAGACACCAGATACTGACCAACTTACCACATTCCGGCCTAGGAACCCGAAACTGACCAAATGACCAAAGTCTGACCGTGACAAGCCGAAACTGACCAACTGACCACAGTCTGATGTAGAAACCAGAAAGTGATAAACTGACCACAGTCTGACCTTGAAATCAGAAACTGATCTACTGACCACAGTCTGATCGAGCAACAAGCAATTGTCCAACTGACCAGAGGATGACCTAGCAACCAAAAAGTAAAAAAACTGACCAGAGTAACAGAGCTAGACAACCAGAAACTGACCAACTGACCACAGTCTGACCGAGAAACCAGAAACTGACCTACTGACCACTGTCTGACCACAGTCTGACCGAGAAAACAGAAACTGAACAACTGACCACAGTCTGACCTCGAAACAAGAAACTCACCAAATGACCAGTCTGACCTAGCAACCACAAACTATCCAACGGGCCACATTTTGATATAGCGACCAGTATCTGACCAACTGACCAAAGTCTGACGTAGAAACAAGCAATTGACCAACTGACCACAGTCTGACCAAGAAAGCAGAAACTGACCAAGTGACCACAGTCTTACCTAGATACCAGAAATTGACCAACTGACCACAGTCTGACCTCGAAACCAGAAACTGACCAACTGACCACAGTCTGACCTCGAAACCAGAAACTGACGACCTGACCACATTCTTAACTCGAAATCAGAAACTGACGAACTGACCACAATCTGACCAAGAAACCAGAAACTGACCATCTGACCTCAGTCTGACCTAAAAACAGAAACTGAACAACTGACCACAATTTGACCTAGAAACCAGAAATTGATCAACGGACCACAGTCTCACCTAGAAACCAGAAACTGACCAACTGACCACAATCTGACCGAGGCAACATGAAACTGACCAACTGACCACAGTCTTACCTAGAAACCAGAAACTGTGCAACTAAACACAGTCTGATCTAGAAACCAGAAACTGACCAACTGACCACAGTCTGATCTAGCAACCAGAAACTGACCAACTGACCACAGGCTGACCTAGCAACAAGCAACTGACCGACTGACCACAGGATGACCTAGCAACCAAAATACTAAAAAACTGACCAGAGAAACAGACCTAGACAACGAGAAACTGACCAACTGACCACAGACTGACCTAGAAACAAGAAACTGACCAACTGACCACAGTCTGACAATAGTCTGACCTAGAAACCAGTAACTGACCAACTGCCCAAAGCCTGACCGAGACAACATGAAACTGTCCAACTGACCAAGACAACACGAAACTGACCAAATGACCACAGTCTGACCAAGATACCAGAAACTGAGCAACTGACCACAATCTGACCTCGAAACAAGAATGTGACTAACTGAGCACAGTCTGACGTTGAAACCAGCAATTGACCAACTGAACACAGTGTGACCTTAAACCAGAAACTGACCAACTGACCACAGTCTGACCTCGAAACCAGTAACTGACCAACTGAAAACATTCTTAACTCGAAACCAGAAACTGACCAACTGACCACATTCTGACCCAGCAACCAAAAACTGACCGTCTGACCTCAGTCTGACATGAAAACAGAAACTGACCAACTGACCACAGTCTGACCTAGAAACCATAAACTGACCAATGGACCACATTCTGACATAGGAAGCAGAAACTGTCCAACTGAGCACAGTCTGACCTAGGAACCAGAAACTGACCAACTGAGCTCAGTCTAAACCTAGCAACCAGTAACTGACCACAGTCTGACCTAGAAACCTGAAACTGACCAACTGACACAGTCTGATCTAGACACCAGAAACTGACCAACTGACCACATTCCGGCCTAGGAACCCGAAACAGACCAAATGACCAAAGTCTGACTGAGACAACCCGAAACTGACCAACTGACCACAGTCTGACGTGGAAACCAGAAACTGATAAACTGACCACAGTCTGACCTTGAAATCAGAAACTGATCAACTGACCACAGTCTGATCGAGCAACAATCAATTGACCAACTGAACACAGGATGACCTAGCAACCAAAAATTAAAAAAAAACTGACCAGAGAAACAGACCTAGACAACCAGAAACAGACCAACTGACCACAGTCTGACCGAGAAACCAGAAACTGACCTACTGACCACAGTCTGCCCATAGTATGACCTAGAAACCAGAAACTGACCAAATGTCCACAGTCTGACCGAGACAACATGAAACTGACCAACTGACCAAGACAACGCGAAACTGAACAACTGACCACAGTCTGACATAGAAACCAGAAACTGAACAACTGACCACAGTCTGACCTCGAAACCAGAAACTGACCAAATTACCACTGTCTGACATAGCACCAACAAAATGTCCAACAGGCCACATTCTGACCTTGCGACCAGTATCTGACCAACTGACCAAAGTCTGACATAGAAACCAGCAATTGACCAACTGACCACAGTCTGACCAAGAAAACAGAAAATGACCAACTGACCACAGTCTGACCTAGAATCCAGAAATTGACCAACTGACCACAGTCTGACCTCGAAACCAGAAACTGATCTACTGACCACAGTCTGATCGAGAAACAAGCAATTGACCAACTGACCACAGGATGACCTAGCAACCAAAAAGTAAAAAAAACTGACCAGAGAAACAGACCTAGACAACCAGAAACTGAACAACTGACCACAGTCTGACCGAGAAACCAGAAACTGACCTACTGACCATAGTCTGACCACAGTCTGACCTAGAAACCAGAAACTTCCCAAATGTCCAAAGTCTGACCGAGACAACATGAAACTGAGCAACTGACCAAGACAACCCGAAACTGAACAACTGACCACCGTCTGACCTAGAAACCAGAAACTGAACAACTGACCACAGTCTGACCTCGAAACCAGAAACTGACCAACTGAAAACCTTCTTAAATCGAAACCAGAAACTGACCAACTGACCACATTCTGACCTAGAAACCAGAAACTGACCATCTGACCTCAGTCTGACATAAAAACAGAAACTGACCAACTGACCACAGTCTGACCTAGAAACCAATAACTGACCAATGGACCACAGTCTGACCTAGAAAAAAGAAACTGACCAACTGACCACAGTCTGACCTCGAAACCAGTAACTGACCAACTGAAAACATTCTTAACTCGAAACCAGAAACTGACCAACTGACCACATTCTGACCCAGCAACCAAAAACTGACCGTCTGACCTCAGTCTGACATGAAAACAGAAACTGACCAACTGACCACAGTCTGACCTAGAAACCATAAACTGACCAATGGACCACATTCTGACATAGGAAGCAGAAACTGTCCAACTGAGCACAGTCTGACCTAGGAACCAGAAACTGACCAACTGAGCTCAGTCTAAACCTAGCAACCAGTAACTGACCACAGTCTGACCTAGAAACCTGAAACTGACCAACTGACACAGTCTGATCTAGACACCAGAAACTGACCAACTGACCACATTCCGGCCTAGGAACCCGAAACAGACCAAATGACCAAAGTCTGACTGAGACAACCCGAAACTGACCAACTGACCACAGTCTGACGTAGAAACCAGAAACTGATAAACTGACCACAGTCTGACCTTGAAATCAGAAACTGATCAACTGACCACAGTCTGATCGAGCAAAAATCAATTGACCAACTGAACACAGGATGACCTAGCAACCAAAAATTTAAAAAAAACTGACCAGAGAAACAGACCTAGACAACCAGAAACAGACCAACTGACCACAGTCTGACCGAGAAACCAGAAACTGACCTACTGACCACAGTCTGCCCATGGTATGACCTAGAAACCAGAAACTGACCAAATGTCCACAGTCTGACCGAGACAACATGAAACTGACCAACTGACCAAGACAACGCGAAACTGAACAACTGACCACAGTCTGACCTAGAAACCAGAAACTGAACAACTGACCACAGTCTGACCTCGAAACCAGAAACTGACCAAATTACCACTGTCTGACATAGCACCAACAAAATGTCCAACAGGCCACATTCTGACCTTGCGACCAGTATCTGACCAACTGACCAAAGTCTGACATAGAAACCAGCAATTGACCAACTGACCACAGTCTGACCAAGAAAACAGAAAATGACCAACTGACCACAGTCTGACCTAGAAACCAGAAATTGACCAACTGACCACAGTCTGACCTCGAAACCAGAAACTGATCTACTGACCACAGTCTGATCGAGAAACAAGCAATTGACCAACTGACCACAGGATGACCTAGCAACCAAAAAGTAAAAAAACTGACCAGAGAAACAGACCTAGACAACCAGAAACTGAACAACTGACCACAGTCTGACCGAGAAACCAGAAACTGACCTACTGACCATAGTCTGACCACAGTCTGACCTAGAAACCAGAAACTTCCCAAATGTCCAAAGTCTGACCGAGACAACATGAAACTGAGCAACTGACCAAGACAACCCGAAACTGAACAACTGACCACCGTCTGACCTAGAAACCAGAAACTGAACAACTGACCACAGTCTGACCTCGAAACCAGAAACTGACCAACTGAAAACCTTCTTAAATCGAAACCAGAAACTGACCAACTGACCACATTCTGACCTAGAAACCAGAAACTGACCATCTAACCTCAGTCTGACATAAAAACAGAAACTGACCAACTGACCACAGTCTGACCTAGAAACCAGAAACTGACCAATGGACCACAGTCTGACCTAGAAAAAAGAAACTGACCAACTGACCACAGTCTGACCTTGGAACCCGAAACTGACCAACTGACCACAAGTCTGACCTAGAAACCAGAAACTGACCAAATGACCACCGTCTGACCTTGCAACCACAAACTGTCCAACAGACCACATTCTGACCTAGCGACCAGTAACTGACCAAATTACCACAGTATGACCTCGGCACCAGAAACTGACCAACTGACGACCGTCTGACCGAGGTACCATGAAACTGACCAACTGACCACAGTCTGACATAGAATCCAAAAATTGACCAACTGAATACACAGTCTGACCTCGAAACCAGAAACTGACCAACTGACCACAGTCTGACCTCGAAACCAGAAACTGACGAACTGACCACATTTTTAACTCGAAACCAGAAACAGACGAACTGACCACAGTCTGACCTAGAAACCAGAAACTGACCATCTGACCTCAGTCTGACCTAAAAACAGAAACTGTCCAACTGACCACAGTCTGACCTAGAAAACAGAAATTGACCAACGGAACACAGTCTGACGTATAAACCAGAAACTGACCAACTGACCACAGCCTGACCTTGGAACCAGAAACTGACCAACTGACCACAGTCTGACCTCGGAACCAGAACCTGACCAACTGACCACAATCTTACCGAGGCAACATGAAACTGACCAACTGACCACAGTCTGACCTAGAAACCAGAAACTATCCAACTGAACACAGTCTGATCTAGAAAACAGAAACTGACCAACTGACCACAGTCTGATCTAGCAACCAGAAACTGACCAACGGACCACAGGCTGAACTAGCAACAAGCAACTGACCGACTAACCACAGGATGACCTATCAACCAAAATACTAAAAAACTCACCAGAGAAACAGACCTAGACAACGAGAAACTGACCAACTGACCACAGTCTGACCGAGAAACAAGAAACTGACCAACTGACCACAGTCTGACCATAGTCTGACCTAGAAACCAGAAACTGACCAACTGCCCAAAGCCTGACAGAGACAGCATGAAACTGTCCAACTGACCAAGACAACACGAAACTGACCAAATGACCTCAGTCTGACCAAGAAACCAGAAACTTAGCAACTGACCACAATCTGACCTCGAAACCAGAAACTGACCAAATGACCACAGTCTGACCTAGCAACCACAAATTTTCCAACAGGCCACATTCTCACCGAGCAACCAGTATCTGACTAACTTACCACAGTCTGACATAGAAACCAGCAATTGACCAACTGAACACAGTCTAAACTAGAAACCTGAAACTGACCAACTGACCACAGTTTGACCTATAAACCAGAAACTGAACAACTGACCACAGTCTGACCTCAAAACCAGAAACTGATCAACTGACAACAGTCTGACCTCGAAACCAGAAACTGACCAACTGAAAACATTCTTAACTCGAAACCATAAACTGACAAACTGACCACATTCTGACCTAGAAAACAGAAACTGACCGTCTGACCTCAGTCTAACATAAAAACAGAAACTGACCAACTGACCACAGTCTGACCTAGAAACCAGAAACACTCCAATGGACCACAGTCTGACCTGGAAAAAAGAAACTGACCAACTGACCACAGTCTGACCTTGGAACCCGAAACTAACCAACTGACCAAAGTCTGACCTATAAACCAGAAATTGACCAAATGACCACCGTCTGACCTTGCAACCACAAACTGTCCAACAGACCACATTCTGACCTAGCGACTAGTATCTGACCAACTGACCAAAGTCTGACGTAGAAAGAGGCAATTGACCAACTGACCACAATCTGACCAAGAAACCAGAAACTGACGAATTGACCACATGCTTAACTCGAAACCAGAAACCGATGAACTGACCACATTCTGACCTAGAAACCAGTATCTGACTAACGGACCACAGTCTGACCTAGCAACCACAAACTGTCCAACAGGCCACATTCTGACATTGCGACCAGTATCCGACCAACTGACCAAAGTCTGACATAGAAACCAGCAATTGACCAACTGACCACAGTCTGACCATGAAAAAAGAAAATGTCCAACTGACTACAGTCTGACCTAGAAATCAGAAACTGATCAACTGACCGCAGTCTGATCGAGCAACAAACAATTGACCAACTGACCACAGGATGACCTTGCAACCAAAAAGTAAAAAAAAACTGACCAGAGAAACAGACCTAGACAACCAGCAATTGACCAACTGACCACAGTCTGACCAAAAAAACAGAAAATGACCAACTGACCACAGTCTGACCTAGAAACCAGAAATTGACCAACTGACCACAGTCTGACCGAGAAACCAGAAACTGACCAAATGAACACAGTCTGACCTAGCAACCACAAACTGCCCAAGAGGCCACATTCTGACCTTGCGACCAGTATCTGACCAACTGACCAAGGTCTGACGTAGAAACCAGCAATTGACCAACTGACCACAGTCTGACCAAGAAAACAGAAAATAACCAACTGACCACTCTAAGACCAAGAAACCAGAAGCTGACCAACTGACCACAGTCTGATCTAGAAACCAGAAACTGACCAACAGAACACAGTCTGACCGAGGCAACATGAAAGTGACCAACTGACCACAGTCTGACCTGGAAACCAGAAACTGACCAACTGACCACAGTCTGACCTAGAAACCAGAAACTGTCTAACGGACCACAATCTGAACAAGACAATCCGAAACTGACCAAATGAACACAGTCTGACCTAGAAACCAGAAACTGACCAACTGACCACAGTCTGATCTAGAAAGCATAAACTGACCAACTGACCACAGTCTGACATAGAAACCAGAAACTGACCAACTCACCACAGTCTGAACTAGAAACCCTAATTGTCCAACTATCATAATCTGAATTATGAACCAGAAACGGACCAACTGACGTCAGTCCAACCTAGAAACCAGAAACTGACCAACAGACCAGAGTCTGACCGAGACAACCAGAAACTGACCAAATGTCCACAGTCTGACCGAGACAGCCCGAAACTGACCAACTCACCACATTCTGACTGTGAAAGCAGGAACTGATCAACTGACCACAGCCTGACCTAGAACCCAGAAACTGACCAACTGACCACAGTCTGATCTAGCAACCAGAAACTGACCAACTGACCACAGTCTGACCGACAAAACAGAAACTGACCAACAGACCACAGTCTGACCTAGAAACCAGAAACTGACCAACTGACCACAGTCTGATCTAGAAACCAGAAGCTGTCCAACTAACCACAAGCTGACCGAGACAATCCGAAACTGAACAACGGAACACAGTCTGACCTAGAAACCAGAAACTGATGAACTGACCACAGTCTGACCTAAAAACCTGATACTGACCAACTGACCACAGTCTGAGCTCGAAACCCTAATTGTCCAACTATAAACATCTGAATTATGAACCAGAAACGGACCAACTGACGTCAGTCTAACCTAGAAACCAGAAACTGACCAACTGACCAGAGTCTGACCGAGACAACCAGCAACTGACCAAATGTCCACAGTCTGACCGAGACAGCCCGAAACTGACAAACTCACCACATTCTGACTGTGAAAGCAGGAACTGATCAACTGACCACAGTCTGACCTAGAACCGAGAAACTGACCAACTGACCACAGTCTGATCTAGCAAGCAGAAACTGACCAACTGACCACAGTCTGACCGACAAAACAGAAACTGACCAACAGACCACAGTCTGACCTAGAAACCAGAAACTGACCAACTGACCACAGTCTGATCGAGAAACCGGAAGCTGTCCAACTAACCACAAGCTGACCGAGACAATCCGATACTGACCAACTGAACACAGTCTGACCTAGAAACCAGAAACTGATCAACTGACCACAGTCCGATCTAGAAAACAGAAACTGACCAACTGACCACTTTCTGATCTAGCAAACAAAAACTGACAAACTGATCACAGTCTGACATAGAAACCAGAAACTGACCAACTGAACACAGTCTGAACTAGAAACAAGAAACTGAACAATTGACCACAGTCTGACCGAGGAAAAAGAAACTGCCCAACTGACCACAGACTGACCTAGAAACCAGAAACTGACCAACTGACCACAGTCTGATTTTGAAACCAGAAACTGACCAACTGAACACAGTCTGACCTAGAAACCAGAAACTGACCAACTCACCAAAGCCTGATCTAGAAACCAGAAACTGTCCAAATGACCACAATCTGAACGAGACAATCCGAAATTGACCAACAGACCACAGTCTGACCTAGAAAGCAGAAACTGACCAACTGATCACAGTCTGATCTAGAAAGCATAAACTGACCAACTGACCTCAGTCTGACCTAGAAACCAGAAACTGAGCAACTGACCACAGTCTGACCGAGAAACCAGAACTGACGGAACTGACCACAGTCTGATCAAGTAACCAGCAACTGACCAATTGATCTCAGGATGACCTCGCAACCAAAAAGTAACAAACTGAACAGAGACTGATCTAGCAACCGGCAACTTACCAAATGACCACAGTCTGACCGAGACAACCTGAAACTGACCAACTGACCACAGTCTTACCAAGACAACCAGAAACTGAGAAACTGACCACAGTCTGACTTGTATAGCAGAAAGTGACTAACTGACCACAGGCTGATCTAGCAACCAGAAACTGACCAACTGACCACAGTGTGACCGAGACAACCGGAAACTGACCAAATGACCACAGTCTGACCTAGAAACCAGAAATAACAAACTGTCCAGAGAAACAGAACTAGACAACCAGAAACAGACAAACTGACCATAGTCTGACCTAGAAACCAGAAACTGACCAGCTGACCACAGTCTGACCACAGTCTGACCTAGAAACCAGAAACTGACCAACTGAACACAGTCTGATCAAGAAACCAGCAAATGACCAATTGACCACAAAATGAAATAGAATCCAGAAAGTAACAAACTGAACACAGACTGATCTAACAATCAGCAACTGACCAACTGACCACAGGTGACCTTGCATCTAAAAACCAACCAATTGCCCAAAGCCTGACCTAGAACCAGCACCTAACCAACTGACCACAGTCTGAAATAGAACCAGCAAATGACCAACTGCCCACAGTCTGAGCTAGGAGCCAGAAACTGTCCAACTGAGCACAGTCTGACCTAGGAACCAGAAACTGACCAACTGAGTACAGTGTAACCAAGCAACCAGTAACTGACACAGTCTGACCTAGACACCAGATACTGACCAACTTACCACATTCCGGCCTAGGAACCCGAAACTGACCAAATGACCAAAGTCTGACCGTGACAAGCCGAAACTGACCAACTGACCACAGTCTGACGTAGAAACCAGAAAGTGATAAACTGACCACAGTCTGACCTTGAAATCAGAAACTGATCTACTGACCACAGTCTGATCGAGCAACAAGCAATTGTCCAACTGACCAGAGGATGACCTAGCAACCAAAAAGTAAAAAAACTGACCAGAGTAACAGAGCTAGACAACCAGAAACTGACCAACTGACCACAGTCTGACCTAGAAACCAGAAACTGACCTACTGACCACTGTCTGACCACAGTCTGACCGAGAAACCAGAAACTGAACAACTGACCACAGTCTGACCTCGAAACAAGAAACTCACCAAATGACCAGTCTGACCTAGCAACCACAAACTATCCAACGGGCCACATTTTGATATAGCGACCAGTATCTGACCAACTGACCAAAGTCTGACGTAGAAACAAGCAATTGACCAACTGACCACAGTCTGACCAAGAAAGCAGAAACTGACCAAGTGACCACAGTCTTACCTAGATACCAGAAATTGACCAACTGACCACAGTCTGACCTCGAAACCAGAAACTGACCAACTGACCACAGTCTGACCTCGAAACCAGAAACTGACGACCTGACCACATTCTTAACTCGAAACCAGAAACTGACGAACTGACCACAGTCTGACCTAGAAACCAGAAACTGACCATCTGACCTCAGTCTGACCTAAAAACAGAAACTGAACAACTGACCACAATTTGACCTAGAAACCAGAAATTGATCAACGGACCACAGTCTCACCTAGAAACCAGAAACTGACCAACTGACCACAATCTGACCGAGGCAACATGAAACTGACCAACTGACCACAGTCTTACCTAGAAACCAGAAACTGTTCAACTAAACACAGTCTGATCTAGAAACCAGAAACTGACCAACTGACCACAGTCTGATCTAGCAACCAGAAACTGACCAACTGACCACAGGCTGACCTAGCAACAAGCAACTGACCGACTGACCACAGGATGACCTAGCAACCAAAATACTAAAAAACTGACCAGAGAAACAGACCTAGACAACGAGAAACTGACCAACTGACCACAGTCTGACCTAGAAACAAGAAACTGACCAACTGACCACAGTCTGACAATAGTCTGACCTAGAAACCAGAAACTGACCAACTGCCCAAAGCCTGACCGAGACAACATGAAACTGTCCAACTGACCAAGACAACACGAAACTGACCAAATGACCACAGTCTGACCAGGAAACCAGAAACTGAGCAACTGACCACAATCTGACCTCGAAACAAGAATGTGACTAACTGAGCACAGTCTGACGTTGAAACCAGCAATTGACCAACTGAACACAGTGTGACCTTAAACCAGAAACTGACCAACTGACCACAGTCTGACCTCGAAACCAGTAACTGACCAACTGAAAACATTCTTAACTCGAAACCAGAAACTGACCAACTGACCACATTCTGACCCAGCAACCAAAAACTGACCGTCTGACCTCAGTCTGACATGAAAACAGAAACTGACCAATTGACCACAGTCTGACCTAGAAACCATAAACTGACCAATGGACCACATTCTGACATAGGAACCAGAAACTGACCAACTGACCACATTCTGACCCAGCAACCAAAAACTGACCGTCTGACCTCAGTCTGACATGAAAACAGAAACTGACCAATTGACCACAGTCTGACCTAGAAACCATAAACTGACCAATGGACCACATTCTGACATAGGAAGCAGAAACTGTCCAACTGAGCACAGTCTGACCTAGGAACCAGAAACTGACCAACTGAGCACAGTCTAACCTAGCAACCACTAACTGACCACAGTCTGACCAAGAAACCTGAAACTGACCAACTGACACAGTCTGATCTAGACACCAGAAACTGACCAACTGACCACATTTCGGCCTAGGAACCCGAAGTCTGACTGATACAACGCGGAAACTGACCAACTGACCACAGTCTGACGTGGAAACCAGAAACTGATAAACTGACCACAGTCTGACCTTGAAATCAGAAACTGATCAACTGACCACAGTCTGATCAAGCAACAATCAATTGACCAACTGACCACAGTCTGCCCACAGTATGACCTAGAAACCAGAAACTGACCAAATGTCCACAGTCTGACCGAGACAACATGAAACTGACCAACTGACCAAGACAACGCGAACATGAACAACTGACCACAGTCTAACCTAGAAACCAGAAACTGAACAACTGACCACAGTCTGACCTCGAAACCAGAAACTGACCAAATGACCACAGCTACCACAAACTGTCCAACTGGCCACATTCTGACCGTGCCACCAGTATCTGACCAACTGACCAAAGTCTGACATAGAAACCAGGAATTGACCTACTGACCACAGTCTGACCAAGAAAACAGAAAATTACCAACTGACCACAGTCTGAACTAGAAACCAGACATTGACCAACTGACCACAGTCTAAACTCGAAACCAGAAACTGATCAACTGACCACAGTCTGATCGAGCAACAAGCAATTGACCAACTGACCACAGGATGACCTAGCAACCAAAAAGTAAAAAAAACTGACCAGAGAAACAGACCTAGACAACCAGAAACTGAACAACTGACCACAGTCTCACCGAGAAACCAGAAACTGACCTACTGACCACAGTCTGACCACAGTCTGACCTAGAAACCAGAAACTGACCAAATGTCCAAAGTCTGACCGAGACAACATGAAACTGACCAACTGACCAAGTCAACCCGAAACTGAACAACTGACCACAGTCTGATCTAGCAACCAGAAACTGACCAACTGACCACAGGCTGACCTAGCAACAAGCAACTGACCGCCTGACCACAGGATGACCTAGCAACCAAAATACTAACAAACTGACCAGAGAAACAGACCTAGACAACCAGAAACTGACCAACTGACCACAGTCTGACCGAGAAACAAGAAACTGACCAACTGACCACAGTCTGACAATAGTCTGACCTAGAAACACGAAACTGACCAACTGCCCAAAGCCTGACCGAGACAACATGAAACTGTCCAACTGACCAAGACAACACGAAACTGACCAAATGACCACAGTATGATCTAGCAAGCAGAAACTGACCAACTGACCACAGGCTGACCTAGCAACAAGCAACTGACCGACTGACCACAGGATGACCTAGCAACCAAAATACTAACAAACTGACCAGAGAAACAGACCTAGACAACCAGAAACTGACCAACTGACCACAGTCTGACCGAGAAACAAGAAACTGACCAACTGACCACAGTCTGACAATAGTCTGACCTAGAAACACGAAACTGACCAACTGCCCAAAGCCTGACCGAGACAACATGAAACTGTCCAACTGACCAAGACAACACGAAACTGACCAAATGACCACAGTCTGACCAAGAAACCAGAAACTGAGCAACTGACCACAATCTGACCTCGAAACAAGAATGTGACTAACTGTGCACAGTCTGACGTTGAAACCAGCAATTGACCAACTGAACACAGTCTGACCTTAAACCAGAAACTGACCAACTGACCACAGTCTGACCTCGAAACCAGTAACTGACCAACTGAAAACATTCTTAACTCGAAACCAGAAACTGACCAACTGACCACATTCTGACCCAGCAACGAATAACTGACCCTCTGACCTCAGTCTGACATGAAAACAGAAACTGACCAACTGACCACAGTCTGACCTAGAAACCATAAACTGACCAATGGACCACATTCTGACATAGGAAGCAGAAACTGTCCAACTGAGCACAGTCTGACCTAGGAACCAGAAACTGACCAACTGAGCACAGTCGAACCTAGCAACCACTAACTGACCACAGTCTGACCTAGAAACCTGAAACTGACCAACTGACACAGTCTGATCTAGACACCAGAAACTGACCAACTGACCACATTTCGGCCTAGGAACCCGAAACAGACCAAATGTCCAAAGTCTAACTGATACAACGCGGAAACTGACCAACTGACCACAGTCTGACGTGGAAACCAGAAACTGATAAACTGACCACAGTCTGACCTTGAAATCAGAAACTGATCAACTGACCACAGTCTGATCGAGCAACAATCAATTGACCAACTGAACACAGGATGACCTAGCAAACAAAAAGTAAAAAAAAACTGACCAGAGAAACAGACCGAGACAACCAGAAACTGACCAACTGACCACAGTCTGACCGAGAAACCAGAAACTGACCTACTGACCACAGTCTGCCCACAGTATGACCTAGAAACCAGAAACTGACCAAATGTCCACAGTCTGACCGAGACAATATGAAACTGACCAATTGACCAAGACAACACGAACATGAACAACTGACCACAGTCTAACCTAGAAACGAGAAACTGAACAACTGACCACAGTCTGACCTCGAACCCAGAAACTGACCAAATGACCACAGTCTGACCCAGCAACCACAAACTGTCCAACAGGCCACATTCTGACCTTGCGACCAGTATGTGACCAACTGACCAAAGTCTGACATAGAAACCAGACATTGA
Source organism: Pristiophorus japonicus (assembly GCF_044704955.1). NCBI lineage: Eukaryota > Metazoa > Chordata > Chondrichthyes > Pristiophoridae > Pristiophorus > Pristiophorus japonicus. Next base: position 16,516,389 of record NC_092001.1, on the reverse strand, counting down.
CCAACTGACCACAGTCTGACCTCGAAACCAGAAACTGATCAACTGACCACAGTCTGATCGAGCAACAAGCAATTGACCAACTGACCACAGGATGACCTAGCAACCAAAAATTAAAAAAACTGACCAGAGAAACAGACCTAGACAACCAGAAACTGAACAACTGACCACAGTCTCACCGAGAAACCAGAAACTGACCTACTGACCACAGTCTGACCACAGTCTGACATAGAAACCAGAAACTGACCAAATGTCCAAAGTCTGACCGAGACAACTTGAAACTGACCAACTGACCAAGACAACCCGAAACTGAACAACTGACCACAGACTGACCTAGAAACCAGAAACTGAACAACTGACCACAGTCTGTCCTCGAAACCAGAAACTGACCAACTGAAAACATTCTTAACTCGAAATCAGAAACTGACCAACTGACTACATTCTGACCTAGAAACCAGAAACTGACAGTCTGACCACAGTCTGACCTCGAAACCAGAAACTGACTAACTGACCACAGTCTGACCTACAAACCAGAAACTGACCAACTGACCACAGTCTGACCTTGGAACCAGAAACTGACCAACTGACCACAGTATGACCTCGAAACCAGAAACTGACCAACTGACCACAGTCTGACCGAGGCAACATGAAACTGACCAACTGGCCACAGTCTGACCTAGAAACCAGAAATTGACCAACTGACCACAGTCTGACCTCGAAACCAGAAACTGACCAACTGACCACAGTCTGACCTCGAAACCAGAAACTGACGAACTGACCACATTCTGATCGAGAAACCAGAAACTGACCATCTGACCTCAGTCTAACTTAAAAACAGAAACTGACCAACTGACCACAGTCTGACCGAGAAACTAGAAATTAACCAACGGACCACAGTCTGACCTAGAAACCAGAAACTGACCAACTGACCACAGTCTGACCTTGGAACCAGAAACTGACCAACTGACCACAGTCTGACCTCGGAACCAGAAACTGACCAACTGACCTCAGTCTGACCGAGGCAACATGAAACTGACCAACTGACCACAGTCTGACCTACAAACTAGAAACTGACCAACTGACCACATTCTTAACTCGAAACCAGAAACTGACGAACTGACCACAGTCTGACCTAGAAACCAGAAACTGACCATCTGACCTCAGTCTGACCTAAAAACAGAAACTGATCAACTGACCACAGTCTGACCTAGAAAACAGAAATTGACCAACGGTCCACAGTCTGACCTAGAAACCAGAAACTGACCAACTGACCACAGTCTGACCTTGGAACCAGAAACTGACCAACTGACCACAGTCTGACCTCGGAACCAGAAACTGACCAACTCACCACAATCTGACCGAGGCAACATGAAACTGACCAACTGACCACAGTCTGACCAAGAAACCAGAAACTTACCAACTGAACACAGTCTGATCTGGAAACCAGAAACTGACCAACTGACCACAGTCTGATCTAGCACCCAGAAACTGACCAACTGACCACAGGCTGACCTAGCAACAAGCAACTGACCGACTGACCACAGGATGACCTAGCAACATTAAATACTAAAAAACTGACCAGAGAAACAGACCTAGACAACCAGAAACTGACCAACTGACCACAGTCTGACCGAGGAACAAGAAACTGACCAACTGATCACAGTCTGACCAGAGTCTGACCTAGAAACCAGAAACTGACCAACTTCCCAAAGCCTGACCGAGACAACATGAAACTGTCCAACTGACCAAGACAACACGAAACTGACCAAATGACCACAGTCTGACCAAGAAACCAGAAACTGAGCAACTGACCACAATCTGACCTCGAAACCAGAAACTGACCAAATGACCACAGTCTGACCTAGCAACCACAAATTGTCCAACAGGCCACATTCTGACCTAGCAACCAGTATCTGACTAACTGACCACAGTCTGACATAGAAACCAGGAATTGAGCAACTGAACACAGGCTAACCTAGAAACCTGAAACTGACCAACTGACCACAGTCTGACCTAGAAACCAGAAACTGAACAACTGACCACAGTTAGACCTCATAACCAGAAACTGATCAACTGACAACAGGCTGACCTCGAAACCAGAAACTGAACAACTTATAACATTCTTAACTCGAAACCATAACTGACCAACTGACCACATTCTGACCTAGAAACCAGAAACTGACCGTCTGACCTCAGTCTGACATAAAAACAGAAACTGACCAACTGACCACAGTCTGACCTAGAAACCAGAAACTGTCCAATGGACCACATTCTGACCTAGAAAAAAGAAACTGACCAACTGACCACAGTCTGACCTTGGAACCCGAAACTAACCAACTGACCACAGTCTGACCTATAAACCTGAAATTTGAACAAATGACCAACGTCTGACCTTGCAACCACAAACTGTCCAACAGACCACATTCTGACCTAGCGACCAGTATCTGACCAACTGACCAAAGTCTGACGTAGAAACAAGCAATTGACCAACTGACCACAATCTGACCAAGAAACCAGAAACTGACCAAATGACCACAGTCTGAATAGAAACCAGAAATTGACCAACTGACCACAGTCTGACCTCGAAACCTGAAACTGACCAACTGACCACAGTCTGACCTCGAAACCAGAAACTGACGAACTGACCACAAGCTTAACTCGAAACCAGAAACTGATGAATTGACCACATTCTGACCTAGAAACCAGAATCTGACCATCTGACCTCAGTCTGAATTAAAAACAGAAACTGACCAACTGACCACAGTCTGACCGAGAAACTAGAAATTAACCAACGGACCACAGTCTGACCTAGAAACCAGAAACTGACCAACTGACCACAGTCTGACCTTGGAACCAGAAACTGACAAACTGACCACAGTCTGACCTCGGAAACAGAAACTGACCAACTGACCTCAGTCTGACCGAGGCAACATGAAACTGACCAACTGACCACAGTCTTACCTACAAACCAGAAACTGACCAACTGACCACACTCTGATCTAGAAACCAGAAATTGACCAACTGACCACAGGATTACCTAGCAACCAAAATGTTAAAAACTGACCAGAGAAACAGACCTAGACAACCAGAAAAAAACATAGAAACATAGAAAATATGTGCAGGAGCAGGCCATTCAGCCCTTCTAGCCTGAACCGCCATTCAATGAGTTCATGGCAGAACATGCAACTTCAGTAACCCCTTCCTGCTTTCACGCCATACCCCTTGTTCCCCCGAGTTGTAAGGACTTCATCTAACTCCCTTTTGAATATATTTAGTGAATTGGCCTCAAGTACTTTCTGTGGTAGAGAATTCCACAGGTTCACCACTCTCTGGGTGAAGAAGATTCTCCTTATCTCGGTCCTAAATGGCTTACCCCTTATCCTGAGACTGTGACCTCTGGTTCTGGACTTCCCCAACATTGTGAACATTCTTCCTGCATCCAACCTGTCCAAACCCGTCAGAATTTTAAACGTTTCTATGAGGTCCCCTCTCACTCTTCTGAACTCCAGTGAATACAAGCCCAGTTGATCCAATCTTTCTTGATAGGTCAGTCCCACCATCCCGGGAATCAGTCTGGTGAATCTTCGCTGCACTCCCTCAATAGCAAAAATGTCCTTCCTCAAGTTAGGAGACCAAAACTGTACACAATACTCCGGGTGTGGCCTCACCAAGGCCCTGAACAACTGTAGCAGCACCTCGCTGCCCCTGTAATCAAATCCCCTCGCTATGAAGGCCAACATGCCATTTGCTTTCTTAACCACCTTTCTTAACCACCAGAAACTGACCACTGCTCACAGTCTGACGTAGAAACCAGCAATTGACCAACTGAACACAGTCTGACCTAGAAATCTGAAACTGACCAACTGACCACAGTCTGACCTAGAAACCGGAAACTGACCAACTGCCCACAGTCTGATTTAGAAACCAGAAACTGACCAACTGACCACAGTCTGACCACAGTCTGACCTAGAAACCAGAAACTGACCACTGCCCACAGTCTGACCGAGACAACATGAAACAGACCAACTGACCAAGACAACACGAAACTGACTAAATGATCACAGACTGACGAAGAAACGAGAAACTAAGCAACTGACCACAATCTGACCTCGAAACCAGAAACTGACCAAATGACCACAGTCTGACCCAGCAACCACAAACTGTCCAACAGTCCACATTCTGACGTAGCAACCAGTATCTGACTAACGGACCATAGTCTAAACTAGCAAACACAAACTGTCCAACAGGCCACATTCTGACATTGCGACCAGTATCCGACCAACTGACCAAAGTCTGACATAGAAACCAGCAATTGACCAACTGACCACAGTCTGACCAAGAAAAAAGAAAATGTCCAACTGACCACAGTCTGACCTAGAAACCAGAAATTGACCAACTGACCACAGTCTGACCTCGAAACCAGAAACTGACCAATGGACCACAGTCTGACCTAGAAAAAAGAAACTGACCAACTGATCACAATCTGACCTTGGAACCCGAAACTGACCAACAGACCACAAGTCTGACCTAGAAACCAGAAACTGACAAAATGACCTCCGTCTGTCCTGGCAACCACAAACTGTCCAACAGGCCACATTCTGACCTTGCGACCAATATCTGGCCAACTGACCAAGGTCTGATGTAGAAACCAGCAATTGACCAACTGACCACAGTCTGACCAAGAAAACAGAAAATGACCAACTGACCACTCTAAGACTTAGAAACCAGAAGCTGACCAACTGAACACAGTCTGATCTAGAGTCCAGAAACTGACCAACAGAACACAGTCTGACCGAGGCAACATGAAAGTGACCAACTGACCACAGTCTGACCTGGAAACCAGAAACTGACCAACTGACCACAGTCTGACCTAGAAACCAGAAACTGTCCAACTGACCACAATCTGAACGAGACAATCCTAAACTGACCAACTGAACACAGTCTGACCTAGAAACCAGAAACTGACCTACTGACCACTGTCTGACCACAGTCTTCCCGAGAAACAAGAAACTGAACAACTGACCACAGTCTGACCTCGAGACAAGAAACTCAGCAAATGACCAGTCGAGCTAGAAACCAGAAATTGACCAACTGACCACAGTCTGACCTCGAAACCAGAAACTGACCAACTGACCAATGTCTGACCTCGAAACCAGAAACTGACGAACTGACCACATTCTTAACTCGAAACCAGAAACTGACGAATTGACCACAGTCTGACCTAGAAACCAGAAACTGACCAACTGACCTCAGTCTGACCTAAAAACAGAAACTGACCAACTGACCACAGTCTGACCTAGATACCAGAAATTGAACAACGGACCACAGTCTGACCTAGAAACCAGAAACTGACCAACTGACCACAGTCTGACCTTGGAACAAGAAACTGACCAACTGACCACAATCTGACCGAGGCAACATGAAACTGACCAACTGACCACAGTCTGACCCAGAAACCAGAAACTGTCCAACTGAACACAGTCTGATCTAGAAACCAGAAACTGACCAACTGACCAAAGGCTGACCTAGCAACAAGCAACTGACCGACTGACCACAGGATGACCTAGCCACCAAAATACGAAAAAACTGACCAGAGAAACAGACCTCGACAACCAGAAACTGACCAACTGCTCAAAGCCTGACCGAGACTACATGAAACTGTCCAACTGACCAAGACAACACGAAACTGAACAAATGACCACAGTCTGACCAATAAACCAGAAACTGAGCAACTGACACAATCTGACCTCGAAACCAGAAACTGACCAACTGACCACAATCTGACCGAGGCAACATGAAACTGACCAACTGACCACAGTCTGACCCAGAAACCAGAAACTGAGCAACTGACTCAATCTGACCTCGAAACCAGAAACTGACCAAATGACCACAGTCAGACCTAGCAACCACAAGTTGTCCAACAGGCCACATTCTGACCTAGCAACCAGTATGTGACTAACTGAGCACAGTCTGACGTTGAAAATAGCAATTGACCAACTGAACACAGTCTGACCTAGAAACCAGAAACTAACCAATTGACCACAGTCTGACCTAGAAACCAGAAACTGACCAACTGACCACAGTCTGACCTTGGAACAAGAAACTGACCAACTGACCACAATCTGACCGAGGCAACATGAAACTGACCAACTGACCACAGTCTGACCCAGAAACCAGAAACTGTCCAACTGAACACAGTCTGATCTAGAAACCAGAAACTGACCAACTGACCAAAGGCTGACCTAGCAACAAGCAACTGACCGACTGACCACAGGATGACCTAGCAACCAAAATACGAAAAAACTGACCAGAGAAACAGACCTCGACAACCAGTAACTGACCAACTGCTCAAAGCCTGACCGAGACTACATGAAACTGTCCAACTGACCAAGACAACACGAAACTGAACAAATGACCACAGTCTGACCAATAAACCAGAAACTGAGCAACTGACACAATCTGACCTCGAAACCAGAAACTGACCAACTGACCACAATCTGACCGAGGCAACATGAAACTGACCAACTGACCACAGTCTGACCCAGAAACCAGAAACTGAGCAACTGACTCAATCTGACCTCGAAACCAGAAACTGACCAAATGACCACAGTCAGACCTAGCAACCACAAGTTGTCCAACAGGCCACATTCTGACCTAGCAACCAGTATGTGACTAACTGAGCACAGTCTGACGTTGAAAATAGCAATTGACCAACTGAACACAGTCTGACCTAGAAACCAGAAACTAACCAATTGACCACAGTCTGACCTCGAAACCAGTAACTGACCAACTGAAAACACGGTTAACTCGAAACCAGTAACTGACCAACTGATCACATTCTGACCTAGCAACCAAAAACTGACCGTCTGACCTCAGCCTGACATAAAAACAGAAACTGACCAACTGACCACAGTCTGACCTAGAAACCAGAAACTGACCAATTGGCCACAATCTGACATAGGAAGCAGAAACTTTCCAACTGAGCACAGTCTGACCTAGGAAGCAGAAACTGACCAACTGAGCACAGTCTAACCTAGCAACCAGTAACTGACAACAATCTGACCAAGAATCCAGAAACTGACCAACTGACCACAATCTGATCGAGCAACAAACAATTGACCAACTGATCACAGGATGACCTTGCAACCAAAAAGTAAAAAAAAACTGACCAGAGAAACTGACCTAGACAACCAGGAATTGACCAACTGACCACAGTCTTACCAAGAAAACAGAAAATGACCAACTGAGCACAGTCTGACCTAGAAACCAGAAACTGACCAATGGACCACAGTCTGACCTAGAAAAAAGAAACTGACCAACTGATCACAATCTGAACTTGGAACCCAAAACTGACCAACAGACCACAAGTCAGACCTAGAAACCAGAAACTGACCAAATGACCACCGTCTGACCTTTCAACCACAAACTGTCCAACAGGCCACATTCCGACCTTGCGACCAGTATCTGACCAACTGACCAAAGTCTGAAATAGAAACCAGCAATTGACCAACTGAACACAGTCTGACCAAAAAACAGAAAATGTCCAACTGACCACAGTCTGACCTAGAAACCAGAAACTGACCAACTGAAAACATTCTTAACTCGAAAACAGAAAATGACCAACTGACCACAGTCTGACCAAGATAACAGAAAATGACCAACTGACCACAGTCTGACCTAGAAACCAGAAACTGACCAATGGACCACAGTCTGACCTAGAAAAAAGAAACTGACCAACTGATCACAATCTGACCTTGGAACCCGAAACTGACCAACAGACCACAAGTCTGACCTAGAAACCAGAAACTGACAAAATGACCTCCGTCTGACCTGGCAACCACAAACTGTCCAACAGGCCACATTCTGACCTTGCGACCAGTATCTGACCAACTGACCAAAGTCTGAGATAGAAACCAGCAATTGACCAACTGACCACAGTCTGACCAAAAAACAGAAAATGACCAACTGACCACAGTCTGACCTCGAAACCAGAAACTGACCAACTGAAAATATTCTTAACTCGAAACCAGAAACTGACCAACTGATCATATTCTGACCGAGAAACCAGAAACTGACCGTCTGACCTCAGTCTGACCTAAAAACATAAACTGACCAACTGACCACAGTCTGACCTAGAAACCAGAAACTGACCAATGGAACACAGTCTGACCTAGAAACCAGAAACTGAGCAAATGATCACCGTCTGACCTTGCAACTACAAACTGACCAACAGACCACATTCTGACATGGCGATGAGTATCTGACCAACTGCCCAAAGTCTGACGTAGAAACAAGCAAATGACCAACTGACCACAATCTGACCAAGAATCCAGAAACTGACCAACTGACCAAGTCTGACCTCGAAACCAGAAACTGAGCAACTGACCATAGTCTGATCGAGCAACAAACAATTGACCAACTGACCGCAGGATGACCTTGCAACCAAAAAGTAAAAAAAACTGACCAGAGAAACTGACCTAGACAACCAGCAATTGACCAACTGACCACAGTCTGACCAAGAAAACAGAAAATGACCAACTGACCACAGTCTGACCTAGAAACCAGAAATTGACCAACTGACCACAGTCTGACCTTGAAACCAGAAACTGATCAACTGACCACAGTCTGATCGAGCAACAAGCAATTGACCAACTGACCACAGGATGACCGAGCAACTAAAAAGTAAAAAAAAACTGACCAGAGAAACAGACCGAGATAACAAGAAACTGACCAACTGACCACAGTCTGACCGAGAAACCAGAAACTGACCAAATGCCCACAGTCTGACCTAGCAACCAGAAACTGCCGAACAGGCCACATTCTGACCTTGCGACCAGTATCTGGCCAACTGACCAAGGTCTGACGTAGAAACCAGCAATTGACCAACTGACCAAAGTCTGACCAAGAAAACGGAAAATTACCAACTGACCACTCTAAGACCTAGAAACCAGAAGCTGACCAACTGACCACAGTCTGTCTAGAGTCCAGAAACTGACCAACAGATCACAGTCTGACCGAGGCAACATGAAAGTGACCAACTGACCACAGTCTGACCTGGAAACCAGAAACTGACCAACTGACCACAGTCTGACCTAGAAACCAGAAACTGTCCAACTGACCACAATCTGAACGAGACAATCCGAAACTCACCAACTGAACACAAACTGACCCAGAAACCAGAAACTGACCTACTGACCACTGTCTGACCACAGTCTTACCTCGAAACAAGAAACTGAACAACTGACCACAGTCTGACCTCGAAACAAGAAACTCACCAAATGAACAGTCGATCTAGAAACCAGAAATTGACCAACTGACCACAGTCTGACCTCGAAACTAGAAACTGACCAACTGACCAAAGTCTGACCTCGAAACCAGAAACTGACGAACTGACCACATTCTTAACTCGAAACCAGAAACTGACGAATTGACCACAGTCTGACCTACAAACCAGAAACTGACCATCTGACCTCAGTCTGACCTAAAAACAGAAACTGACCAACTGACCACAGTCTGACCTAGAAACCAGAAATTGACCAACGGACCACAGTCTGACCTAGAAACCAGAAACTGACCAACTGACCACAGTCTGACCTTGGTACCAGAAACTGACCAACTGACCACAGTCTGACCTCGGAGCCAGAAACTGACCAATTGACCACAATCTGACCGAGGCAACATGAAACTGACCAACTGACTACAGTCTGACCCAGAAACCAGAAATTGACCAACGGACCACAGTCTGACCTAGAAACCAGAAACTGACCAACTGACCACAGTCTGACCTTGGAACCAGAAACTGACCAACTGACCACAGTCTGACCTCGGAGCCAGAAACTGACCAACTGACCACAATCTGACCGAGGCAACATGACACTGACCAACTGACCACAGGCTGACCTAGCAACAAGCAACTGACCGACTGACCACAGTATGACCTAGCAACCAAAATACTAAAAAACTGACAAGAGAAACATACCTAGACAACCAGAAACTGACCAACTGACCACAGTCTGACCGAGAAACAAGAAACTGACCAACTGACCACAGTCTGACCATAGTCTGACGTAGAAACCAGAACCTGACCAACTGCCCAAAGCCTGACCGAGACTACATGAAACTGTCCAACTGACCAAGACAACACGAAACTGACCAAATGACCACAGTCTGACCAAGAAACCAGAAACTGAGCAACTGACCACAATCTGACCTCGAAACCAGATACTGACCAAATGACCACAGTCAGACCTAGCAGCCACAAATTGTCCAACAGGCAACATTCTGACCTAGCAACCAGTATGTGACTAACTGAGCACAGTCTGACGTTGAAACCAGCAATTGACCAACTGAACACAGTCTGACCTATAAACCAGAAACTGACCAACTGACCACAGTCTGACCTCGAAACTAGAAACTGACCAACTGACCAAAGTCTGACCTCGAAACCAGAAACTGACGAACTGACCACATTCTTAACTCGAAACCAGAAACTGACGAATTGACCACAGTCTGACCTACAAACCAGAAACTGACCATCTGACCTCAGTCTGACCTAAAAACAGAAACTGACCAACTGACCACAGTCTGACCTAGAAACCAGAAATTGACCAACGGACCACAGTCTGACCTAGAAACCAGAAACTGACCAACTGACCACAGTCTGACCTTGGTACCAGAAACTGACCAACTGACCACAGTCTGACCTCGGAGCCAGAAACTGACCAATTGACCACAATCTGACCGAGGCAACATGAAACTGACCAACTGACTACAGTCTGACCCAGAAACCAGAAATTGACCAACGGACCACAGTCTGACCTAGAAACCAGAAACTGACCAACTGACCACAGTCTGACCTTGGAACCAGAAACTGACCAACTGACCACAGTCTGACCTCGGAGCCAGAAACTGACCAACTGACCACAATCTGACCGAGGCAACATGACACTGACCAACTGACCACAGGCTGACCTAGCAACAAGCAACTGACCGACTGACCACAGTATGACCTAGCAACCAAAATACTAAAAAACTGACAAGAGAAACATACCTAGACAACCAGAAACTGACCAACTGACCACAGTCTGACCGAGAAACAAGAAACTGACCAACTGACCACAGTCTGACCATAGTCTGACCTAGAAACCAGAACCTGACCAACTGCCCAAAGCCTGACCGAGACTACATGAAACTGTCCAACTGACCAAGACAACACGAAACTGACCAAATGACCACAGTCTGACCAAGAAACCAGAAACTGAGCAACTGACCACAATCTGACCTCGAAACCAGATACTGACCAAATGACCACAGTCAGACCTAGCAACCACAAATTGTCCAACAGGCAACATTCTGACCTAGCAACCAATATGTGACTAACTGAGCACAGTCTGAAGTTGAAACCAGCAATTGACCAACTGAACACAGTCTGACCTATAAACCAGAAACTGACCAACTGACCACAGTCTGACCTCGAAACCAGGAACTGACCAACTGAAAACATGGTTAACTCGAAACCAGTAACTGACCAACTGACCACATTCTGACCTAGCAACCAAAAACTGACCGTCTGTCCTCAATCTGACATAAAAACAGAAACTGACCAACTGAACACAGTCTGACATAGAAACCAGAAACTGACCAATTGGCCACATTCTGACATAGGAAGCAGAAACTGTCCAACTGAGCACAGTCTGACCTAGGAAGCAGAAACTGACCAACTGAGCACAGTCTAACCTAGCAACCAGTAACTGACCAGAGTCTGACATGGAAACCTGGAACTGACCAACTGACACAGTCTGATCTAGACACCAGAAACTGACCAACTGACCACATTCCGGCCTAGGAACCCGAAACAGACCAAATGACCAAAGTCTGACTGAGACAACCCGAAACTGACCAACTGACCACAGTCTGACGTAGAAACCAGAAAATGATAAACTGACCACAGTCAGAACTTGAAATCAGAAACTGATCAACTGACCACAGTCTGATCGAGCAACAATCAATTGACCAACTGAACACAGGATGGCCTGGAAACCTAAAAGTAAAAAAAACTGACCAGAGAAACAGACCAAGACAACCAGAAACTGACCAACTGACCACAGTCTGACCGAGAAACCAGAAACTGACCTACTGACGGCAGTCTGACTACAGTATGACCTAGAAACCAGAAACTGACCAAATGTCCACAGTCTTACCGAGACAACATGAAACTGACCAACTGACCAAGACAACGCGAAACTGAACAAATGACCACAGTCTGACCTAGAAACCAGAAACTGAACAACTGACCACAGTCTGACCTCGAAACCAGAATCTGACCAAATGACCACAGTCTGACCTAGCAAACACAAACTGTCCAACAGGCCACATTCTGACCTTGCGACCAGTATCTGACCAACTGACCAAAGTCTGACATAGAAACCAGCAATTGACCAACTGACCACAGTCTGACCAAGAAAACAGAAAATGACCAACTGACCACAGTTTGACCTAGAAACCAGAAATTGACCAACTGACCACAGTCTGACCTCGAAAGCAGAAACTGATCAACTGAATACGGTCTGATCGAGTAACAAGCAATTGACCAACTGACCACAGGATGACCTAGCAACCAAAAAGTAAAACAAACTGACCAGAGGAACAGACCTAGACAATCAGAAACTGAACAACTGACCACAAGTCTGACCTAGAAACAAGAAACTGACCAAATAACCACCGTCTGACCTTGCAACCACAAATTGTCCAACAAGCCACATTCTGTCCTTGCGACCAGTATCTGACCAACTGACCAAAGTCTGACATAGAAACCAGCAATTGACCAACTTACCACAGTCTGACCAAAAAACAGAAAATGACCAACTGACCACAGTCTGACCTCGAAACCAGAAACTGAACAACTGAACACAGTCTGACCTCGAAACCAGAAACTGACCAACTGAAAACATTCTTAACTCGAAACCAGAAACTGACCAACTGATCACATTCTGACCTAGAAATCAGAAACTGACCGTCTGACCTCAGTCTGACCTAAAAACAGAAACTGACCAACTGACCACAGTCTGACCTAGAAACCAGAAACTGACCAATGGAACAGAGTCTGACCTAGAAAAAAGAAACTAACCAACTGACCACAGTCTGACCTTGTAACCCGAAACTGACCAACTGACCACAGTCTGACCAAGAATCCAGAAACTGACCAACTGACCACAGTCTGACCTAGAAACCAGAAATTGACCAACTGACCACAGTATGACCTCGAAACCAGAAATTGACCAAATGACCACAGTCTGACCGAGGCAACATGAAACTGACCAACTGACCACAGTCTGACCTACAAACCAGAAACTAACCAACTGACCACACTCTGATCTAGAAACCAGAAACTGACCAACTGACCACATGATAACCTAACAACCAAAATGTTAAAAACTGACCAGAGAAACAGTCCTAAACAACCAGAAACTGACCAACTGACCACTGTCTGACCGAGATACCAGAAACTGACCAACTGACCACAGTCTGACCACAGTCTGACCTAGAAACCAGAAACTGACCAACTGCTTCAGTCTGAACGAGACAACATGAAAGTGACCAACTGACCAAGACAACACGAAACTGACTAAATGACCACAGTCTGACCAAGAAACGAGAAACTGAGCAACTGACCACAATCTGACCTCGAAACCAGAAACTGACCAAATGACCACAGTCTGACCTAGCAACCACAAACTGTCCTACTGGCCACATTCTGACCTTGCAACCAGTATCTGACTAACTGACCACAGTCTGACATAGAAACCAGCAATTGACCAACTGAACACAGTCTAACCTAGTAACCTGAAACTGACCAACTGACCAAAGTCTGACGTAGAAACAAGCAAATGACCAACTGACCACAATCTGACGAAGAATCCAGAAACTGACCAACTGACCACAGTCTGACCTAGAAACCAGAAATTGACGAACTGACCACATACTTAACTCGAAACCAGAAACTGACGAACTGACCACAGTCTGACCTCGGAACCAGAAACTGACCAACTGACCACAGTCTGACCGAGGCAACATGAAACTGAACAACTGACCACAGTCTACCTACAAACCAGAAACTGACCAACTGACCACACCCTGATCTAGAAACCAGAAACTGACCAACTGACCACATGATGACCTAGCAACCAAAATGTTAAAAACTGACAGAGAAACAGACCTAAACAACCAGAAACTGACCAACTGACCACAGTCTGGCCTAGAAAGCAGAAACTGACCAACTGACCACAGTCTGACCACAGTCTGACCTAGAAACCAGAAAATGACCAACTGCTTCAGTCTGAACGAGACAACATGAAACTGACCAACTGACCAAGACAACAAGAAACTGACTAAATGACCACACTCTGATCAAGAAAGGAGAAACTGAGCAACTGACCACAATCTGACCTCGAAACCAGAAATTGACCAAATGACCACAGTCTGACCTAGCAACCACAAACTGTCCAACATGCCACATTCTGACCTGGCAAACAGTATCTGACTAACTGACCACAGTCTGACATAGAAACCAGCAATTGACCAAATGAACACAGTCTAACCTAGAAACCTGAAACTGACCAACTGACCACAGTCTGACCTAGAAACCAGAATCTGAACAACTGACCACAGTCTGACCTCGAAACCAGAAACTGACCAACTGAAAACATTCTTAACTCGAAACGAGAAACTGACCAACTGACCACATTCTGACCTAGAAACCAGAAACTGACCGTCTGACCTCAGTCTGACATAAAAACAGAAACTGACCAACTGACCACATTCTGACATAGAAACCAGAAACTGACCTATGGACCACATGCTGACCGAGAAAAAAGAAACTGACCAACTGACCACAGTCTGACCTTGGAACCCGAAACTGACCAACTGACCACAGTCTGAACTATAAACCAGAAATTGAACAAATGACCACCGTCTGACCTTGCAACCACAAACTGTCTAACAGAACAAGTTCTGACCTAGCGACCAGTATCTGACCAACTGACCAAAGTCTGACGTAGAAACAAGCAATTGACCAACTGACCACAATCTGACCAAGAAACCAGAAATTGAACAACTGACCACAGTCTGACCTCGAAACCAGAAACTGACCAAGTGACCACAGTCTGACCTCGAAACCAGAAGCTGACGAACTGACCACATGCTTAACTCGAAACAAGAAACTGATGAACTGACCACATTCTGACATAGAAACCAGAATCTGACCATCTGACCACAGTCAGACTTAAAAACAGAAACTGACCAACTGACCACATTCTGACCTAGAAACCAGAAATTGACCAACTGACCACAGTCTGACCTTGGAACCAGAAACTGACCAACTGACCACAGTCTGACCTCGGAACCAGAAACTGACCAACTGACCTCAGTCTGACCGAGGCAACATGAAACTGACCAACTGACCACAGTCTGACCTACAAACCAGAAACTGACCAACTGACCACACTCTGATCTAGAAACCAGAAACTGACCAACTGACCACAGGATTACCTAGCAACCAAAATGTTAAAAACTGACCAGAGAAACAGACCTCGACAACCAGAAACTGACTAAATAACCACAGTCTGACCGAGAAACCAGAAACTGACCAACTGACCACAGTCTGACCGAGACAACATGAAACAGACCAACTGACCAAGACAACACGAAACTGACTAAATGACCACAATCTGACATCGAAACCAGAAACTGACCAAATGACCACAGTTTGACCTAGCAACCACAAACAGTCCAACAGTACACATTCTGACCTAGCAACCAGTATCGGACTAACGGACCACAGTCTGACGTAGAAACCTGCAATTGACCAATTGAACACAGTCTGAACTAGAAACCTGAAACTGACCAACTGACCACAGTCTGACCTAGAAACCGGAAACTGAACAACTGACCACAGTCTGACCTCAAAACCAGAAACTGATCAACTGACCACAGTCTGACCTCGAAACCAGAAACTGACCAAATGACCACAGTCTGACCTAGCAACCACAAACTGTCCAACTGGCCACATTCTGACCTTGCGACCAGAATCTGACCAACTGACCAAAGTCTGACATAGAGACCAGCAACTGACCAACTGACCACAGTCTGACCTCGAAACCAGAAACTGACCAAATGACCACAGTTTGACCTAGCAAACACAAACAGTCCAACAGTACACATTCTGACCTAGCAACCAGTATCTGACTAACGGACCACAGTCTGACGTAGAAACCAGCAATTGACCAATTGAACACAGTCTGACCTAGAAACCTGAAACTGACCAACTGACCACAGTCTGACCTAGAAACCGGAAACTGAACAACTGACCACAGTCTGACCTCAAAACCAGAAACTGATCAACTGACCACAGTCTGACCTCGAAACCAGAAACTGACCAAATAACCACAGTCTGACCTAGCAACCACAAACTGTCCAACTGGCCACATTCTGACCTTGCGATCAGTATCTGACCAACTGACCAAAGTCTGACATAGAGACCAGCAACTGACCAACTGACCACAGTCTGACCTCGAAACCAGAAACTGATCAACTGACCACAGTCTGATCGAGCAACAAACAATTGACCAACTGACCACAGGATGACCTTGCAACCAAAAAGTAAAAAAAACTGACCAGAGAAACAGACCTTGACAACCAGCAATTGATCAACTGACCACAGTCTGACCAAGAAAACAGAAAATGACCAACTGATCACAGTCTGACTTAGAAACCAGAAATTGACCAACTGACCACAGTTTGACCTCGAAACCAGAAACTGATCAACTGAAAACAGTCTGACCGACAAAACATAAACTGACCAACTGACCACAGTCTGACCTAGAAACCAGAAACTGACTTAATGACCCCAGTCTGATCTAGAAACCAGAAACTGTCCAACTAACCACAATCTGACCGAGACAATCCGAAATTGACCAACTGAACACAGTCTGACCTAGAAACCAGAAACTGATCAACTGACCACAGTCCGATCTAGAAAACAGAAACTGACCAACTGACCACAGTCAGACCGAGGAAAAAGAAAGTGGCCAAATGACCACAGACTGACCTAGAAACCAGAAACTGACCAACTGACCACAGTCTGATTTGGAAACCAGAAACTGACCTACTGAACACAGTCTGACCAAGGCAACATGAAACTCACTAACTGACCACAGTCTGACCTAGAAACCAGAAACTGACCAACTGACCACAGTCTGATCTAGAAACCAGAAACTGTCCAACTAACCACAATCTGACCGAGACAATCCGAAACTGACCAACTGAACACAGTCTGACCTAGAAACCAGAAACTGATCAACTGACCACAGTCCGATCTAGAAAACAGAAACTGACCAACTGACCACAGTCAGACCGAGGAAAAAGAAAGTGGCCAAATGACCACAGACTGACCTAGAAACCAGAAACTGACCAACTGACCACAGTCTGATTTGGAAACCAGAAACTGACCTACTGAACACAGTCTGACCAAGGCAACATGAAACTCACTAACTGACCACAGTCTGACCTAGAAACCAGAAACTGACCAACTGACCACAGTCTGATCTAGAAACCAGAAACTGTCCAACTGACCACAATCTGACCGAGACAATCTGAAACTGACCAACTGACCACAGTCTGACCTAGAAACCAGAAAATGATCAAATGACCACAGTCTGACCTACAAACTGGAAACTGATCAACTGACCACAGTCTGATCTTGCAACCAGAAACTGATCAACTGACCACAGTCTGACGTTGAAACCAGAAGCTGACCAACTGACTACAGTCTGACCTCGAAACCAGAAACTGACCAAATGACCACAGTTTGACCTAGCAAACACAAACAGTCCAACAGTACACATTCTGACCTAGCAACCAGTATCTGACTAACGGACCACAGTCTGACGTAGAAACCAGCAATTGACCAATTGAACACAGTCTGACCTAGAAACCTGAAACTGACCAACTGACCACAGTCTGACCTAGAAACCGGAAACAGAACAACTGACCACAGTCTGACCTCAAAACCAGAAACTGATCAACTGACCACAGTCTGACCTCGAAACCAGAAACTGACCAAATGACCACAGTCTGACCTAGCAACCACAAACTGTCCAACTGGCCACATTCTGACCTTGCGATCAGTATCTGACCAACTGACCAAAGTCTGACATAGAGACCAGCAACTGACCAACTGACCACAGTCTGACCTCGAAACCAGAAACTGATCAACTGACCACAGTCTGATCGAGCAACAAACAATTGACCAACTGACCACAGGATGACCTTGCAACCAAAAAGTAAAAAAAACTGACCAGAGAAACAGACCTCGACAACCAGCAATTGATCAACTGACCACAGTCTGACCAAGAAAACAGAAAATGACCAACTGATCACAGTCTGACTTAGAAACCAGAAATTGACCAACTGACCACAGTTTGACCTCGAAACCAGAAACTGATCAACTGACCACAGTCTGACCTACAAACCAGAAACTGTCCAACTGACCACAATCTGATCGAGACAATCCGAAACTGACCAACTGACCACAGTCTGACCTAGAATCCAGAAACTGACCAACTGACCACAGTCTGATCCAGAAAGCATAAACTGACCAACTGACCACAATCTGACTGAGACAACCCGAAACATATCAACTGACCACAGTCTGACCGAGAAACCAGAAACTGAGCAACTGACCACAGTCTGACCTAAAAACCTGATACTGACCAACTGACCACAGTCTGAGCTAGAAACCCTAATTGTCCAACGATCACAACCTGAATTATGAACCAGAAACTGACCAACTGACGTCAGTCTAACCTAGAAACCAGAAACTGTCCAACTGACCAGAATCTGACCGAGACAACCGGAAACTGACCAAATGTCCACAGTCTGACCGAGACCGCCCGAAACTGACCAACTCACCACATTCTGACTGTGAAAACAGGAACTGATTAACTGACCACAGTCTGACCTAGAACCCAGAAACTGACCAACTGGCCCCAGTCTGATCTAACAACCAGAAACTGACCAACTGAAAACAGTCTGACCGACAAAACATAAACTGACCAACTGACCACAGTCTGACCTAGAAACCAGAAACTGACTTAATGACCCCAGTCTGATCTAGAAACCAGAAACTGTCCAACTAACCACAATCTGACCGAGACAATCCGAAACTGACCAACTGAACACAGTCTGACCTAGAAACCAGAAACTGATCAACTGACCACAGTCCGATCTAGAAAACAGAAACTGACCAACTGACCACAGTCTGATCTAGCAAACAAAAACTGACAAACTGAACACAGTCTGACCTAGAAAACAGAAACTGACCAACTGACCACAGTCAGACCGAGGAAAAAGAAAGTGGCCAAATGACCACAGACTGACCTAGAAACCAGAAACTGACCAACTGACCACAGTCTGATTTGGAAACCAGAAACTGACCTACTGAACACAGTCTGACCAAGGCAACATGAAACTCACTAACTGACCACAGTCTGACCTAGAAACCAGAAACTGACCAACTGACCACAGTCTGATCTAGAAACCAGAAACTGTCCAACTGACCACAATCTGACCGAGACAATCTGAAACTGACCAACTGACCACAGTCTGACCTAGAAACCAGAAAATGATCAAATGACCACAGTCTGACCTACAAACCGGAAACTGATCAACTAACCACAGTCTGATCTTGCAACCAGAAACTGATCAACTGACCACAGTCTGACGTTGAAACCAGAAGCTGACCAACTGACCACAGTCTGATCTAGAAAGCATAAACTAACCAAGTGACCATAGCCTGACCTAGAAACCAGAAACTGACCAACTGACCACAATCCGACTGAGACAATGCGAAACGTAGCAACTGACCACAGTCTGACCGAGAAACCTGAAACTGAGTAACTGACAACAGTCTGACCTAGAAATCTGATACTGGCCAACTGACCGCAGTCTGAGCTTGAAACCGTAACTGACCAACTGATCACAGTCTGAATTAGGAACCAGAAACTGACCAACTGAATTCAGTCTAATCTCGAAACCAGAAACTGACCAACTGACCAGAGTCTGACCGAGACAAACAGAAACTGACCAACTGACCACAGTCTGACCGAAACAATCCGAAACTGACGAACTGACCGCAGTCTGACCGAGAAACCAGAAACTGACCAACTGACCACGATCTGATCTAGCAACCAGAAACTGAACCAACTGAACATAGTCTGACCGAGAAACCAGAAACTGACCAATTGACCGCAGTCTGATCTCGAAAGCAGAAACTGTCCAGCTGACCACAATCTGACCGAGACAATCCGAAACTGACCAACTGACCACAGTCTGACCTCGAACCCATAAACTGATGAATTGACCACAGTCTGATCTAGAAACCAGAAACTGACCAACTGACCACAGTCTTATCTAGCAACCAGAAACTGAACAACTGAAGACAGTCTGACATAGAAACCAGAAACTAACCAACTGACCACCGTCTGACCGAGAATAAAGTAACTGAACAACTGACCACAGTCTGACCAAGAAACCAGAAACTGACCAACTGACCACAGTCTGACCTAGAAACCCGAAACGAATCAACTGACCACATACTGAACTCGAAACGAGAAACTGTCCAACTGACCACATTCTTAACTCAAAACCAGAAACTGTCCAAGTGACCACAGTCTGACCTAGAAAGCAGAAACTGACAAACTGACCACAGTCTGAGCTAGAAACCAGAAACTGAACAACTGACCACAGTCTGACCTAGAAACCAGAAAAATTGCCCATTGACCACATTCTGACCTATAAACCAGAAACTGACCTTCTGACCTCTGTCAGACCTAAAAACAGAAACTGACCAACTGACCACATCTGACCTAGAAACCAATCCTGTCCAACTACCCACCATCTGCATTAGAAACCAGAAGCTGACCAACGGACCACAGTCTGACCTAGGAACCAGAAACTGACCAACTGACAACAATCTGACCTAGAAACCAGAAACTGACCAACTGACCACAGTCTGACCTAGAAAACAGAAACTGACCAACTGACTACAGTCTGACCTTGGAACCAGAAACTGACCAAATGACCACTGTCTTACATCGAAACCAGAAACTGACCAACTGACCACAGTCTGACCTAGAAAACAGAATCTGACCAACTGACCACAATGTGACCTTGGAACAAGAAACTGACCAACCGACCACAGTCTGATCTAGAACCAGAAACTATCCAACTGACCAAAAATTAACCGAGACAATCCGAAACTAACCAACTGACCACAGTCTGATGGAGAAACCAGAAACTGACAAACTGACCACAGTCTGATCTAGAAAGCAGAAACTGACCACTGACCACAGTCTGACCTAGAAACCAGAAACTGTCCAACTGACCAAAAACTGACCGTGACAATCCGAAACTGACTAACTGACCAGAGTCAGACCTAGAAACCAGAAACTGACAAACTGACCACATTCTGATCTAGAAAGCAGAAACTACCCAACTGACCACAGTCTGAACTAGAAACCAGAAACTGACCAACTGACCACATTCTGACCTAGAAACCCGAAACTTAGCAACTGACAACAATCTGACCTCAAAACCAGAAACTGACCATCTGACCTCAGTCTGACCTATAATCCAGAAACTAACTAACTACCCACAGTCTGACCGAGACAGCACGAAACTGACTAAATGACCACAGTCTGAACTAGGAACCAGAAACTGACCGACTGACCACAGTCTGACTGAGCAAGCAGTATCTGACCAACTGACCACATACTTAACTCGAAAACAGAAACTGACCGACTGACCCCAGTAAGACCGAAACAGCCCAAAACTGACCAACTGACCACAATCTGACCTAGAAAACAGAAACTGACCAACTGACCATAATCTGACCTTGAAACCAGAAACAGAACAACTAACCACAGTCTGACCTAGAAACCAGAAACTGACCAACTGACCACAATCTGACCTCGAATCCAAAAACTGAACAACTGACCACAGACTGACCTAGAAATCAGAAACAGACCAACTGACCACAGTCTGACCTAGAATGAGAAACGGACCAACTGACCACAGTCTGACCGAGAAACAAGAAACTGACCAACTGACCACATTCTGACCTAGACACCAGAAACGGACTATTCAGACCTCAGTCTGACATAAAACCAGAAACTGACCAACTGACCACAGTCTGACATTCAACCACAACCTGTCCAACTACCCACAGTCTGAAATAGAAACCAGAAACTGACCAAATGACCACAATCTGACCGAGAAAACAGAAACTGCCCAACTGAACACAGTCTGATCGAGCAACCAGAAACTGACCAACTGACCACAGTCTGACATAGAAAAATGATACTGACCAATTGACCACAGTCTGAGCTAGAAACCGTAACTGACCAACTGATCACAGTCTGAATTAGGAACCAGAAACTGACCAACTGACTTCAGTCTGACCTAGAAACCAGAAACTAACCAAGTGACCAAAGTCTGACATATAAACCAAAACTGACCAACTAACCACAGTCTGAACGAGAAACCAGTAGCTGACCAACTGACCACAGTCTGAACTAGGAACCAGAAACTGACCAACTGACCACAGTCTGAACTAGAAACCAGAAACTGACCAACTGACCACATTCTGACCTAGAAACCCGAAACTTAGCAACTGACAACAATCTGACCTCAAAACCAGAAACTGACCATCTGACCTCAGTCTGACCTATAATCCAGAAACTAACTAACTACCCACAGTCTGACCGAGACAGCACGAAACTGACTAAATGACCACAGTCTGAACTAGGAACCAGAAACTGACCGACTGACCACAGTCTGACTGAGCAAGCAGTATCTGACCAACTGACCACATACTTAACTCGAAAACAGAAACTGACCGACTGACCCCAGTAAGACCGAAACAGCCCAAAACTGACCAACTGACCACAATCTGACCTAGAAAACAGAAACTGACCAACTGACCATAATCTGACCTTGAAACCAGAAACAGAACAACTAACCACAGTCTGACCTAGAAACCAGAAACTGACCAACTGACCACAATCTGACCTCGAATCCAAAAACTGAACAACTGACCACAGACTGACCTAGAAATCAGAAACAGACCAACTGACCACAGTCTGACCTAGAATGAGAAACGGACCAACTGACCACAGTCTGACCGAGAAACAAGAAACTGACCAACTGACCACATTCTGACCTAGACACCAGAAACGGACTATTCAGACCTCAGTCTGACATAAAACCAGAAACTGACCAACTGACCACAGTCTGACATTCAACCACAACCTGTCCAACTACCCACAGTCTGAAATAGAAACCAGAAACTGACCAAATGACCACAATCTGACCGAGAAAACAGAAACTGCCCAACTGAACACAGTCTGATCGAGCAACCAGAAACTGACCAACTGACCACAGTCTGACATAGAAAAATGATACTGACCAATTGACCACAGTCTGAGCTAGAAACCGTAACTGACCAACTGATCACAGTCTGAATTAGGAACCAGAAACTGACCAACTGACTTCAGTCTGACCTAGAAACCAGAAACTAACCAAGTGACCAAAGTCTGACATATAAACCAAAACTGACCAACTAACCACAGTCTGAACGAGAAACCAGTAGCTGACCAACTGACCACAGTCTGAACTAGGAACCAGAAACTGAGCAACTGACCACAGACTGAACTAGATACCAGAAACTGTACAAGTGACCACAGTCTGACCTAGAAAGCAGAAACTGACAAACTGACCACAGTCTGATCTAGAAAGCAGAAACAGACCAACTGACCACAGTCTGACCTATAAACCAGAACTGACCAACTAACCACAGTCTGAACGAGAAACCTTGAACTTACCAACTGACCACAGTTTGAACTAGGAACCAGAAACTGACAAAATTACCATAGATTGACCTAGAAGACAGAAACTGACCAAGTGACCTCAGTCAGACCTAGAAACCAGAAACTGGCAAGTGACCACAGTCTGACCTCGAAATTAGAAACTGACCAACTGACCACAGTATGACCTCGAAACTAGAAACTGTCCATCTGACGACATTCTGAATTCGAAACCAGAAACTGACCAACTGACAACATTCTGACCTAGAAACCAGAAACTGAACATCTGACCTCAGTCTGACCTAAAAACAGAAACTGACCAACTGACCACAGTCTGACCTTGAGACCAGAACATGACCAACGGACCAAAATCTGACCTAGAAACCAGAAACTGACCAACTGACCACAGTCTGACCTCGAAACCAGAAACTGACCAACTGACCGCATTCTTAACTCGAAACCAGAAACTGACCAACTGCCCACAGTCTGACCTAGACACCAGAAACTGACCAATTGACCACATTCTGACCTCGGAACCAGAAACTGACCAACTGACCAAAGTCTGACTGAGACAACCCGTAAATGACCAACTGACCACAGACTGACAGAGAAAACAGAAACTGATTAACTGACCACAGTCTTACCTAGGAACCAGAAACTGATCAACTGACCACAGTCTGACCGAGCAACAAGCAACTGACCAACTCACCACAGGATGACCTAGCAACCAAAAAGTAAAAAACTGACCAGAGAAACACACCGAGACAACCAGAAACTGAATCACTGACCACAGTAAGACCGAGAATCCAGAAACTGACCAACTGACCACAGTCAGACCTCAGTCTGACCAAGAAACCAGAAACTGACCAACTGCCCACAGTCTGACCGAGACAACATGAAACTGACCAACTTACCAAGACAACACGAAACTGACCAAATGACCACAGTCTTACCGAGCAGCCATAAAATGAGCAAGCTACCACAATCTGACTTACCAACCAGTATCTGACCAATTGACCACAGTCTGACGCAGAAACCAGCAACTGACCAATTGGCCACAGTCTGACCTAGAAACCCGAAACTTTGCAACTGACCACAATCTGACCTCGAAACCAGAAACTGACCACTGACCACAGTCTGTCCTAGAAACCAGAAACTGACCAACTGACCACAGTCTGACCTATTAACCAGAAACTGACCAACTAACCACAGTCTGAACGAGAAACCAGTAACTGACCAACTGACCAGTCTGAACTAGGAAACAGAAACAGACCAACTGACCACAGACTGAACTTGATACCAGAAACTGTACAAGTGACCACAGTCTGACCTAGAAAGCAGAAACTGACAAACTGACCACAGTCTGATCTAGAAAGCAGAAACTGACCAACTGACCACAGTCTGACCTAGAAACCAGAAACTGACCAACAGACCACAGTCTGACCGATAAACCAGAAACTGACCAACTAACCACAGTCTGAACGAGAAACCAGTAACTGACCAACTGACCACAGTCTGAACTAGGTACCAGAAACTGACCAACTGACCACAGACTGACCTAGAAGCCAGAAACTGACCAAGTGACCACAGTCTGACCTAGAAACCAGAAACTGACCAACTGACCACAGTCTGACCTAGAAACCAGAAACTGGCCAAAGTACCACAGTCCGACCTCGAAATTAGAAACTGACCAACTGACGACATTCTTAACTCATAACCAGAAACTGACCAACTGACCACATTCTGAATTAGAAACCAGAAACTGACCAACTGACCACATTCTGACCTGGAAACCAGAAACTGACCATCTGACCTCAGTCTGAACTAAAAACAGAAACTGACCAACTGACCACAATCTGACCTTGAGACCAGAATCTGACCAAAGGACCACAGTATAACCTAGAAACCAGAATCTGTCAAACTGACCACAGTCTGACCTAGAAAACAGAAACTGTCCAACTGACCACAGTCTGACTTCGAAACCAGAAACTGACCAACTGACCAGATTCTTAACTCGAAACCAGAAACTGACCAACTGCCCAAAGTCTGACCAAGAAACCAGAAACTGACCAACTGCCCACAGTCTGACCGAGACAACATTAAACTGACCAACTTACCAAGACAATACGAAACTGACCAAATGACCACAGACTGACCTAGAAACCATAAACTGAGCAAGTTACCACAATCTGACTTAGCAACCAGTATCTGACCAATTGACCACAGTCTGACGTAGAAACCAGCAATTGGCCAACTGACCACTTCCTGACCTAGAATCCCGAAACTTAGCAACTGACTACAATCTGACCTCGAAACCAGAAACTGACCATCTGACCTCAGTCTGACTTAAAAACAGTAACTGACCAACTGACCACAGTATGACCTAGAAACCAGAAACTGTCCAACTGACCACATTCTGACCGAGAAACCAGAAACTGACCATATGACATCAGTCTGACCGAAAAACAGCAACTGACCAACTGACCACAGTCTGACCTAGAAACCCGAAACTTAGCAACTGACAACAATCTGACCTCGAAACCAGAAACTGACCATCTGACCTCAGTCTGACCTATAATCCAGAAACTGACTAACTACCCACAGTCTGACCGAGACAACATGAAACAGACCAAGTGACCAAGACAGCACGAAACTGATTAAATGACCACAGTCTGAACTAGGAACCAGAAACTGACCGACTGACCACAGTCTGACGTAGGCAACAAGAAACTGACGAACTGACCACAGTCCGACTGAGCAAACAGTATCTGACCAACTGACCTCAGTCTGACATAGAAACCAGCAACTGACCAACTGACCACATTCTTAACTCGAAAACAGAAACTGACCGACTGACCCCAGTCAGACCGAAACAACCAGAAACTGACCAACTGACCACAATCTGACCTAGAATCCAAAAACTGAACAACTGACCACAGACTGACCTGGAAACCAGAAACAGACCAACTGACCACAGTCTGACCTGGAAACCAGAAACGGACCAACTGACCACAGTCTGACCTAGAAACCAGAAACTGACCAACTGACCACATTCTGACCTAGAAACCAGAAACGGACTATTCAGACCTCAGTCAGACATAAAACCAGAAACTGACCAACTGACAACAGTCTGACCTGTAACCACAACCTGTCCAACTACCCACAGTCTGAACTAGAAACCAGAAACTGACCAACTGACCACAGTCTGACCGAGAAAACAGAAACTGACCAACTGAACACAGTCTGATCGAGCAACCAGAAACTGACCACAGTCTGATCTAGAAAGCAGAAACTGACCAACTGACCACAGTCTGACCTAGCAACCAGCAACTGACCAACTGACCACAGTCTGACATAGATAAATGATACTGACCAACTGACCAAAGTCTGAGCTAGAAACGGTAACTGACCAACTGATCACATTCTGAATTAGGAACCAGAAACTGACCAACTGACTTCAGTCTGACATAGAAACCAGAAACTAACCAACTGACCAGACTGTAACCGAGACAACCTGCAACTGACCAACTGACCACAGTCTGACCGAGAAACCAGAAACTGATGGAACTGACCACAGTCTGATCAAGTAACCAGCAACTGACCAATGGACTACAGGATGAGCTCGCAACCAAAAAGTAACAAACTGCACATAGACTGATCTAGCAACGGGCAACTGACGAACTGTCCACAGACTGACCTAGAACCAGCAACTGACCAACTGCCCACAGTCTGACCTAAACACCAGAAACTGAGCAACTGACCACAGACTGACCTAGGATCCAGAAACTGACCAATGGACCACAGTCTGATCTTTAACCAGAAAGTGACCAACTGACCACAGTCTTACCTAGAAACCAGAAACTGACCAACTGACCACAGTCTGACCAAGAAAACAGAATCGGACCAACTGACCACAATGTGACCTTGGAACCAGAAACTGACCAACCGACCACAGTCTGATCTTGAACCATAAACTGTTCAATGACCAAAAACTGACCGAGACAATCCGAAACTGACCAACTGACCACAATCTGACCTAGAAACCAGAAACTGACAAACTGACTACAGTCTGATCTTGAAAGCAGAAACTGACCACTGACCACAGTCTGACCTTGAAACCAGAAACTGTCCAACTGACCAAAAACTGACCGAGACAAACCAAAACTGACTAACTGACCACGGTCTGACCTAGAAACCAGAAACTGACCAACTGACCACAGTCTGTTCTATAAACCAGAAACTGACCAACTAACCACAGTCTGAACGAGAAACCAGTAACTGACCAACTGACCACAGTCTGAACTAGGAACCAGAAACTGACCAACTGACCACAGACTGACCTAGATACCAGAAACTGTACAAGTGACCACAGTCTGACCTAGAAAGCAGAAACTGACCAACTGACCATAATCTGACCTTGAAACCAGAAACAGAACAACTAACCACAGTCTAACCTAGAAACCAGAAACTGACCAACTGACCACAATCTGACCTCGAATCCAAAAACTGAACAACTGACCACAGACTGACCTAGAAATCAGAAACAGACCAACTGACCACAGTCTGACCTAGAATGAGAAACGGACCAACTGACCACAGTCTGACCGAGAAACCAGAAACTGACCAACTGACCACATTCTGACCTAGACACCAGAAACGGACTATTCAGACCTCAGTCTGACATAAAACCAGAAACTGACCAACTGACCACAGTCTGACATTCAACCACAACCTGTCCAACTACCCACAGTCTGAAATAGAAACCAGAAACTGACCAAATGACCACAATCTGACCGAGAAAACAGAAACTGCCCAACTGAACACAGTCTGATCGAGCAACCAGAAACTGACCACAGTCTGATCTAGAAAGCAGAAACTGACCAACTGACCACAGTCTGACCTAGCAAACAGCAACTGACCAACTGACCACAGTCTGACATAGAAAAATGATACTGACCAATTGACCACAGTCTGAGCTAGAAACCGTAACTGACTAACTGATCACAGTCTGAATTAGGAACCAGAAACTGACCAACTGACTTCAGTCTGACCTAGAAACCAGAAACTAACCAAGTGACCAAAGTCTGACATATAAACCAAAACTGACCAACTAACCACAGTCTGAACGAGAAACCAGTAGCTGACCAACTGACCACAGTCTGAACTAGGAACCAGAAACTGAGCAACTGACCACAGACTGAACTAGATACCAGAAACTGTACAAGTGACCACAGTCTGACCTAGAAAGCAGAAACTGACAAACTGACCACAGTCTGATCTAGAAAGCAGAAACAGACCAACTGACCACAGTCTGACCTATAAACCAGAACTGACAAACTAACCACAGTCTGAACGAGAAACCTTGAACTTACCAACTGACCACAGTTTGAACTAGGAACCAGAAACTGACAAAATGACCACAGATTGACCTAGAAGACAGAAACTGACCAAGTGACCACAGTCAGACCTAGAAACCAGAAACTGGCAAGTGACCACAGTCTGACCTCGAAATTAGAAACTGACCAACTGACCACAGTATGACCTCGAAACTAGAAACTGTCCATCTGACGACATTCTGAATTCGAAACCAGAAACTGACCAACTGACAACATTCTGACCTAGAAACCAGAAACTGAACATCTGACCTCAGTCTGACCTAAAAACAGAAACTGACCAACTGACCACAGTCTGACCTTGAGACCAGAACATGACCAACGGACCAAAATCTGACCTAGAAACCAGAAACTGACCAACTGACCACAGTCTGACCTAGAAATCAGAAACTGTCCAACTGACCACAGTCTGACCTCGAAACCAGAAACTGACCAACTGACCGCATTCTTAACTCGAAACCAGAAACTGACCAACTGTCCACAGTCTGACCTAGACACCAGAAACTGACCAATTGACCACATTCTGACCTCGGAACCAGAAACTGACCAACTGACCAAAGTCTGACTGAGACAACCCGTAAATGACCAACTGACCACAGACTGACAGAGAAAACAGAAACTGATTAACTGACCACAGTCTTACCTAGGAACCAGAAACTGATCAACTGACCACAGTCTGACCGAGCAACAAGCAACTGACCAACTCACCACAGGATGACCTAGCAACCAAAAAGTAAAAAACTGACCAGAGAAACACACCTAGACAACCAGAAACTGAATCACTGACCACAGTAAGACCGAGAATCCAGAAACTGACCAACTGACCACAGTCAGACCTCAGTCTGACCAAGAAACCAGAAACTGACCAACTGCCCACAGTCTGACCGAGACAACATGAAACTGACCAACTTACCAAGACAACACGAAACTGACCAAATGACCACAGTCTTACCGAGCAGCCATAAAATGAGCAAGCTACCACAATCTGACTTACCAACCAGTATCTGACCAATTGACCACAGTCTGACGCAGAAACCAGCAACTGACCAATTGACCACAGTCTGAACTAGAAACCCGAAACTTTGCAACTGACCACAATCTGACCTCGAAACCAGAAACTGACCACTGACCACAGTCTGACCTAGAAACCAGAAACTGACCAACTGACCACAGTCTGACCTATTAACCAGAAACTGACCAACTAACCACAGTCTGAACGAGAAACCAGTAACTGACCAACTGACCAGTCTGAACTAGGAAACAGAAACAGACCAACTGACCACAGACTGAACTTGATACCAGAAACTGTACAAGTGACCACAGTCTGACCTAGAAAGCAGAAACTGACAAACTGACCATAGTCTGATCTAGAAAGCAGAAACTGACCAACTGACCACAGTCTGACCTAGAAACCAGAAACTGACCAACAGACCACAGACTG
This sequence comes from Pristiophorus japonicus, assembly GCF_044704955.1. Taxonomy (NCBI): domain Eukaryota; kingdom Metazoa; phylum Chordata; class Chondrichthyes; family Pristiophoridae; genus Pristiophorus; species Pristiophorus japonicus. Next base: position 16,485,640 of record NC_092001.1, on the reverse strand, counting down.
ACCGATAAACCAGAAACTGACCAACTAACCACAGTCTGAACGAGAAACCAGTAACTGACCAACTGACCACAGTCTGAACTAGGAACCAGAAACTGACCAACTGACCACAGACTGACCTAGAAGCCAGAAACTGACCAAGTGACCACAGTCTGACCTAGAAACCAGAAACTGACCAACTGACCACAGTCTGACCTAGAAACCAGAAACTGGCCAACTTACCACAGTCCGACCTCGAAATTAGAAACTGACCAACTGACGACATTCTTAACTCATAACCAGAAACTGACCAACTGACCACATTCTGAATTAGAAACCAGAAACTGACCAACTGACCACATTCTGACCTGGAAACCAGAAACTGACCATCTGACCTCAGTCTGAACTAAAAACAGAAACTGACCAACTGACCACAATCTGACCTTGAGACCAGAATCTGACCAAAGGACCACAGTATAACCTAGAAACCAGAATCTGTCAAACTGACCACAGTCTGACGTGGAAAACAGAAACTGTCCAACTGACCACAGTCTGACTTCGAAACCAGAAACTGACCAACTGACCAGATTCTTAACTCGAAACCAGAAACTGACCAACTGCCCAAAGTCTGACCAAGAAACCAGAAACTGACCAACTGCCCACAGTCTGACCGAGACAACATTAAACTGACCAACTTACCAAGACAATACGAAACTGACCAAATGACCACAGACTGACCTAGAAACCATAAACTGAGCAAGTTACCACAATCTGACTTAGCAACCAGTATCTGACCAATTGACCAGAGTCTGACGTAGAAACCAGCAATTGGCCAACTGACCACTTCCTGACCTAGAATCCCGAAACTTAGCAACTGACTACAATCTGACCTCGAAACCAGAAACTGACCATATGACCTCAGTCTGACTTAAAAACAGTAACTGACCAACTGACCACAGTATGACCTAGAAACCAGAAACTGTCCAACTGACCACATTCTGACCGAGAAACCAGAAACTGACCATCTGACATCAGTCTGACCGAAAAACAGCAACTGACCAACTGACCACAGTCTGACCTAGAAACCCGAAACTTAGCAACTGATAACAATCTGACCTCGAAACCAGAAACTGACCATCTGACCTCAGTCTGACCTATAATCCAGAAACTGACTAACTACCCACAGTCTGACCGAGACAACATGAAACATACCAAGTGACCAAGACAGCACGACTCTGATTAAATGACCACAGTCTGAACTAGGAACCAGAAACTGACCGACTGACCACAGTCTGACGTAGGCAACAAGAAACTGACGAACTGACCACAGTCCGACTGAGCAAACAGTATCTGACCAACTGACCTCAGTCTGACATAGAAAACAGCAACTGACCAACTGACCACATTCTTAACTCGAAAACAGAAACTGACCGACTGACCCCAGTCAGACCGAAACAACCAGAAACTGACCAACTGACCACAATCTGACCTAGAATCCAAAAACTGAACAACTGACCACAGACTGACCTGGAAACCAGAAACAGACCAACTGACCACAGTCTGACCTGGAAACCAGAAACGGACCAACTGACCACAGTCTGACCTAGAAACCAGAAACTGACCAACTGACCACATTCTGACCTAGAAACCAGAAACGGACTATTCAGACCTCAGTCTGACATAAAACCAGAAACTGACCAACTGACAACAGTCTGACCTTTAACCACAACCTGTCCAACTACCCACAGTCTGAACTAGAAACCAGAAACTGACCAACTGACCACAGTGTGACCGAGAAAACAGAAACTGACCAACTGAACACAGTCTGATCGAGCAACCAGAAACTGACCACAGTCTGATCTAGAAAGCAGAAACTGACCAACTGACCACAGTCTGACCTAGCAACCAGCAACTGACCAACTGACCACAGTCTGACATAGAAAAATGATACTGACCAACTGACCATAGTCTGAGCTAGAAACGGTAACTGACCAACTGATCACATTCTGAATTAGGAACCAGAAACTGACCAACTGACTTCAGTCTGACCTAGAAACCAGAAACTAACCAACTGACCAGACTGTAACCGAGACAACCTGCAACTGACCAACTGACCACAGTCTGACCGAGACAAACCGAAACTCACCAACTGACCACAGTCTGACCGAGAAACCAGAAACTGATGGAACTGACCACAGTCTGATCAAGTAACCAGCAACTGACCAATGGACTACAGGATGAGCTCGCAACCAAAAAGTAACAAACTGCACATAGACTGATCTAGCAACGGGCAACTGACGAACTGTCCACAGACTGACCTAGAACCAGCAACTGACCAACTGCCCACAGTCTGACCTAAACACCAGAAACTGAGCAACTGACCACAGACTGACCTAGGATCCAGAAACTGACCAATGGACCACAGTCTGATCTTTAATCAGAAAGTGACCAACTGACCACAGTCTGACCTAGAAACCAGAAACTGACCAACTGACCACAGTCTGACCAAGAAAACAGAATCTGACCAACTGACCACAATGTGACCTTGGAACCAGAAACTGACCAACCGACCACAGTCTGATCTTGAACCATAAACTGTTCAATGACCAAAAACTGACCGAGACAATCCGAAACTGACCAACTGACCACAATCTGACCTAGAAACCAGAAACTGACAAACTGACTACAGTCTGATCTTGAAAGCAGAAACTGACCACTGACCACAGTCTGACCTTGAAACCAGAAACTGTCCAACTGACCAAAAACTGACCGAGACAAACCAAAACTGACTAACTGACCACGGTGTGACCTAGAAACCAGAAACTGACCAACTGACCACAGTCTGACCTATAAACCAGAAACTGACCAACTAACCACAGTCTGAACGAGAAACCAGTAACTGACCAACTGACCACAGTCTGAACCAGGAACCAGAAACTGACCAACTGACCACAGACTGACCTAGATACCAGAAACTGTACAAGTGACCACAGTCTGACCTAGAAAGCAGAAACTGACCAAATGACCACAGTCTTACCGAGCAGCCATAAAATGAGCAAGTTACCACAATCTGACTTACAAACCAGTATCTGACCAATTGACCACAGTCTGACGCAGAAACCAGCAACTGACCAACTGACCACAGTCTGACCTAGAAACCCGAAACTTTGCAACTGACCACAATCTGACCTCGAAACCAGAATCTTACCATCTGACCTCAGTCTGACCGAAAAACAGAAACTGACCAACTGACCACAGTCTGACCTAGAAACCAGAAACGGTCCAACTGACCACATTCTGACCGAGAAACCAGAAACTGACCATCTGACATGAGTCTGATCGAAAAACAGCAACTGACCAACTGACCACAGTCTGATCTAGAAAGCATAAACTGACCACTGCCCACAGTCTGACCTTGAAGCCAGAAACTGTCCAACTGACCAAAAACTGACCAAGACAATCCGAAACTTACTAACTGACCACAGTCAGACCTAGAAACCAGAAACTAACAAACTGACCACATTCTGATCTAGAAAGCAGAAACTGACTAACTGACCACAGTCTGACCTAGAAACCAGAAACTGACCAACTGACCACAGTCTGACCTATTAACCAGAAACTGACCAACTAACCACAGTCTGAACGAGAAACCAGTAACTGAACAACTGACCAGTCTGAACTAGGAAACAGCAACAGACCAAATGACCACAGACTGAACTTGATACCAGAAATTGTACAAGTGACCACAGTCTGACCTAGAAAGCAGAAACTGACAAACTGACCACAGTCTGATCTAGAAAGCAGAAACTGACCAACTGACCACAGTCTGACCTAGAAACCAGAAACTGACCAACAGACCACAGTTTGACCGATAAACCAGAAACTGACCAACTAACCTCAGTCTGAACGAGAAACCAGTAAGTGACCAACTGACCACAGTCTGAACTAGGAACCAGAAACTGACCAACTGACCACAGACTGAACTAGAAGCCAGAAACTGACCAAGTGACCACAGTCTGACCTAGAAACCAGAAACTGACCAACTGACCACAGTCTGACCTAGAAACCAGAAACTGGCCAACTGACCACAGTCTGACCTCGAAATTAGAAACTGACCAACTGACGACATTCTTAACTCATAACCAGAAACTGACCAACTGACCACATTCTGACCTAGAAACCAGAAACTAACCAACTGACCACATTCTGACCTGGAAACCAGAAACTGAAAATCTGACCTCAGTCTGAACTAAAAACAGAAACTGACCAACTGACCACAATCTGACCTTGAGAACAGAATCTGACCAAAGGACCACAGTATGACCTAGAAACCAGAATCTGTCAAACTGACCACAGTCTGACCTAGAAAACAGAAACTGTCCAACTGACCACAGTCTGACTTCGAAACCAGAAACTGACCAACTGACTAGATTCTTAACTCGAAACCAGAAACTGACCAACTGCCCACAGTCTGACCAAGAAACCAGAAACTGACCAACTGCCCACAGTCTGACCGAGACAACATGAAACTGACCAACTTACCAAGACAATACGAAACTGACCAAATGACCACAGTCTGACCTAGAAACCATAAACTGAGCAAGTTACCACAATCTGACTTAGCAACCAGTATCTGACCAATTGACCACAGTCTGACGTAGAAACCAAAAACTGACCAACTGACCACAGTCTGACCTCGAAACCAGAAACTGTTCAACTGACGACATTCTTAACTTAAACCAGAAACTGACCAACTGACCACATTCTGACCTAGAAACCAGAAACTGACCATCTGACATCAGTTTGAACTAAAAACAGAAACTGACCAACTGACCACAGTCTGACCTTGAGACCAGAACCTGACCAACGGAACAAAGTCTGACCTAGAATTCAGAAACTGATCAACTGACCACAGTCTGACCTAGAAAACAGAAACTTTCCAACTGACCACAGTCTGACCTCGAAACCAGAACCTGACCAACGGACCAAAGTCTGACCTAGAAACCAGAAACTGACCAACTGACCACAGTCTGACCTAGAAAACAGAAACTGTCCAACTGACCACAGTCTGACCTGGAAACCAGAAACTGACCAACTGACCACATTCTTAACTCGAAACCAGAAACTGACCAACTGTTCACAGTCTGACCTAGACACCAGAAACTGACCAATTGACCACATTCTGACCTCGGAACCAGAAAATGACCAACTGACCAAAGTCTGACTGAGACAACCCGTAACTGACCAACTGACCACAGACTGACATAGAAAACAGAAACTGATTAACTGACCACAGTCTGACCTAGGAACCAGAAACTGATCAACTGACCACAGTCTGACCGAGCAATAAGCAACTGACCAACTCACCACAGGATGACCTAGCAATCAAAAAGTAAAAAACTGACCAGAGAAACACACCTACACAACCAGAAACTGAATCACTGACCACAGTCAGACCGAGAATCCAGAAACTGACCAACTGACCACAGTCTGACCGAGACAACATGAAACTGACCAACTTACCAAGACAACACGAAACTGACCAAATGACCACAGTCTGACCTAGAAACCATAAACTGAGCAAGTTACCACAATCTGACTTAGCAACCAGTATCTGACGAATTGACCACAGTCTGACGTAGAAACCAGCAACTGCCCAACTGACCACAGTCTCATCTAGAAACCCGAAACGTAGCAACTGACCACAATTTGACCTCGAAACCAGAAACTGACCATCAGATCTCAGTCTGACCTAAAAACAGAAACTGACCAACTGACCACAGTCTGACCTAGAAACCAGAAACTTAGCAACTGACAACAATCTGACCTCGAATCAGAAACTGACCATCTGACCTCAGTCTGACCTATAAACCAGAAACTAACCAACTGCCAGCAGTCTGACCGAGACAACATGAAACTGACCAACTGACCAAGACAACACGAAATTGATCAAATGACCACAGTCTGACCTAGAATCCAGAAACTGAGCAACTGACCACAATCTGACCTCGAAAACAGAAAGTGACCAAATGATCACAGTCTGAGCTAGCAACCACAAACTGTCCAACAGGCCACATTTTGACCTAGCAACCAGTATCTGACCAACTGGCCACAGTCTGACGTAGAAACCAGCAATTGACCAACTGACCACAGTCTGACCTAGAAACCAGAAACTGACCAACTGAACACATTCTGACCTAGAAATGAGCAACTGACCAACTGACCTTAGTCTGACCTCGAAATTAGAAACTGACAAACTGACCACAGTCTGACCTCGAAACCAGAAACTGTCCAACTGACGACATTCTTAACTCGAAACCAGAAACTGACCAACTGACCACATTCTGACCTAGAAACCAGAAACTGACCATCTGACATCCGTTTGACCTAAAAACAGAAACTGACCAACTGACCACAGCCTGACCTTGAGACCAGAACTTGACCAACGGACCAAAGTCTGACCTAGAATTCAGAAACTGATCAACTGACCACAGTCTGACCTAGAAAACAGAAACTGTCCAACTGACGACAGTCTGACCTCGAAAAAATAAACTGACCAACTGACCACATTCTTAATTCGAAACCAGAAATTGACCAACTGCCCACAGTATGACCTAGGAACCATAACTGACCAACTGACCAGTCTGAACTAGGAACCAGAAACTATCCAACTGACCACAGTGTGACCTAGAAAACTGAAACTGACCAACTGACACAGTCTGACCTAGACACCAGAAACTGACCAATTGACCACATTCTGACCTCGGAACCAGAAACTGACCAACTGACCAAAGTCTGACTGAGACAACCCGTAACTGACCAACTGACCACAGTCTGACTTTGAAAACAGAATCTGATTAACTGACCACAGTCTGACCTAGGAACCAGAAACTGATCAATTGACCATAGTCTGACCGAGCAACAAGCAACTGACCAACTGACCACAGGATGACCTAGCAACCAAAAAGTAAAAAACTGACCAGAGAAACACATCTAGACAACCAGAAACTGAATCAATAACCACAGTAAGACCAAGAAACCAGAAACTGACCAACTGCCCACAGTCTGACCGAGACAACATGAAACTGACCAACTTACCAAGACAACACACAACTGACCAAATGACCACAGTCTGACCTAGAAACCATAAACTGAGCAAGTTACCACAATCTGACTTAGCAACCAGTATCTGACCAATTGACCAGAGTCTGACGTAGAAACCAGCAACTGACCAACTGACCTAGTCTCACCTAGAAACCCGAAACTTGGCAACTGACCACAATCTGACCTCGAAAGCAGAAACAGACCATCTGACCTCAGTCTGACCTAAAAACAGAAACTGACCAACTGACCACAGTCTGACCTAGAAACCAGAAACTGTCCAACTGACCACATTCTGACCGAGAAACCTGAAACTGACCATCTGACATCAGTCTGACCGAAAAACAGCAACTGACCAACTGACCACAGTCTGACCTAGAAACCCGAAACTTAGCAACTGACAACAATCTGACCTCGAAACCAGAAACTGACCATCTGACCTCAGTCTGACATATAATCCTGAAACTGACTAACTACCCACAGTCTGACCGAGACAACATGAGACTGACCAACTGACCAAGACAGCACGAAACTGACTAAATGACCACTGTCTGAACTAGGAACCAGAAACTGACGGACTGACCACAGTCTGACGGAGGCAACAAGAAACTGACGAACTGACCACAGTCCGACTGAGCAAACAGTATCTGACCAACTGACCACAGTCTGACATAGAAACCAGCAACTGACCAACTGACCACATTCTTAACTCGAAAACAGAAACTGACCGACTGACCCCAGTCACACCGAAACAACCAGAAACTGACCAACTGACCACAATCTGACCTAGAAACCAGAAACAGAACAACTAACCACAGTCTGACCTAGAAACCAGAAATTGACCAACTGACCACAATCTGACCTGGAAACCAGAAACGGACCAACTGATCACAGTCTGACCTAGAAACCAGAAACTGACCAACTGACCTCATTCAGACCTAGAAACCAGAAACGGACTATTCAGACCTCAGTCTGACATAAAAGCAGAAACTGACCAACTGACCACAGTCTGACCTTTAACCACAACCTGTCCAACTACCCACAGTCTGAACTAGAAACCAGAAACTGACCAACTGACCACAGTCTGACCGAGAAAACAGAAACTGACCAACTGAACACAGTCTGATCGAGCAACCAGAAACTGACCACAGTCTGATCTAGAAAGCAGAAACTGACCAAGGGACCACAGTCTGACCTAGCAACCAGCAACTGACCAACTGACCACAGTCTGACATAGAAAAATGATACTGACCAACTGACCACAGTCTGAGCTAGAAACCGTAACTGACCTACTGATCACAGTCTGAATTAGGAACCAGAAACTGACCAACTGACTTCAGTCTGACCTAGAAACCAGAAACTAACCAACTGACCAGACTCCAACCGAGACAACCTGCAACTGACCAACTGACCACAGTCTGACCGAGACAAACCGAAACTCACCAACTGACCAAAGTCTGAGCGAGAAACCAGAAACTGATGGAACTGACCACAGTCTGATCAAATAACCAGCAACAGACCAATGGACTACAGAATGAGCTCGCAACAAAAAGTAACAAACTGCACATAGACTGATCTAGCAACCGGCAACTGACGAACTGTCCACAGACTGACCTAGAACCAGCAACTGACCAACTGCCCACAGTCTGAACTAAACACCAGAAACTGAGCAACTGACCACAGACTGACCTAGGAACCAGAAACTGACCAATGGACCACAGTCTGATCTTAACCAGAAAGTGACCAACTGACCACAGTCTGACCTTGAAACCAGAAACTGACCAACTGACCACAGTCTGACCTAGAAAACAGAATCTGACCAACTGACCACAATGTGACCTTGGAACCAGAAACTGACCAACCGACCACAGTCTGATCTAGAACCAGAAACTGTCCAACTGACCAAAAACTGACCGAGACAATCCGAAACTGACTAACTGACCACAGTCAGACCTAGAAACCAGAAACTGACAAACTGACCACATTCTGATCTCGAAAGCATAAACTGACCAACTGAACACAGTCTGACCTAGAAACCAGAAACTGACCAACTGACCACAGTCTGACCTATAAACCAGAAACTGACCAACTAACCACAGTCTGAACGAGAAACCAGTAACTGACCAACTGACCACAGTCTGAACCAGGAACCAGAAACTGACCAACTGACCACAGACTGACCTAGATACCAGAAACTGTACAAGTGACCACAGTCTGACCTAGAAAGCAGAAACTGACCAAATGACCACAGTCTTACCGAACAGCCATAAAATGAGCAAGTTACCACAATCTGACTTACAAACCAGTATCTGACCAATTGACCACAGTCTGACGCAGAAACCAGCAACTGACCAACTGACCACAGTCTGACCTAGAAACCCGAAACTTTGCAACTGACCACAATCTGACCTCGAAACCAGAATCTTACCATCTGACCTCAGTCTGACCGAAAAACAGAAACTGACCAACTGACCACAGTCTGACCTAGAAACCAGAAACGGTCCAACTGACCACATTCTGACCGAGAAACCAGAAACTGACCATCTGACATGAGTCTGATCGAAAAACAGCAACTGACCAACTGACCACAGTCTGATCTAGAAAGCATAAACTGACCACTGCCCACAGTCTGACCTTGAAGCCAGAAACTGTCCAACTGACCAAAAACTGACCAAGACAATCCGAAACTTACTAACTGACCACAGTCAGACCTAGAAACCAGAAACTAACAAACTGACCACATTCTGATCTAGAAAGCAGAAACTGACTAACTGACCACAGTCTGACCTAGAAACCAGAAACTGACCAACTGACCACAGTCTGACCTATTAACCAGAAACTGACCAACTAACCACAGTCTGAACGAGAAACCAGTAACTGAACAACTGACCAGTCTGAACTAGGAAACAGCAACAGACCAAATGACCACAGACTGAACTTGATACCAGAAATTGTACAAGTGACCACAGTCTGACCTAGAAAGCAGAAACTGACAAACTGACCACAGTCTGATCTAGAAAGCAGAAACTGACCAACTGACCACAGTCTGACCGAGAAACCAGAAACTGACCAACAGACCACAGTTTGACCGATAAACCAGAAACTGACCAACTAACCTCAGTCTGAACGAGAAACCAGTAAGTGACCAACTGACCACAGTCTGAACTAGGAACCAGAAACTGACCAACTGACCACAGACTGAACTAGAAGCCAGAAACTGACCAAGTGACCACAGTCTGACCTAGAAACCAGAAACTGACCAACTGACCACAGTCTGACCTAGAAACCAGAAACTGGCCAACTGACCACAGTCTGACCTCGAAATTAGAAACTGACCAACTGACGACATTCTTAACTCATAACCAGAAACTGACCAACTGACCACATTCTGACCTAGAAACCAGAAACTAACCAACTGACCACATTCTGACCTGGAAACCAGAAACTGAAAATCTGACCTCAGTCTGAACTAAAAACAGAAACTGACCAACTGACCACAATCTGACCTTGAGAACAGAATCTGACCAAAGGACCACAGTATGACCTAGAAACCAGAATCTGTCAAACTGACCACAGTCTGACCTAGAAAACAGAAACTGTCCAACTGACCACAGTCTGACTTCGAAACCAGAAACTGACCAACTGACTAGATTCTTAACTCGAAACCAGAAACTGACCAACTGCCCACAGTCTGACCAAGAAACCAGAAACTGACCAACTGCCCACAGTCTGACCGAGACAACATGAAACTGACCAACTTACCAAGACAATACGAAACTGACCAAATGACCACAGTCTGACCTAGAAACCATAAACTGAGCAAGTTACCACAATCTGACTTAGCAACCAGTATCTGACCAATTGACCACAGTCTGACGTAGAAACCAAAAACTGACCAACTGACCACAGTCTGACCTCGAAACCAGAAACTGTTCAACTGACGACATTCTTAACTTAAACCAGAAACTGACCAACTGACCACATTCTGACCTAGAAACCAGAAACTGACCATCTGACATCAGTTTGACCTAAAAACAGAAACTGACCAACTGACCACAGTCTGACCTTGAGACCAGAACCTGACCAACGGAACAAAGTCTGACCTAGAATTCAGAAACTGATCAACTGACCACAGTCTGACCTAGAAAACAGAAACTTTCCAACTGACCACAGTCTGACCTCGAAACCAGAACCTGACCAACGGACCAAAGTCTGACCTAGAAACCAGAAACTGACCAACTGACCACAGTCTGACCTAGAAAACAGAAACTGTCCAACTGACCACAGTCTGACCTGGAAACCAGAAACTGACCAACTGACCACATTCTTAACTCGAAACCAGAAACTGACCAACTGTTCACAGTCTGACCTAGACACCAGAAACTGACCAATTGACCACATTCTGACCTCGGAACCAGAAAATGACCAACTGACCAAAGTCTGACTGAGACAACCCGTAACTGACCAACTGACCACAGACTGACATAGAAAACAGAAACTGATTAACTGACCACAGTCTGACCTAGGAACCAGAAACTGATCAACTGACCACAGTCTGACCGAGCAATAAGCAACTGACCAACTCACCACAGGATGACCTAGCAATCAAAAAGTAAAAAACTGACCAGAGAAACACACCTACACAACCAGAAACTGAATCACTGACCACAGTCAGACCGAGAATCCAGAAACTGACCAACTGACCACAGTCTGACCGAGACAACATGAAACTGACCAACTTACCAAGACAACACGAAACTGACCAAATGACCACAGTCTGACCTAGAAACCATAAACTGAGCAAGTTACCACAATCTGACTTAGCAACCAGTATCTGACGAATTGACCACAGTCTGACGTAGAAACCAGCAACTGCCCAACTGACCACAGTCTCATCTAGAAACCCGAAACGTAGCAACTGACCACAATTTGACCTCGAAACCAGAAACTGACCATCAGATCTCAGTCTGACCTAAAAACAGAAACTGACCAACTGACCACAGTCTGACCTAGAAACCAGAAACTTAGCAACTGACAACAATCTGACCTCGAATCAGAAACTGACCATCTGACCTCAGTCTGACCTATAAACCAGAAACTAACCAACTGCCAGCAGTCTGACCGAGACAACATGAAACTGACCAACTGACCAAGACAACACGAAATTGATCAAATGACCACAGTCTGACCTAGAATCCAGAAACTGAGCAACTGACCACAATCTGACCTCGAAAACAGAAAGTGACCAAATGATCACAGTCTGAGCTAGCAACCACAAACTGTCCAACAGGCCACATTTTGACCTAGCAACCAGTATCTGACCAACTGGCCACAGTCTGACGTAGAAACCAGCAATTGACCAACTGACCACAGTCTGACCTAGAAACCAGAAACTGACCAACTGAACACATTCTGACCTAGAAATGAGCAACAGACCAACTGACCTTAGTCTGACCTCGAAATTAGAAACTGACAAACTGACCACAGTCTGACCTCGAAACCAGAAACTGTCCAACTGACGACATTCTTAACTCGAAACCAGAAACTGACCAACTGACCACATTCTGACCTAGAAACCAGAAACTGACCATCTGACATCCGTTTGACCTAAAAACAGAAACTGACCAACTGACCACAGCCTGACCTTGAGACCAGAACTTGACCAACGGACCAAAGTCTGACCTAGAATTCAGAAACTGATCAACTGACCACAGTCTGACCTAGAAAACAGAAACTGTCCAACTGACGACAGTCTGACCTCGAAAAAATAAACTGACCAACTGACCACATTCTTAATTCGAAACCAGAAATTGACCAACTGCCCACAGTCTGACCTAGGAACCATAACTGACCAACTGACCAGTCTGAACTAGGAACCAGAAACTATCCAACTGACCACAGTGTGACCTAGAAAACTGAAACTGACCAACTGACACAGTCTGACCTAGACACCAGAAACTGACCAATTGACCACATTCTGACCTCGGAACCAGAAACTGACCAACTGACCAAAGTCTGACTGAGACAACCCGTAACTGACCAACTGACCACAGTCTGACTTTGAAAACAGAATCTGATTAACTGACCACAGTCTGACCTAGGAACCAGAAACTGATCAATTGACCATAGTCTGACCGAGCAACAAGCAACTGACCAACTGACCACAGGATGACCTAGCAACCAAAAAGTAAAAAACTGACCAGAGAAACACATCTAGACAACCAGAAACTGAATCAATAACCACAGTAAGACCAAGAAACCAGAAACTGACCAACTGCCCACAGTCTGACCGAGACAACATGAAACTGACCAACTTACCAAGACAACACACAACTGACCAAATGACCACAGTCTGACCTAGAAACCATAAACTGAGCAAGTTACCACAATCTGACTTAGCAACCAGTATCTGACCAATTGACCAGAGTCTGACGTAGAAACCAGCAACTGACCAACTGACCTAGTCTCACCTAGAAACCCGAAACTTGGCAACTGACCACAATCTGACCTCGAAAGCAGAAACAGACCATCTGACCTCAGTCTGACCTAAAAACAGAAACTGACCAACTGACCACAGTCTGAACTAGAAACCAGAAACTGTCCAACTGACCACATTCTGACCGAGAAACCTGAAACTGACCATCTGACATCAGTCTGACCGAAAAACAGCAACTGACCAACTGACCACAGTCTGACCTAGAAACCCGAAACTTAGCAACTGACAACAATCTGACTTCGAAACCAGAAACTGACCATCTGACCTCAGTCTGACATATAATCCTGAAACTGACTAACTACCCACAGTCTGACCGAGACAACATGAGACTGACCAACTGACCAAGACAGCACGAAACTGACTAAATGACCACTGTCTGAACTAGGAACCAGAAACTGACGGACTGACCACAGTCTGACGGAGGCAACAAGAAACTGACGAACTGACCACAGTCCGACTGAGCAAACAGTATCTGACCAACTGACCACAGTCTGACATAGAAACCAGCAACTGACCAACTGACCACATTCTTAACTCGAAAACAGAAACTGACCGACTGACCCCAGTCACACCGAAACAACCAGAAACTGACCAACTGACCACAATCTGACCTAGAAACCAGAAACAGAACAACTAACCACAGTCTGACCTAGAAACCAGAAATTGACCAACTGACCACAATCTGACCTGGAAACCAGAAACGGACCAACTGATCACAGTCTGACCTAGAAACCAGAAACTGACCAACTGACCTCATTCAGACCTAGAAACCAGAAACGGACTATTCAGACCTCAGTCTGACATAAAAGCAGAAACTGACCAACTGACCACAGTCTGACCTTTAACCACAACCTGTCCAACTACCCACAGTCTGAACTAGAAACCAGAAACTGACCAACTGACCACAGTCTGACCGAGAAAACAGAAACTGACCAACTGAACACAGTCTGATCGAGCAACCAGAAACTGACCACAGTCTGATCTAGAAAGCAGAAACTGACCAAGGGACCACAGTCTGACCTAGCAACCAGCAACTGACCAACTGACCACAGTCTGACATAGAAAAATGATACTGACCAACTGACCACAGTCTGAGCTAGAAACCGTAACTGACCTACTGATCACAGTCTGAATTAGGAACCAGAAACTGACCAACTGACTTCAGTCTGACCTAGAAACCAGAAACTAACCAACTGACCAGACTCCAACCGAGACAACCTGCAACTGACCAACTGACCACAGTCTGACCGAGACAAACCGAAACTCACCAACTGACCAAAGTCTGAGCGAGAAACCAGAAACTGATGGAACTGACCACAGTCTGATCAAATAACCAGCAACAGACCAATGGACTACAGAATGAGCTCGCAACAAAAAGTAACAAACTGCACATAGACTGATCTAGCAACCGGCAACTGACGAACTGTCCACAGACTGACCTAGAACCAGCAACTGACCAACTGCCCACAGTCTGAACTAAACACCAGAAACTGAGCAACTGACCACAGACTGACCTAGGAACCAGAAACTGACCAATGGACCACAGTCTGATCTTAACCAGAAAGTGACCAACTGACCACAGTCTGACCTTGAAACCAGAAACTGACCAACTGACCACAGTCTGACCTAGAAAACAGAATCTGACCAACTGACCACAATGTGACCTTGGAACCAGAAACTGACCAACCGACCACAGTCTGATCTAGAACCAGAAACTGTCCAACTGACCAAAAACTGACCGAGACAATCCGAAACTGACTAACTGACCACAGTCAGACCTAGAAACCAGAAACTGACAAACTGACCACATTCTGATCTCGAAAGCATAAACTGACCAACTGAACACAGTCTGACCTAGAAACCAGAAACTGAACAACTGACCACAGTCTGACCTATAAACCAGATACTGACCAACTTACCACAGTCTGAACGAGAAACCAGTAACTAACCAACTGACCACAGACCGACCTAGATAACAGAAACTGTACAAGTGACCACAGTCTGACCTAGAAAGCAGAAACTGACAAACTGACCACAGTCTGATCTAGAAAGCAGAAACAGACCAACTGAACACAGTCTGACCTATAAACCATAAACTGACCAACTAACCACAATCTGAACGAGAAACCCGGAACTGACCAACTGACCACAGTCTGAACTCGGAACCAGAAACTGACTAAATGACCACAGACTGAATTAGAAGCCAGAAACTGACCAAGTGACCACAGTCTGACCTAGAAACCAGAAACTGACCAACTGACCACAGTTTGACCTCGAAATTAGAAACTGACCAACTGACCACAGTCTGTCCTCGAAACCAGAAACTGTCCATCTGACCACATTCTGACCTAGAAACCAGAAACTGACCGTCTGACCTCAGTCTGACCTAAAAACAGAAACTGACCAACTGACCACAGTCTGACCTTGAGACCAGAACCTGACCAACGGACCAAAGTCTGACCTACAACCAGAAACTAACCAACTGACCACAGTATGACCTAGAAAACAGAATGTGACCAAACGATCACAGTCTGAGCTAGCAACCACAAACTGACCAACAGGCCACATTCTGACCTAGCAACCAGTATCTGACCAACTGGCCACAGTCTGACGTAGAAACCAGCAATTGACCAACTGACCACAGTCTGACCTAGAAACCAGAAACTGACCAACTGACCACAATCTGACCTAGAAACGAGAAACTGACCAACTGACCACAGTCTGACCTAGAAAATGAAACTGTCCAACTGACCACAGTCTGACCTCGAAACCAGAAACTGACCCACTGACCACATTCTTAATTCGAAACCAGAAATTGACCAACTGCCCACAGTCTGACCTAGGAACCGTAACTGACCAACTGACCAGTCTGAACTAGGAACCAGAAACTCTCCAACTGACCACAGTGTGACCTAGAAAACTGAAACTGAACAACTGACACAATCTGACCTAGACACCAGAAACTGACCAATTGACCACATTCTGACCTCGGAACCAGAAACTGACCAACCGACCAAAGTCTGACTGAGACAACCCGTAACTGACCAACTGACCACAGTCTGACATAGAAAACAGAAACTGATTAACTGACCACAGTCTGACTTAGGAACCAGAAACTGATCAACTGACCACAGTCTGACCGAGCAACAAGCAACTGACCAACTGAGCACAGGATGACCTAGCAACCAAAAAGTAAAAAACTGACAAGAGAAACACACCGAGACAACCAGAAACTGAATCACTGACCACAGTAAGACCGAGAAACCAGAAACTGACCAACTGACCACAGTCAGACCTCAGTCTGACCAAGAAACCAGAAACTGACCAACTGCCCACAGTCTGACCGAGACAACATGAAACTGACCAACTTACCAAGACAATACGAAACTGACCAAATTACCACAGTCTTACCTAGAAACCATAAACTGAGCAAGTTACCACAATCTGACTTAGCAACCAGTATCTGACGAATTGACCACAGTCTGACGTAGAAACCAGCAATTGACCAACTGACCACTTCCTGACCTAGAATCCCGAAACTTAGCAACTGACCACAATCTGACCTCGAAACCAGAAACTGACCATCTGACCTCAGTCTGACCTAAAAACAGAATCTGACCAACTGACCACAATGTGACCTTGGAACCAGAAACTGACCAACCGACCACAGTCTGATCTAGAACCAGAAACTGTTCAATGACCAAAAACTGACCGAGACAATCCGAAACTGACCAACTGACCACAGTCTGACCGAGAAACCAGAAACTGACAAACTGACTACAGTCTGATCTTGAAAGCAGAAACTGCCCACTGACCACAGTCTGACCTTGAAACCAAAAACTGTCCAACTGACCAAAAACTGACCGAGACAAACCAAAACTGACTAACTGACCACAGTCTGACCTAGAAACCAGAAACTGACCAACTTACCACAGTCTGACCTATAAACCAGAAACTGACCAACTAACCACAGTCTGAACGAGAAACCAGTAACTGACCAACTGACCACAGTCTGAACTAGGAACCAGAAACTGACCAACTGACCACAGAATGACCTAGATACCAGAAACTGTACAAGTGACCACAGTCTGACCTAGAAAGCAGAAACTGACCAACTGACCACAGTCTGACCGAGACAACATGAAACTGACCAACTTACCAAGACAACACGAAACTGACCAAATGACCACAGTCTTACCGAGCAGCCATAAAATGAGCAAGTTACCACAATCTGACTTACAAACCAGTATCTGACCAATTGACCACAGTCTGACGCAGAAACCAGCAACTGACCAACTGACCACAGTCTGACCTAGAAACCCGAAACTTTGCAACTGACCACAATCTGACCTCGAAACCAGAATCCTACCATCTGACCTCAGTCTGACCAAAAAACAGAAACTGACCAACTGACCACAGTCTGACCTAGAAACCAGAAACGGTCCAACTGACCACATTCTGACCGAGAAACCAGAAACTGACCATCTGACATCAGTCTGATCGAAAAACAGCAACTGACCAACTGACCACAGTCTGATCTAGAAAGCATAAACTGACCACTGCCCACAGTCTGACCTTGAAGCCAGAAACTGTCCAACTGACCAAAAACTGACCAAGACAATCCGAAACTTACTAACTGACCACAGTCAGACCTAGAAACCAGAAACTAACAAACTGACCACATTCTGATCTAGAAAGCAGAAACTGACTAACTGACCACAGTCTGACCTAGAAACCAGAAACTGACCAACTGACCACAGTCTGACCTATTAACCAGAAACTGACCAACGAACCACAGTCTGAACGAGAAACCAGTAACTGAACAACTGACCAGTCTGAACTAGGAAACAGCAACAGACCAAATGACCACAGACTGAACTTGATACCAGAAATTGTACAAGTGACCACAGTCTGACCTAGAAAGCAGAAACTGACAAACTGACCACAGTCTGATCTAGAAAGCAGAAACTGACCAACTGACCACAGTCTGACCTAGAAACCAGAAACTGACCAACAGACCACAGTTTGACCGATAAACCAGAAACTGACCAACTAACCTCAGTCTGAACGAGAAACCAGTAACTGACCAACTGACCACAGTCTGAACTAGGAACCAGAAACTGACCAACTGACCACAGACTGAACTAGAAGCCAGAAACTGACCAAGTGACCACAGTCTGACCTAGAAACCAGAAACTGACCAACTGACCACAGTCTGACCTAGAAACCAGAAACTGGCCAACTGACCACAGTCTGACCTCGAAATTAGAAACTGACCAACTGACGACATTCTTAACTCATAACCAGAAACTGACCAACTGACCACATTCTGACCTAGAAACTAGAAACTAACCAACTGACCACACTCTGACCTGGAAACCAGAATCTGTCAAACTGACCACAGTCTGACCTAGAAAACAGAAACTGTCCAACTGACCACAGTCTGACTTCGAAACCAGAAACTGACCAACTGACTAGATTCTTAACTCGAAACCAGAAACTGACCAACTGCCCACAGTCTGACCAAGAAACCAGAAACTGACCAACTGCCCACAGTCTGACCGAGACAACATGAAACTGACCAACTTACCAAGACAATACGAAACTGACCAAATGACCACAGTCTGACCTAGAAACCATAAACTGAGCAAGTTACCACAATCTGACTTAGCAACCAGTATCTGACCAATTGACCACAGTCTGACGTAGAAACCAAAAACTGACCAACTGACCACAGTCTGACCTCGAAACCAGAAACTGTTCAACTGACGACATTCTTAACTTAAACCAGAAACTGACCAACTGACCACATTCTGACCTAGATACCAGAAACAGACCATCTGACATCAGTTTGACCTAAAAACAGAAACTGACCAACTGTCCACAGTCTGACCTTGAGACCAGAACCTGACCAACGGAACAAAGTCTGACCTAGAATTCAGAAACTGATCAACTGACCACAGTCTGACCTAGAAAACAGAAACTTTCCAACTGACCACAGTCTGACCTCGAAACCAGAACCTGACCAACGGACCAAAGTCTGACCTAGAAACCAGAAACTGACCAACTGACCACAGTCTGACCTAGAAAACAGAAACTGTCCAACTGACCACAGTCTGACCTGGAAACCAGAAACTGACCAACTGACCACATTCTTAACTCGAAACCAGAAACTGACCAACTGTTCACAGTCTGACCTAGACACCAGAAACTGACCAATTGACCACATTCTGACCTCGGAAACAGAAAATGACCAACTGACCAAAGTCTGACTGAGACAACCCGTAACTGACCAACTGACCACAGACTGACATAGAAAACAGAAACTGATTAACTGACCACAGTCTGACCTAGGAACCAGAAACTGATCAACTGACCACAGTCTGACCGAGCAATAAGCAACTGACCAACTCACCACAGGATGACCTAGCAATCAAAAAGTAAAAAACTGACCAGAGAAACACACCGACACAACCAGAAACTGAATCACTGACCACAGTCAGACCGAGAATCCAGAAACTGACCAACTGACCACAGTCTGACCGAGACAACATGAAACTGACCAACTTACCAAGACAACACGAAACTGACCAAATGACCACAGTCTGACCTAGAAACCATAAACTGAGCAAGTTACCACAATCTGACTTAGCAACCAGTATCTGACGAATTGACCACAGTCTGACGTAGAAACCAGCAACTGCCCAACTGACCACAGTCTCATCTAGAAACCCGAAACTTAGCAACTGACCACAATTTGACCTCGAAACCAGAAACTGACCATCAGATCTCAGTCTGACCTAAAAACAGAAACTGACCAACTGACCACAGTCTGACCTAGAAACCAGAAACTTAGCAACTGACAACAATCTGACCTCGAAATCAGAAACTGACCATCTGACCTCAGTCTGACCTATAAACCAGAAACTAACCAACTGCCAGCAGTCTGACCGAGACAACATGAAACTGACCAACTGATCAAGACAACACGAAATTGATCAAATGACCACAGTCTGACCTAGAATCCAGAAACTGAGCAACTGACCACAATCTGACCTCGAAAACAGAAAGTGACCAAATGATCACAGTCTGAGCTAGCAACCACAAACTGTCCAACAGGCCACATTTTGACCTAGCAACCAGTATCTGACCAACTGGCCACAGTCTGACGTAGAAACCAGCAATTGACCAACTGACCACAGTCTGACCTAGAAACCAGAAACTGACCAACTGAACACATTCTGACCTAGAAATGAGAAACTGACCAACTGACCTCGAAATTAGAAACTGACAAACTGACCACAGTCTGACCTCGAAACCAGAAACTGTCCAACTGACGACATTCTTAACTCGAAACCAGAAACTGACCAACTGACCACATTCTGACCTAAAAACAGAAACTGACCAACTGACCACAGCCTGACCTTGAGACCAGAACCTGACCAACGGACCAAAGTCTGACCTAGAATTCAGAAACTGATCAACTGACCACAGTCTGACCTAGAAAACAGAAACTGTCCAACTGACGACAGTCTGACCTCGAAAAAAGAAACTGACCAACTGACCACATTCTTAATTCGAAACCAGAAATTGACCAACTGCCCACAGTCTGACCTAGGAACCATAACTGACCAACTGACCAGTCTGAACTAGGAACCAGAAACTATCCAACTGACCACAGTGTGACCTAGAAAACTGAAACTGACCAACTGACACAGTCTGACCTAGACACCAGAAACTGACCAATTGACCACATTCTGACCTCGGAACCAGAAACTGACCAACTGACCAAAGTCTGACTGAGACAACCCGTAACTGACCAACTGACCACAGTCTGACTTTGAAAACAGAATCTGATTAACTGACCACAGTCTGACCTAGGAACCAGAAACTGATCAATTGACCATAGTCTGACCGAGCAACAAGCAACTGACCAACTGACCACAGGATGACCTAGCAACCAAAAAGTAAAAAACTGACCAGAGAAACACATCTAGACAACCAGAAACTGAATCAATAACCACAGTAAGACCAAGAAACCAGAAACTGTCCAACTGACCACATTCTGACCGAGAAACCTGAAACTGACCATCTGACATCAGTCTGACCGAAAAACAGCAACTGACCAACTGACCACAGTCTGACCTAGAAACCCGAAACTTAGCAACTGACAACAATCTGACCTCGAAACCAGAAACTGACCATCTGACCTCAGTCTGACATATAATCCTGAAACTGACTAACTACCCACAGTCTGACCGAGACAACATGAGACTGACCAACTGACCAAGACAGCACGAAACTGACTAAATGACCACTGTCTGAACTAGGAACCAGAAACTGACGGACTGACCACAGTCTGACGGAGGCAACAAGAAACTGACGAACTGACCACAGTCCGACTGAGCAAACAGTATCTGACCAACTGACCACAGTCTGACATAGAAACCAGCAACTGACCAACTGACCACATTCTTAACTCGAAAACAGAAACTGACCGACTGACCCCAGTCACACCGAAACAACCAGAAACTGACCAACTGACCACAATCTGACCTAGAAACCAGAAACAGAACAACTAACCACAGTCTGACCTAGAAACCAGAAATTGACCAACTGACCACAATCTGACCTGGAAACCAGAAACGGACCAACTGACCACAGTCTGACCTAGAAACCAGAAACTGACCAACTGACCACATTCAGACCTAGAAACCAGAAACGGACTATTCAGACCTCAGTCTGACATAAAAGCAGAAACTGACCAACTGACCACAGTCTGACCTTTAACCACAACCTGTCCAACTACCCACAGTCTGAACTAGAAACCAGAAATTGACCAACTGACCACAGTCTGACCGAGAAAACAGAAACTGACCAACTGAACACAGTCTGATCGAGCAACCAGAAACTGACCACAGTCTGATCTAGAAAGCAGAAACTGACCAAGGGACCACAGTCTGACCTAGCAACCAGCAACTGACCAACTGACCACAGTCTGACATAGAAAAATGATACTGACCAACTGACCACAGTCTGAGCTAGAAACCGTAACTGACCTACTGATCACAGTCTGAATTAGGAACCAGAAACTGACCAACTGACTTCAGTCTGACCTAGAAACCAGAAACTAACCAACTGACCAGA
This sequence comes from Pristiophorus japonicus, assembly GCF_044704955.1. Classification (NCBI taxonomy): domain Eukaryota; kingdom Metazoa; phylum Chordata; class Chondrichthyes; family Pristiophoridae; genus Pristiophorus; species Pristiophorus japonicus. The sequence goes on along the minus strand of NC_092001.1, from coordinate 16,462,920 downwards.
CTCCAACCGAGACAACCTGCAACTGACCAACTGACCACAGTCTGACCGAGACAAACCGAAACTCACCAACTGACCAAAGTCTGAGCGAGAAACCAGAAACTGATGGAACTGACCACAGTCTGATCAAATAACCAGCAACAGACCAATGGACTACAGAATGAGCTCGCAACAAATAGTAACAAACTGCACATAGACTGATCTAGCAACCGGCAACTGACGAACTGTCCACAGACTGACCTAGAACCAGCAACTGACCAACTGCCCACAGTCTGACCTAAACACCAGAAACTGAGCAACTGACCACAGACTGACATAGGAACCAGAAACTGACCAATGGACCACAGTCTGATCATAACCAGAAAGTGTCCAACTGACCACAGTCTGACCTTGAAACCAGAAACTGACCAACTGACCACAGTCTGACCTAGAAAACAGAATCTGACCAACTGACCACAATGTGACCTTTGGAACCAGAAACTGACCAACCGACCACAGTCTGATCTAGAACCAGAAACTGTTCAATGACCAAAAACTGACCGAGACAATCCGAAACTGACCAACTGACCACAGTCTGACCTAGAAACCAGAAACTGACAAACTGACCACAGTCTGATCTTGAAAGCAGAAACTGACCACTGACCACAGTCTGACCTTGAAACCAGAAAATGTCCAACTGACCAAAAACTGACCGAGACAATCCGAAACTGACTAACTGAACACAGTCAGACCTAGAAACCAGAAACTGACAAACTGACCACATTCTGATCTCGAAAGCATAAACTGACCAACTGAACACAGTCTGACCTCGAAACCAGAAACTGAACAACTGACCACAGTCTGACCTATAAACCAGATACTGACCAACTTACCACAGTCTGAACGAGAAACCAGTAACTAACCAACTGACCACAGACCGACCTAGATAACAGAAACTGTACAAGTGACCACAGTCTGACCTAGAAAGCAGAAACTGACAAACTGACCACAGTCTGATCTAGAAAGCAGAAACAGACCAACTGAACACAGTCTGACCTAGAAACCAGAAACTGACCAACTGACCACATTCTGAACTCGAAACGAGAAACTGACCAACTGACCACAGTCTGACCTCGAAATTAGAAACTGACGAATTGACCACAGTCTGACCTCGAAACCAGAAACTGTCCAACTGACGACATTCTTAACTCGAAACCAGAAACTGACCAACTGACCACATTCTTACCTAGAAACCAGAAACTGACCATCTGACCTCAGTTTGACCTAAAAACAGAAACTGACCAACTGACCACAGTCTGACCTTGAGAACAGAACCTGACCAACGGACCAAAGTCTGAGCTAGAAACCAGAAACTGACCAACTGACCACAGTCTGACCTAGAAAATGAAACTGTCCAACTGACCACAGTCTGACCTCGAAACCAGAAACTGACCCACTGACCACATTCTTAATTCGAAACCAGAAATTGACCAACTGCCCACAGTCTGACCTAGGAACCATAACTGACCAACTGACCAGTCTGAACTAGGAACCAGAAACTCTCCAACTGACCACAGTGTGACCTAGAAAACTGAAACTGAACAACTGACACAATCTGACCTAGACACCAGAAACTGACCAATTGACCACATTCTGACCTCGGAACCAGTAACTGACCAACCGACCAAAGTCTGACTGAGACAACCCGTAACTGACCAACTGACCACAGTCTGACATAGAAAACAGAATCTGATTAACTGACCACAGTCTGACTTAGGATCCAGAAACTGATCAACTGACCACAGTCTGACCGAGCAACAAGCAACTGACCAACTGACCACAGGATGACCTAGCAACCAAAAAGTAAAAAACTGACAAGAGAAACACACCGAGACAACCAGAAACTGAATCACTGACCACAGTAAGACCGAGAAACCAGAAACTGACCAACTGACCACAGTCAGACCTCAGTCTGACCAAGAAACCAGAAACTGACCAACTGCCCACAGTCTGACCAAGACAACATGAAACTGACCAACTTACCAAGACAATACGAAACTGACCAAATGACCACAGTCTGACCTAGAAACCATAAACTGAGCAAGTTACCACAATCTGACTTAGCAACCAGTATCTGACGAATTGACCACAGTCTGACGTAGAAACCAGCAATTGACCAACTGACCACTTCCTGACCTAGAATCCCGAAACATAGCAACTGACCACAATCTGACCTCGAAACCAGAAACTGACCATCTGACCTCAGTCTGACCTAAAAACAGAAACTGACCAACTGACCACAGTATGACCTAGAAACCAGAAACTGTCCAACTGACCACATTCTGACCGAGAAACCAGAAACTGACCATCTGACATCAGTCTGACCGAAAAACAGCAACTGACCAACTGACCACAGTCTGACCTAGAAACCCGAAACTTAGCAACTGACAACAATCTGACCTCGAAACCAGAAACTGACCATCTGAACTCAGTCTGACATATAATCCAGAAACTGACTAACTACCCACAGTCTGACCGAGACAACATGAAACTGACCAACTTACCAAGACAACACGAAACTGACCAAATGACCACAGTCTTACCGAGCAGCCATAAAATGAGCAAGTTACCACAATCTGACTTACAAACCAGTATCTGACCAATTGACCACAGTATGACGCAGAAACCAGCAACTGACCAACTGACCACAGTCTGACCTAGAAACCCGAAACTTTGCAACTGACCACAATCTGACCTCGAAACCAGAATCTTACCATCTGACCTCAGTCTGACCGAAAAACAGAAACTGACCAACTGACCACAGTCTGACCTAGAAACCAGAAACGGTCCAACTGACAACATTCTGACCGAGAAACCAGAAACTAACCATCTGACATCAGTCTGATCGAAAAACAGCAACTGACCAACTGACCACAGTCTGATCTAGAAAGCATAAACTGACCACTGCCCACAGTCTGACCTTGAAGCCAGAAACTGTCCAACTGACCAAAAACTGACCAAGACAATCCGAAACTTACTAACTGACCACAGTCAGACCTAGAAACCAGAAACTAACAAACTGACCACATTCTGATCTAGAAAGCAGAAACTGACTAACTGACCACAGTCGGATCTAGAAACCAGAAACTGACCAACTGACCACAGTCTGACCTATTAACCAGAAACTGACCAACTAACCACAGTCTGAACGAGAAACCAGTAACTGAACAACTGACCAGTCTGAACTAGGAAACAGCAACAGACCAAATGACCACAGACTGAACTTGATACCAGAAATTGTACAAGTGACCACAGTCTGACCTAGAAAGCAGAAACTGACAAACTGACCACAGTCTGATCTAGAAAGCAGGAACTGACCAACTGACCACAGTCTGACCTAGAAACCAGAAACTGACCAACAGACCACAGTTTGACCGATAAACCAGAAACTGACCAACTAACCTCAGTCTGAACGAGAAACCAGTAAGTGACCAACTGACCACAGTCTGAACTAGGAACCAGAAACTGACCAACTGTCCACAGACTGAACTAGAAGCCAGAAACTGACCAAGTGACCACAGTCTGACCTAGAAACCAGAAACTGACCAACTGACCACAGTCTGACCTAGAAACCAGAAACTGGCCAACTGACCACAGTCTGACCTCCAAATTAGAAACTGACCAACTGACGACATTCTTAACTCATAACCAGAAACTGACCAACTGACCACATTCTGACCTAGAAACCAGAAACTAACCAACTGACCACATTCTGACCTGGAAACCAGAAACTGAAAATCTGACCTCAGTCTGAACTAAAAACAGAAACTGACCAACTGACCACAATCTGACCTTGAGAACAGAATCTGACCAAAGGACCACAGTATGACCTAGAAACCAGAATCTGTCAAACTGACCACAGTCTGACCTAGAAAACAGAAACTGTCCAACTGACCACAGTCTGACTTCGAAACCAGAAACTGACCAACTGACTAGATTCTTAACTCGAAACCAGAAACTGACCAACTGCCCACAGTCTGACCAAGAAACCAGAAACTGACCAACTGCCCACAGTCTGACCGAGATAACATGAAACTGACCAACTTACCAAGACAATACGAAACTGACCAAATGACTACAGTCTGACCTAGAAACCATAAACTGAGCAAGTTACCACAATCTGACTTAGCAACCAGTATCTGACAAATTGACCACAGTCTGACGTAGAAACCAAAAACTGACCAACTGACCACAGTCTGACCTCGAAACCAGAAACTGTTCAACTGACGACATTCTTAACTTAAACCAGAAACTGACCAACTGACCACAGTCTGACCTTGAGACCAGAACCTGACCAACGGAACAAAGTCTGACCTAGAATTCAGAAACTGATCAACTGACCACAGTCTGACCTAGAAAACAGAAACTTTCCAACTGACCACAGTCTGACCTCGAAATCAGAACCTGACCATCGGACCAAAGTCTGACCTAGAAACCAGAAACTGACCAACTGACCACAGTCTGACCTAGAAAACAGAAACTGTCCAACTGACCACAGTCTGACCTGGAAACCAGAAACTGACCAACTGACCACATTCTTAACTCGAAACCAGAAACTGACCAACTGTTCACAGTCTGACCTAGACACCAGAAACTGACCAATTGACCACATTCTGACCTCGGAACCAGAAAATGACCAACTGACCAAAGTCTGACTGAGACAACCCGTAACTGACCAACTGACCACAGACTGACATAGAAAACAGAAACTGATTAACTGACCACAGTCTGACCTAGGAACCAGAAACTGATCAACTGACCACAGTCTGACCGAGCAATAAGTAACTGACCAACTCACCACAGGATGACCTAGCAATCAAAAAGTAAAAAACTGACCAGAGAAACACACCTACACAACCAGAAACTGAATCACTGACCACAGTCAGACCGAGAATCCAGAAACTGACCAACTGACCACAGTCTGACCGAGACAACATGAAACTGACCAACTTACCAAGACAACACGAAACTGACCAAATGACCACAGTCTGACCTAGAAACCATAAACTGAGCAAGTTACCACAATCTGACTTAGCAACCAGTATCTGACGAATTGACCACAGTCTGACGTAGAAACCAGCAACTGCCCAACTGACCACAGTCTCATCTAGAAACCCGAAACGTAGCAACTGACCACAATTTGACCTCGAAACCAGAAACTGACCATCAGATCTCAGTCTGACCTAAAAACAGAAACTGACCAACTGACCACAGTCTCACCTAGAAACCAGAAACTTAGCAACTGACAACAATCTGACCTCGAAATCAGAAACTGACCATCTGACCTCAGTCTGACCTATAAACCAGAAACTAACCAACTGCCAGCAGTCTGACCGAGACAACATGAAACTGACCAACTGACCAAGACAACAGGAAATTGATCAAATGACCACAGTCTGACCTAGAATCCAGAAACTGAGCAACTGACCACAATCTGACCTCGAAAACAGAAAGTGACCAAATGATCACAGTCTGAGCTAGCAACCACAAACTGTCCAACAGGCCACATTTTGACCTAGCAACCAGTATCTGACCAACTGGCCACAGTCTGACGTAGAAACCAGCAATTGACCAACTGACCACAGTCTGACCTAGAAACCAGAAACTGACCAACTGAACACATTCTGACCTAGAAATGAGAAACTGACCAACTGACCTTAGTCTGACCTCGAAATTAGAAACTGACAAACTGGCCACAGTCTGACGTAGAAACCAGAAACTGTCCAACTGACGACATTCTTAACTCGAAACCAGAAACTGACCAACTGACCACATTCTGACCTAGAAACCAGAAACTGACCATCTGACATCCGTTTGACCTAAAAACAGAAACTGACCAACTGAACACATTCTGACCTAGAAATGAGAAACTGACCAACTGACCTTAGTCTGACCTAGAAAACAGAAGCTGTCCAACTGACGACAGTCTGACCTCGAAAAAAGAAACTGACCAAGTGACCACATTCTTAATTCGAAACCAGAAATTGACCAACTGCCCACAGTCTGACCTAGGAACCATAACTGACCAACTGACCAGTCTGAACTAGGAACCAGAAACTATCCAACTGACCACAGTGTGACCTAGAAAACTGAAACTGACCAACTGACACAGTCTGACCTAGACACCAGACACTGACCAATTAACCACATTCTGACCTCGGAACCAGAAACTGACCAACTGACTAAAGTCTGACTGAGACAACCCGTAACTGACCAACTGACCACAGTCTGACTTTGAAAACAGAATCTGATTAACTGACCACAGTCTGATCTAGGATCAGAAACTGATCAATTGACCATAGTCTGACCGAGCAACAAGCAACTGACCAACTGACCACAGGATGACCTAGCAACCAAAAAGTAAAAAACTGACCAGAGAAACACATCTAGACAACCAGAAACTGAATCAATAACCACAGTAAGACCAAGAAACCAGAAACTGACCAACTGCCCACAGTCTGACCGAGACAACATGAAACTGACCAACTTACCAAGACAACACACAACTGACCAAATGACCACAGTCTGACCTAGAAACCATAAACTGAGCAAGTTACCACAATCTGACTTAGCAACCAGTATCTGACCAATTGAGCAGAGTCTGACGTAGAAACCAGCAACTGACCAACTGACCTAGTCTCACCTAGAAACCCGAAACTTGGCAACTGACCACAATCTGACCTCGAAAGCAGAAACAGACCATCTGACCTCAGTCTGACCTAAAAACAGAAACTGACCAACTGACCACAGTCTGACCTAGAAACCAGAAACTGTCCAACTGACCACATTCTGACCGAGAAACCTGAAACTGACCATCTGACATCAGTCTGACCGAAAAACAGCAACTGACCAACTGACCACAGTCTGACCTAGAAACCCGAAACTTAGCAACTGACAACAATCTGACCTCGAAACCAGAAACTGACGGACTGACCACAGTCTGACGGAGGCAACAAGAAACTGACGAACTGACCACAGTCCGACTGAGCAAACAGTATCTGACCAACTGACCACAGTCTGACATAGAAACCAGCAACTGACCAACTGACCACATTCTTAACTCGAAAACAGAAACTGACCGACTGACCCCAGTCACACCGAAACAACCAGAAACTGACCAACTGACCACAATCTGACCTAGAAACCAGAAACAGAACAACTAACCACAGTCTGACCTAGAAACCAGAAATTGACCAACTGACCACAATCTGACCTGGAAACCAGAAACGGACCAACTGACCACAGTCTGACCTAGAAACCAGAAACTGACCAACTGACCACATTCAGACCTAGAAACCAGAAACGGACTCTTCAGACCTCAGTCTGACATAAAAGCAGAAACTGACCAACTGACCACAGTCTGACCTTTAACCACAACCTGTCCAACTACCCACAGTCTGAACTAGAAACCAGAAACTGACCAACTGACCACAGTCTGACCGAGAAAACAGAAACTGACCAACTGAACACAGTCTGATCGAGCAACCAGAAACTGACCACAGTCTGATCTAGAAAGCAGAAACTGACCAAGGGACCACAGTCTGACCTAGCAACCAGCAACTGACCAACTGACCACAGTCTGACATAGAAAAATGATACTGACCAACTGACCACAGTCTGAGCTAGAAACCGTAACTGACCTACTGATCACAGTCTGAATTAGGAACCAGAAACTGACCAACTGACTTCAGTCTGACCTAGAAACCAGAAACTAACCAACTGACCAGACTCCAACCGAGACAACCTGCAACTGACCAACTGACCACAGTCTGACCGAGACAAACCGAAACTCACCAACTGACCAAAGTCTGAGCGAGAAACCAGAAACTGATGGAACTGACCACAGTCTGATCAAATAACCAGCAACAGACCAATGGACTACAGAATGAGCTCGCAACAAAAAGTAACAAACTGCACATAGACTGATCTAGCAACCGGCAACTGACGAACTGTCCACAGACTGACCTAGAACCAGCAACTGACCAACTGCCCACAGTCTGACCTAAACACCAGAAACTGAGCAACTGACCACAGACTGACCTAGGAACCAGAAACTGACCAATGGACCACAGTCTGATCTTAACCAGAAAGTGACCAACTGACCACAGTCTGACCTTGAAACCAGAAACTGACCAACTGACCACAGTCTGACCTAGGAAACAGAATCTGACCAACTGACCACAATGTGACCTTGGAACCAGAAACTGACCAACCGACCACAGTCTGATCTAGAACCAGAAACTGTCAAACTGACCACAGTCTGATCTTGAAAGCAGAAACTGACCACTGACCACAGTCTGACCTTGAAACCAGAAACTGTCCAACTGACCAAAAACTGACCGAGACAATCCGAAACTGACTAACTGAACACAGTCAGACCTAGAAACCAGAAACTGACAAACTGACCACATTCTGATCTCGAAAGCATAAACTGACCAACTGAACACAGTCTGACCTAGAAACCAGAAACTGAACAACTGACCACAGTCTGACCTATAAACCAGATACTGACCAACTTACCACAGTCTGAACGAGAAACCAGTAACTAACCAACTGACCACAGACCGACCTAGATAACAGAAACTGTACAAGTGACCACAGTCTGACCTAGAAAGCAGAAACTGACAAACTGACCACAGTCTGATCTAGAAAGCAGAAACAGACCAACTGAACACAGTCTGACCTATAAACCAGAAACTGACCAACTAACCACAATCTGAACGAGAAACCTGGAACTGACCAACTGACCACAGTCTGAACTAGGAACCAGAAACTGACTAAATGACCACAGACTGAATTAGAAGCCAGAAACTGACCAAGTGACCACAGTCTGACCTAGAAACCAGAAACTGACCAACTGACCACAGTCTGACCTAGAAACCAGAAACTGACCAACTGACCACAGTTTGACCTCGAAATTAGAAACTGACCAACTGACCACAGTCTGTCCTCGAAACCAGAAACTGTCCATCTGACAACATTCTGAATTCGAAACCAGAAACTGATCAACTGACCAAATTCTGACCTAGAAACCAGAAACTGACCATCTGACCTCAGTCTGACCTAAAAACAGAAACTGACCAACTGACCACAGTCTGACCTTGAGACCAGAACCTGACCAACGGACCAAAGTCTGACCTACAACCAGAAACTAACCAACTGACCACAGTATGACCTAGAAAACAGAATGTGACCAAATGATCACAGTCTGAGCTAGCAACCACAAACTGACCAACAGGCCACATTCTGACCTAGCAACCAGTATCTGACCAACTGGCCACAGTCTGACGTAGAAACCAGCAATTGACCAACTGACCACAGTCTGAACTAGAAACCAGAAACTGACCAACTGACCACAATCTGACCTAGAAACGAGAAACTGACCAACTGACCACAGTCTGACCTCGAAATTAGAAACTGACGAATTGACCACAGTCTGACCTCGAAACCAGAAACTGTCCAACTGACGACATTCTTAACTCGAAACCAGAAACTGACCAACTGACCACATTCTTACCTAGAAACCAGAAACTGACCATCTGACCTCAGTTTGACCTAAAAACAGAAACTGACCAACTGACCACAGTCTGACCTTGAGAACAGAACCTGACCAACGGACCAAAGTCTGAGCTAGAAACCAGAAACTGACCAACTGACCACAGTCTGACCTAGAAAATGAAACTGTCCAACTGACCACAGTCTGACCTCGAAACCAGAAACTGACCCACTGACCACATTCTTAATTCGAAACCAGAAATTGACCAACTGCCCACAGTCTGACCTAGGAACCATAACTGACCAACTGACGACATTCTTAACTCGAAACCAGAAACTGACCAACTGACCACATTCTTACCTAGAAACCAGAAACTGACCATCTGACCTCAGTCTTAGCTAGAAACCAGAAACTGACCAACTGACCACAGTCTGACCTAGAAAATGAAACTGTCCAACTGACCACAGTCTGACCTCGAAACCAGAAACTGACCCACTGACCACATTCTTAATTCGAAACCAGAAATTGACCAACTGCCCACAGTCTGACCTAGGAACCATAACTGACCAACTGACCAGTCTGAACTAGGAACCAGAAACTCTCCAACTGATCACAGTGTGACCTAGAAAACTGAAACTGAACAACTGACACAATCTGACCTAGACACCAGAAACTGACCAATTGACCACATTCTGACCTCGGAACCAGAAACTGACCAACCGACCAACGTCTGACTGAGACAACCCGTAACTGACCAACTGACCACTGTCTGACATAGAAAACAGAAACTGATTAACTGACCACAGTCTGACTTAGAAACCAGAAACTGATCAACTAACCACAGTCTGACCGAGCAACAAGCAACTGACCAACTGACCACAGGATGACCTAGCAACCAAAAAGTAAAAAACTGACAAGAGAAACACACCGAGACAACCAGAAACTGAATCACTGACCACAGTAAGACCGAGAAACCAGAAACTGACCAACTGACCACAGTCAGACCTCAGTCTGACCTTGAAACCAGAAACTGACCAACTGACCACAGTCTGACCTCGAAAACAGAATCTGACCAACTGACCACAATGTGACCTTGGAACCAGAAACTGACCAACCGACCACAGTCTGATCTAGAACCAGAAACTGTTCAATGACCAAAAACTGACCGAGACAATCCGAAACTGACCAACTGACCACAGTCTGACCTAGAAACCAGAAACTGACAAACTGACCACAGTCTGATCTTGAAAGCAGAAACTGACCACTGACCACAGTCTGACCTTGAAACCAGAAACTGTCCAACTGACCAAAAACTGACCGAGACAATCCGAAACTGACTAACTGAACACAGTCAGACCTAGAAACCAGAAACTGACAAACTGACCACATTCTGATCTCGAAAGCATAAACTGACCAACTGAACACAGTCTGACCTAGAAACCAGAAACTGAACAACTGACCACAGTCTGACCTATAAACCAGATACTGACCAACTTACCACAGTCTGAACGAGAAACCAGTAACTAACCAACTGACCACAGACCGACCTAGATAACAGAAACTGTACAAGTGACCACAGTCTGACCTAGAAAGCAGAAACTGACAAACTGACCACAGTCTGATCTAGAAAGCAGAAACAGACCAACTGAACACAGTCTGACCTATAAACCAGAAACTGACCAACTAACCACAATCTGAACGAGAAACCTGGAACTGACCAACTGACCACAGTCTGAACTAGGAACCAGAAACTGACTAAATGACCACAGACTGAATTAGAAGCCAGAAACTGACCAAGTGACCACAGTCTGACCTAGAAACCAGAAACTGACCAACTGACCACAGTCTGACCTAGAAACCAGAAACTGACCAACTGACCACAGTTTGACCTCGAAATTAGAAACTGACCAACTGACCACAGTCTGTCCTCGAAACCAGAAACTGTCCATCTGACAACATTCTGAATTCGAAACCAGAAACTGATCAACTGACCACATTCTGACCTAGAAACCAGAAACTGACCATCTGACCTCAGTCTGACCTAAAAACAGAAACTGACCAACTGACCACAGTCTGACCTTGAGACCAGAACCTGACCAACGGACCAAAGTCTGACCTACAACCAGAAACTAACCAACTGACCACAGTATGACCTAGAAAACAGAATGTGACCAAATGATCACAGTCTGAGCTAGCAACCACAAACTGACCAACAGGCCACATTCTGACCTAGCAACCAGTATCTGACCAACTGGCCACAGTCTGACGTAGAAACCAGCAATTGACCAACTGACCACAGTCTGAACTAGAAACCAGAAACTGACCAACTGACCACAATCTGACCTAGAAACGAGAAACTGACCAACTGACCACAGTCTGACCTCGAAATTAGAAACTGACGAATTGACCACAGTCTGACCTCGAAACCAGAAACTGTCCAACTGACGACATTCTTAACTCGAAACCAGAAACTGACCAACTGACCACATTCTTACCTAGAAACCAGAAACTGACCATCTGACCTCAGTTTGACCTAAAAACAGAAACTGACCAACTGACCACAGTCTGACCTTGAGAACAGAACCTGACCAACGGACCAAAGTCTGAGCTAGAAACCAGAAACTGACCAACTGACCACAGTCTGACCTAGAAAATGAAACTGTCCAACTGACCACAGTCTGACCTCGAAACCAGAAACTGACCCACTGACCACATTCTTAATTCGAAACCAGAAATTGACCAACTGCCCACAGTCTGACCTAGGAACCATAACTGACCAACTGACGACATTCTTAACTCGAAACCAGAAACTGACCAACTGACCACATTCTTACCTAGAAACCAGAAACTGACCATCTGACCTCAGTCTTAGCTAGAAACCAGAAACTGACCAACTGACCACAGTCTGACCTAGAAAATGAAACTGTCCAACTGACCACAGTCTGACCTCGAAACCAGAAACTGACCCACTGACCACATTCTTAATTCGAAACCAGAAATTGACCAACTGCCCACAGTCTGACCTAGGAACCATAACTGACCAACTGACCAGTCTGAACTAGGAACCAGAAACTCTCCAACTGACCACAGTGTGACCTAGAAAACTGAAACTGAACAACTGACACAATCTGACCTAGACACCAGAAACTGACCAATTGACCACATTCTGACCTCGGAACCAGAAACTGACCAACCGACCAACGTCTGACTGAGACAACCCGTAACTGACCAACTGACCACTGTCTGACATAGAAAACAGAAACTGATTAACTGACCACAGTCTGACTTAGAAACCAGAAACTGATCAACTAACCACAGTCTGACCGAGCAACAAGCAACTGACCAACTGACCACAGGATGACCTAGCAACCAAAAAGTAAAAAACTGACAAGAGAAACACACCGAGACAACCAGAAACTGAATCACTGACCACAGTAAGACCGAGAAACCAGAAACTGACCAACTGACCACAGTCAGACCTCAGTCTGACCTTGAAACCAGAAACTGACCAACTGACCACAGTCTGACCTCGAAAACAGAATCTGACCAACTGACCACAATGTGACCTTGGAACCAGAAACTGACCAACCGACCACAGTCTGATCTAGAACCAGAAACTGTTCAATGACCAAAAACTGACCGAGACAATCCGAAACTGACCAACTGACCACAGTCTGACCTAGAAACCAGAAACTGACAAACTGACCACAGTCTGATCTTGAAAGCAGAAACTGACCACTGACCACAGTCTGACCTTGAAACCAGAAACTGTCCAACTGACCAAAAACTGACCGAGACAATCCGAAACTGACTAACTGAACACAGTCAGACCTAGAAACCAGAAACTGACAAACTGACCACATTCTGATCTCGAAAGCATAAACTGACCAACTGAACACAGTCTGACCTAGAAACCAGAAACTGAACAACTGACCACAGTCTGACCTATAAACCAGATACTGACCAACTTACCACAGTCTGAACGAGAAACCAGTAACTAACCAACTGACCACAGACCGACCTAGATAACAGAAACTGTACAAGTGACCACAGTCTGACCTAGAAAGCAGAAACTGACAAACTGACCACAGTCTGATCTAGAAAGCAGAAACAGACCAACTGAACACAGTCTGACCTATAAACCAGAAACTGACCAACTAACCACAATCTGAACGAGAAACCTGGAACTGACCAACTGACCACAGTCTGAACTAGGAACCAGAAACTGACTAAATGACCACAGACTGAATTAGAAGCCAGAAACTGACCAAGTGACCACAGTCTGACCTAGAAACCAGAAACTGACCAACTGACCACAGTCTGACCTAGAAACCAGAAACTGACCAACTGACCACAGTTTGACCTCGAAATTAGAAACTGACCAACTGACCACAGTCTGTCCTCGAAACCAGAAACTGTCCATCTGACAACATTCTGAATTCGAAACCAGAAACTGATCAACTGACCACATTCTGACCTAGAAACCAGAAACTGACCATCTGACCTCAGTCTGACCTAAAAACAGAAACTGACCAACTGACCACAGTCTGACCTTGAGACCAGAACCTGACCAACGGACCAAAGTCTGACCTACAACCAGAAACTAACCAACTGACCACAGTATGACCTAGAAAACAGAATGTGACCAAATGATCACAGTCTGAGCTAGCAACCACAAACTGACCAACAGGCCACATTCTGACCTAGCAACCAGTATCTGACCAACTGGCCACAGTCTGACGTAGAAACCAGCAATTGACCAACTGACCACAGTCTGACCTAGAAACCAGAAACTGACCAACTGACCACAATCTGACCTAGAAACGAGAAACTGACCAACTGACCACAGTCTGACCTCGAAATTAGAAACTGACGAATTGACCACAGTCTGACCTCGAAACCAGAAACTGTCCAACTGACGACATTCTTAACTCGAAACCAGAAACTGACCAACTGACCACATTCTTACCTAGAAATCAGAAACTGACCAACTGACCTCAGTTTGACCTAAAAACAGAAACTGACCAACTGACCACAGTCTGACCTTGAGAACAGAACCTGACCAACGGACCAAAGTCTGAGCTAGAAACCAGAAACTGACCAACTGACCACAGTCTGACCTAGAAAATGAAACTGTCCAACTGACCACAGTCTGACCTCGAAACCAGAAACTGACCCACTGACCACATTCTTAATTCGAAACCAGAAATTGACCAACTGCCCACAGTCTGACCTAGGAACCATAACTGACCAACTGACGACATTCTTAACTCGAAACCAGAAACTGACCAACTGACCACATTCTTACCTAGAAACCAGAAACTGACCATCTGACCTCAGTCTGAGCTAGAAACCAGAAACTGACCAACTGACCACAGTCTGACCTAGAAAATGAAACTGTCCAACTGACCACAGTCTGACCTCGAAACCAGAAACTGACCCACTGACCACATTCTTAATTCGAAACCAGAAATTGACCAACTGCCCACAGTCTGACCTAGGAACCATAACTGACCAACTGACCAGTCTGAACTAGGAACCAGAAACTCTCCAACTGACCACAGTGTGACCTAGAAAACTGAAACTGAACAACTGACACAATCTGACCTAGACACCAGAAACTGACCAATTGACCACATTCTGACCTCGGAACCAGAAACTGACCAACCGACCAAAGTCTGACTGAGACAACCCGTAACTGACCAACTGACCACTGTCTGACATAGAAAACAGAAACTGATTAACTGACCACAGTCTGACTTAGAAACCAGAAACTGATCAACTAACCACAGTCTGACCGAGCAACAAGCAACTGACCAACTGACCACAGGATGACCTAGCAACCAAAAAGTAAAAAACTGACAAGAGAAACACACCGAGACAACCAGAAACTGAATCACTGACCACAGTAAGACCGAGAAACCAGAAACTGACCAACTGACCACAGTCAGACCTCAGTCTGACCAAGAAACCAGAAACTGACCAACTGCCCACAGTCTGACCGAGACAACATGAAACTGACCAACTTACCAAGACAATACGAAACTGACCAAATGACCACAGTCTGACCTAGAAACCATAAACTGAGCAAGTTACCACAATCTGACTTAGCAACCAGTATCTGACGAATTGACCACAGTCTGACGTAGAAACCAGCAATTGACCAACTGACCACTTCCTGACCTAGAATCCCGAAACTTAGCAACTGACCACAATCTGACCTCGAAACCAGAAACTGACCATCTGACCTCAGTCTGACCTAAAAACAGAAACTGACC
Organism: Pristiophorus japonicus; assembly: GCF_044704955.1. Taxonomy (NCBI): domain Eukaryota; kingdom Metazoa; phylum Chordata; class Chondrichthyes; family Pristiophoridae; genus Pristiophorus; species Pristiophorus japonicus. Next base: position 16,447,110 of record NC_092001.1, on the reverse strand, counting down.
AACTGACCACAGTATGACCCAGAAACCAGAAACTGTCCAACTGACCACATTCTGACCGAGAAACCAGAAACTGACCATCTGACATCAGTCTGACCGAAAAACAGCAACTGACCAACTGACCACAGTCTGACCTAGAAACCCGAAACTTAGCAACTGACAACAATCTGACCTCGAAACCAGAAACTGACCATCTGAACTCAGTCTGACATATAATCCAGAAACTGACTAACTACCCACAGTCTGACCGAGACAACATGAAACTGACCAACTGACCAAGACAGCACGAAACTGGCTAAATGACCACAGTCTGAACTAGGAACCAGAAACTGACCGACTGACCACAGTCTGACGGAGGCAACAAGAAACTGACGAACTGACCACAGTCCGACTGAGCAAACAGTATCTGACCAACTGACCACAGTCTAACAGAGAAACCAGCAATAAGCAACTGACAAACTCACCACAGGATGACCTAGCAATCAAAAAGTAAAAAACTGACCAGAGAAACATACCTAGACAACCAGAAACTAAATCACTGACCAGAGTCTGACCAAGAAACCAGAAACTGACCAACTGCCCACAGTCTGACCGAGACAACATGAAACTGACCAACTTACCAAGACAACACGAAACTGACCAAATGTCCACAGTCTTACCGAGCAGCCATAAACTGAGCAAGTTACCACAATCTGACTTACCAACCAGTATCTGACCAATTGACCACAGTCTGACGCAGAAACCAGCAACTGACCAACTGACCACAGTCTGACCTAGAAACACGAAACTTAGCAACTGACTACAATCTGACCGTGAAACCAGAAACTGACCATCTGACATCAGTCTGATCGAAAAACAGCAACTGACCAACTGACCACAGTCTGATCTAGAAAGCAGAAACTGACGACTGACCACAGTCTGACCTTGAAGCCAGAAACTGTCCAACTGACCAAAAACTGACCAAGACAATCCGAAACTTACTAACTGCCACAGTCAGACCTAGAAAGCAAAAACTGACAAACTGACCACAGTCTGATCTAGAAAGCAGAAACTGACCAACTGACCACAGTCTGACCTAGAAACCAGAAACTGACCAACAGACCACAGTCTGACAGATAAACCAGAAACTGACCAACTAACCACAGTCTGAAGGAGAAACCAGTAACTGACCAACTGACCACAGTCTGAACTAGGAACCAGAAACTGACTAACTGACCACAGACTGACCTAGAAGCCAGAAACTGACCAAGTGACCCCAGTCTGACCTAGAAACCAGAAACTAACCAACTGACCACAGTCTGACCTAGAAACCAGAAACTGACCAACTGACCACAGTCTGACCTCGAAATTAGAAACTGACCAACTGACGACATTCTTAACTCATAACCAGAAACTGACCAACTGACCACAGACTGACCTAGAAACCAGAAACTGACCATCTGACCTCAGTCTGAACTAAAAACAGAAACTGACCAACTGAACACAGTCTGACCTTGAGACCAGAATCTGACCAAAGGACCACAGTCTGACCTAGAAACCAGAATCTGACAAACTGACCACAGTCTGACCTAGAAAACAGAAACTGTCCAACTGACCACAGTCTGTCCTCGAAACCAGAAACTGACCAAATGACCACATTCTTAAATCGAAACCAGAAACTGGCCAACTGCCCACAGTCTTACCTAGACACCAGAAACTGACCAATTGTCCACATTCTGACCTCGGAACCAGAAACTGACCAACTGACCAAAGTCTGACTGAGACAACCCATAACTGACCAACTGACTACAGTCTGACATAGAAAACAGAAACTGACTGAATGACCACATTCTTAACTAGGAACCAGAAACTGAGCAACTGACCACAGACTGACCTAGGAACCAAAAACTGACCAATGGACCACAGTCTGATCTTAACCAGAAAGTGACCAACTGACCACAGTCTGACCTTGAAACCAGAAACTGACCAACTGACCACAGTCTGACCTAGAAAACAGAATCTGACGAACTGACCACAATGTGACCTTGGAACCAGAAACTGACCAACCGACCACAGTCTGATCTAGAACCAGAAACTGTTCAATGACCAAAAACTGACCGAGACAATCCGAAACTGACCAACTGACCACAGTCAGACCTCAGTCTGACCAAGAAACCAGAAACTGACCAATTGCCCAAAGTCTGACCGAGACAACATGAAACTGACCAACTTACCAAGACAACACGAAACTGACCAAATGACCATAGTCTGACCTAGAAACCATAAACTGAGCAAGTTACCACAATCAGACTTAGCAACCAGTATCTGACCAATTGACCACAGTCTGACGTAGAAACCAGCAACTGACCAACTGACCAAAGTCTCACATAGAAACTCGAAACATCGCAACTGTCCACAATCTGACCTCGAAACCAGAAACTGACCAACTGCCCACAATCTGACCGAGACAACATGAAACTGACCAACTTACAAGACAACACGAAACTGACCAAATGACCACAGTCTGACCTAGAAACCATAAACTGAGCAAGTTACCACAATCTGACTTAGCAACCAGTATCTGACCAATTGACCACAGTCTGACGTAGAAACCAGCAACTGACCAACTGACCACAGTCTGACCTAGAAACCCGAAACTTAGCAACTGACCACAATCTGACCTCGAAACCAGAAACTGACTGTCTGACCTCAGCCTGATCTATAAACCAGAAACTGGCTAACTACTCACAGTCTGACCGAGACAACATGAAACTGACCAATTGACCAAGACAGCACGAAACTGATTAAATGAACACAGTCTGAACTAGGAACCAGAAACTGACCGACAGACCACAGTCTGACGGAGGCAACATGAAACTGACCAACTGACCACAGTCGGACGTAGAAGCCAGCAACTGACCAACTGACCACATTCTTAACTCGAAAACAGAAACTGACCTACTGATCCTAGTCAGACCGAGGCAACCCGAAACTGACCAACTGACCACAATCTGACCTAGAATTCAAAAACTGAACAACTGACCACAGACTGACCTAGCAACCAGAAACAGACCAACTGACCACAGTCTGACCTAGAAACCAGAAACTGTCCAACTGACAACATTCTGACCGAGAAACCAGAAACTGTCCATCTGACATCAGTCTGACCGAAAAACAGCAACTGACCAACTGACCACAGTCTGACCTAGAAGCCCGAAACTTAGCAACTGACCACAATCTGACCTCGATACCAGAAACTGACCATCTGACCTCAGTCTGACCTATAAACCAGAAACTGACTAACTACCCACAGTCTGACCGAGACAACATGAAACAGACCAAGTGAACAAGACAGCACGAAACTGACTAAATGACCACATTCTTAACTAGGAACCAGAAACTGATCAACTGACCACAGTCTGACCGAGTAAAAAGCAACTGACCAACTGACCACAGGATGACCTAGCAGCTAAAAAGTAAAAAAACTGACCAGAGAAACACACCTAGACAACCAGAAACTGAATCACTGACCACAGTAAGACCGAGAAACCAGAAACTGACCAACTGCAAACAGGCTGACCGAGACAACATGAAACTGACCAACTTACCAAGACAACACGAAACTGACCAAATGACCACAGTCTGACCTAGAAACCATAAACTGAGCAAGTTACCACAATCTGACGTAGCAACCAGTATCTGACCAATTGACCACAGTCTGACGTAGAAACCAACAACTGACCAACTGGCCACAGTCTGACATGGAATCCCGAAACTTAGCAACTGACCACAATCTGACCTCGAAACCAGAAACTGACCATCTGACCTCAGTCTGACCTAAAAACAGAAATTGACCAACTGACCACAGTCTGACCTAGAAACCAGAAACTGTCCAACTGACCACATTCTGACCGAGAAACCAGAAACTGACCATCTGACATCAGTCTGACCGAAAAACAGCAACTGACCAACTGACCAAGACCGCACGAAACTGACTAAATGACCACAGTCTGAACTAGGAACCAGAAACTGACCGACTGACCACAGTCTGACGGAGGCAACAAGAAACTGACGAACTGACCACAGTCTGCCTGAGCAAACAGTATTTGACCAACTGACCACAGTCTGACATAGAAACCAGCAACTGACCAACTGACCACATTCTTAACTCGAGAACAGAAACTGACCGACTTACCCCAGTCAGACCGAAACAACCTCAAACTGACCAACTGACCACAATCTGACCTAGAAACGAGAAACTGATCAACTGACCACAATCTGACCTAGAAACCTGAAACAGACCAACTAAGCACAGTCTGACCTAGAAACCAGAAACTCACCAACTGACCACAATCTGACCAAGAATCCAAAAACTGAACAACTGACCAGAGACTGACCTAGAAACCAGAAACAGACCAACTGACCACAGTCTGACCTAGAAACCAGAAACTGACCAACTGACCACATTCTGACCTAGAAACCAGAAACGTACTATTCAGACCACAGTCTGACATAAAACCAGAAACTGACCAACTGACCACAGTCTGACCTTTAACCACAACCTTTCCAACTACCCACAGTCTGAACTAGAAACCAAAAACTGACCAACAAACCACAAGTCTGAACGAGAAAACAGAAACTGACCAACGGAACACAGTCTGATCGAGCAACCAGAAACTGACCACATTCTGATCTCGAAAGCAGAAACTGACCAACTGACCAGAGTCTGACCTAGCAACCTGCAACTGACCAACTGACCACAGTCTGACATAGAAAAATTATACTGACCAACTGACCACAGTCTGAGCTAGAAACCGGAACTGACCAACTGATCACAGTCTGAATTAGGAACCAGAAACTGACCAACTGACTTCAGTCTGACCCAGAAAACAGAAACAAACCAACCGACCAGACTCTGACCGAGACAACCTGCAACTGACCAACTGACCACAGTCTGACCGAGACAAACCGAAACTCACCAACTGACCACAGTCTAACCGAGAAACCAGAAACTGAACAACTGACCAAAGTCTGAACTAGAAACCAGAAATTGGCCAACTGAACAAAGTCTGAACTAGGAACAAGAAACTGTCCAACTGATCACAGTCTGACCTACAAACCCGAAACTGACCAACTGACCACAGTCTGACCTAGCAACCAGTGACAGACCAACTGATCACATTCTGAGCTCGGAACCAGAAACTGAACAACTGACCACAGTCTGACCTAGAAATCAGAAAATGACCAACAGACCACAGTCTGACCTCGGAACCAGAAACTGACTAATTGACCACAGTATGACCGAGAATACAGAAATTGACCAACTGACCACAGTCTGAACTAGAAACCAGAAACTGACCAACTGAACATTGTCTGACCTAGAAACCAGAAACTGAACAACTGACCACAGTCTGAACTAGAAACCAGAAACTGACCCACCGAACACAGTCTGACCTAGGAACCAGAAACTGAACAACTGACCAAAGTCTGACCTAGAAACAAGAAATTGACCAACTGATCACAGTCTGACCTAGGAACAAGAAACTGTCCAACTGATCACAGTCTGACCTACAAACCAGAAACTGACCAACTGACCACAGTCTGACCTAGAAACCAGAAATCGACCAAATGAACACAGTCTGACCTAGAAAACAGAAATTGACGAACTGACCACTGTCTGACCTAGAAAGCCAAAACTGAGCAACTGACCACAGTCTGACCTTGAAACCAGAAACTGACCAACTGACCACAGTCTGACCTAGAAAACAGAATCTGACGAACTGACCACAATGTGACCTTGGAACCAGAAACTGACCAACCGACCACAGTCTGATCTAGAACCAGAAACTGTTCAATGACCAAAAACTGACCGAGACAATCCGAAACTGACCAACTGACCACAGTCAGACCTCAGTCTGACCAAGAAACCAGAAACTGACCAACTGCCCAAAGTCTGACCGAGACAACATGAAACTGACCAACTTACCAAGACAACACGAAACTGACCAAATGACCATAGTCTGACCGAGAAACCATAAACTGAGCAAGTTACCACAATCAGACTTAGCAACCAGTATCTGACCAATTGACCACAGTCTGACGTAGAAACCAGCAACTGACCAACTGACCAAAGTCTCACATAGAAACTCGAAACATCGCAACTGTCCACAATCTGACCTCGAAACCAGAAACTGACCAACTGCCCACAATCTGACCGAGACAACATGAAACTGACCAACTTACAAGACAACACGAAACTGACCAAATGACCACAGTCTGACCTAGAAACCATAAACTGAGCAAGTTACCACAATCTGACTTAGCAACCAGTATCTGACCAATTGACCACAGTCTGACGTAGAAACCAGCAACTGACCAACTGACCACAGTCTGACCTAGAAACCCGAAACTTAGCAACTGACCACAATCTGACCTCGAAACCAGAAACTGACTGTCTGACCTCAGCCTGATCTATAAACCAGAAACTGGCTAACTACTCACAGTCTGACCGAGACAACATGAAACTGACCAATTGACCAAGACAGCACGAAACTGATTAAATGAACACAGTCTGAACTAGGAACCAGAAACTGACCGACAGACCACAGTCTGACGGAGGCAACATGAAACTGACCAACTGACCACAGTCGGACGTAGAAGCCAGCAACTGACCAACTGACCACATTCTTAACTCGAAAACAGAAACTGACCTACTGATCCTAGTCAGACCGAGGCAACCCGAAACTGACCAACTGACCACAATCTGACCTAGAATTCAAAAACTGAACAACTGACCACAGACTGACCTAGCAACCAGAAACAGACCAACTGACCACAGTCTGACCTAGAAACCAGAAACTGTCCAACTGACAACATTCTGACCGAGAAACCAGAAACTGTCCATCTGACATCAGTCTGACCGAAAAACAGCAACTGACCAACTGACCACAGTCTGACCTAGAAGCCCGAAACTTAGCAACTGACCACAATCTGACCTCGATACCAGAAACTGACCATCTGACCTCAGTCTGACCTATAAACCAGAAACTGACTAACTACCCACAGTCTGACCGAGACAACATGAAACAGACCAAGTGAACAAGACAGCACGAAACTGACTAAATGACCACATTCTTAACTAGGAACCAGAAACTGATCAACTGACCACAGTCTGACCGAGTAAAAAGCAACTGACCAACTGACCACAGGATGACCTAGCAGCTAAAAAGTAAAAAAACTGACCAGAGAAACACACCTAGACAACCAGAAACTGAATCACTGACCACAGTAAGACCGAGAAACCAGAAACTGACCAACTGCAAACAGGCTGACCGAGACAACATGAAACTGACCAACTTACCAAGACAACACGAAACTGACCAAATGACCACAGTCTGACCTAGAAACCATAAACTGAGCAAGTTACCACAATCTGACGTAGCAACCAGTATCTGACCAATTGACCACAGTCTGACGTAGAAACCAACAACTGACCAACTGGCCACAGTCTGACATGGAATCCCGAAACTTAGCAACTGACCACAATCTGACCTCGAAACCAGAAACTGACCATCTGACCTCAGTCTGACCTAAAAACAGAAATTGACCAACTGACCACAGTCTGACCTAGAAACCAGAAACTGTCCAACTGACCACATTCTGACCGAGAAACCAGAAACTGACCATCTGACATCAGTCTGACCGAAAAACAGCAACTGACCAACTGACCAAGACCGCACGAAACTGACTAAATGACCACAGTCTGAACTAGGAACCAGAAACTGACCGACTGACCACAGTCTGACGGAGGCAACAAGAAACTGACGAACTGACCACAGTCTGCCTGAGCAAACAGTATCTGACCAACTGACCACAGTCTGTCATAGAAACCAGCAACTGACCAACTGACCACATTCTTAACTCGAGAACAGAAACTGACCGACTTACCCCAGTCAGACCGAAACAACCTCAAACTGACCAACTGACCACAATCTGACCTAGAAACGAGAAACTGATCAACTGACCACAATCTGACCTAGAAACCTGAAACAGACCAACTAAGCACAGTCTGACCTAGAAACCAGAAACTCACCAACTGACCACAATCTGACCAAGAATCCAAAAACTGAACAACTGACCAGAGACTGACCTAGAAACCAGAAACAGACCAACTGACCACAGTCTGACCTAGAAACCAGAAACTGACCAACTGACCACATTCTGACCTAGAAACCAGAAACGTACTATTCAGACCACAGTCTGACATAAAACCAGAAACTGACCAACTGACCACAGTCTGACCTTTAACCACAACCTTTCCAACTACCCACAGTCTGAACTAGAAAACAAAAACTGACCAACAAACCACAAGTCTGAACGAGAAAACAGAAACTGACCAACGGAACAGAGTCTGATCGAGCAACCAGAAACTGACCACATTCTGATCTCGAAAGCAGAAACTGACCAACTGACCAGAGTCTGACCTAGCAACCTGCAACTGACCAACTGACCACAGTCTGACATAGAAAAATTATACTGACCAACTGACCACAGTCTGAGCTAGAAACCGGAACTGACCAACTGATCACAGTCTGAATTAGGAACCAGAAACTGACCAACTGACTTCAGTCTGACCCAGAAAACAGAAACTAACCAACCGACCAGACTCTGACCGAGACAACCTGCAACTGACCAACTGACCACAGTTTGACCGAGACAAACCGAAACTCACCAACTGACCACAGTCTAACCGAGAAACCAGAAACTGAACAACTGACCAAAGTCTGAACTAGAAACCAGAAATTGGCCAACTGAACAAAGTCTGAACTAGGAACAAGAAACTGTCCAACTGATCACAGTCTGACCTACAAACCCGAAACTGACCAACTGACCACAGTCTGACCTAGCAACCAGTGACAGACCAACTGATCACATTCTGAGCTCGGAACCAGAAACTGAACAACTGACCACAGTCTGACCTAGAAATCAGAAAATGACCAACAGACCACAGTCTGACCTCGGAACCAGAAACTGACTAATTGACCACAGTATGACCGAGAATACAGAAATTGACCAACTGACCACAGTCTGAACTAGAAACCAGAAACTGACCAACTGAACATTGTCTGACCTAGAAACCAGAAACTGAACAACTGACCACAGTCTGAACTAGAAACCAGAAACTGTCCCACCGAACACAGTCTGACCTAGGAACCAGAAACTGAACAACTGACCAAAGTCTGACCTAGAAACAAGAAATTGACCAACTGATCACAGTCTGACCTAGGAACAAGAAACTGTCCAACTGATCACAGTCTGACCTACAAACCAGAAACTGACCAACTGACCACAGTCTGACCTAGAAACCAGAAATCGACCAAATGAACACAGTCTGACCTAGAAAACAGAAATTGACGAACTGACCACTGTCTGACCTAGAAAGCCAAAACTGAGCAACTGACCACAGTCTTACCTGGAAACCATAAACTGTCCAACTGAACACAGTCTGACCTCGGAACCAGAAACTGAACAACTGATCAAAGTCTTACCTAGAAACCAGAAATTGACCAACTGAACACAGTCTGACGTAGGAACAAGAAACTGTCCACCTGATCACAGTCTGACCTACAAACCAGTAACGGACCAACTTTCCGCAGTCTGACCTAGAAAGTCGAAACTGAGCAACTGACCACAATTTGATGTAGAAACAAGAAACTGACCAACTGACCACAGTCTGACCTAGCAACCGGAAACTGACCAACTGATCACAGTCTGATCTCGGAGCCAGAAACTGACTAATTGACCACAGTATGACCGAGAATACAGAAATTGACCAACTGACCACAGTCTGAACTAGAAACCAGAAACTGACCAACTGAACCCAGTCTGACCTAGGAACCAGAAACTGAACAACTGACCAAAGTTTGACCTACAAACCAGAAACTGACCAACTGACCACAGTCTGACCTAGAAACCAGAAATTGACCAACTGAACACAGTCTGACCTAGAAACCAGAAATTGACCAACTGAACAAAGTCTGACCTAGGAACAAGAAACTGTCCAAATGATCACAGTCTGACCTACAAACCAGAAACTGACCAACTGACCACACTCTGACCGAGAAACCAGAAATGGACGAACTGACCACAGTCTGACCTAGCAACCCGAAACAGCCCAACTGAACCCAGTCTCAGCTAGGAACCAGAAACTTACCAACTGAACACAGTCTGACCTTGAAACCAGAAACTGACCAACTGAACACAGTCTCAGCTAGGAACCAGAAACTGACAAACTGACCACAGTTTGACCTCGGAACTAGAAACTGACTAATTGACCACAGTATGACCGAGAATACAGAAATTGAGCAACTGACAACAGTCTGAACTAGAAACCAGAACTGCCCAACTGAACACAGTCTCAGCTAGCAACCAGAAACTTACCAACTGACCACAGTCTGACCTAAAAACCAGAATCTGACAAACTGACTATACTCTGACCTAGAAACCAGAAATTGACCAACTGAACACGGTCTGACCTAGGAACCAGAAACTGACCAACTGACCACAGTCTGACCTAGAAACCAGAAACTGACCAACTGAACACAGTCTGACCTAGGAAACTGAAACTGACCAAATGACCAAAGTATGACCTAGAAACCAGAAATTTACCAACTTACCACAATCTGACCTTGAAACCAGAAACTGACCAACTGAACATTGTCTGACCTAGAAACCAGAAACTGAACAACTGACCACAGTCTGAACTAGAAACCAGAAACTGTCCCACCGAACACAGTCTGACCTAGGAACCAGAAACTGAACAACTGACCAAAGTCTGACCTAGAAACAAGAAATTGACCAACTGATCACAGTCTGACCTAGGAACAAGAAACTGTCCAACTGATCACAGTCTGACCTACAAACCAGAAACTGACCAACTGACCACAGTCTGACCTAGAAACCAGAAATCGACCAAATGAACACAGTCTGACCTAGAAAACAGAAATTGACGAACTGACCACTGTCTGACCTAGAAAGCCAAAACTGAGCAACTGACCACAGTCTTACCTGGAAACCATAAACTGTCCAACTGAACACAGTCTGACCTCGGAACCAGAAACTGAACAACTGATCAAAGTCTTACCTAGAAACCAGAAATTGACCAACTGAACACAGTCTGACGTAGGAACAAGAAACTGTCCACCTGATCACAGTCTGACCTACAAACCAGTAACGGACCAACTTTCCGCAGTCTGACCTAGAAAGTCGAAACTGAGCAACTGACCACAATTTGATGTAGAAACAAGAAACTGACCAACTGACCACAGTCTGACCTAGCAACCGGAAACTGACCAACTGATCACAGTCTGATCTCGGAGCCAGAAACTGACTAATTGACCACAGTATGACCGAGAATACAGAAATTGACCAACTGACCACAGTCTGAACTAGAAACCAGAAACTGACCAACTGAACCCAGTCTGACCTAGGAACCAGAAACTGAACAACTGACCAAAGTTTGACCTACAAACCAGAAACTGACCAACTGACCACAGTCTGACCTAGAAACCAGAAATTGACCAACTGAACACAGTCTGACCTAGAAACCAGAAATTGACCAACTGAACAAAGTCTGACCTAGGAACAAGAAACTGTCCAAATGATCACAGTCTGACCTACAAACCAGAAACTGACCAACTGACCACACTCTGACCGAGAAACCAGAAATGGACGAACTGACCACAGTCTGACCTAGCAACCCGAAACAGCCCAACTGAACCCAGTCTCAGCTAGGAACCAGAAACTTACCAACTGAACACAGTCTGACCTTGAAACCAGAAACTGACCAACTGACCTCAGTCTGACCTAGAAACCAGAAACTGACCAACTGAACACAGTCTCAGCTAGGAACCAGAAACTGACAAACTGACCACAGTTTGACCTCGGAACTAGAAACTGACTAATTGACCACAGTATGACCGAGAATACAGAAATTGAGCAACTGACAACAGTCTGAACTAGAAACCAGAACTGCCCAACTGAACACAGTCTCAGCTAGCAACCAGAAACTTACCAACTGACCACAGTCTGACCTAAAAACCAGAATCTGACAAACTGACTATACTCTGACCTAGAAACCAGAAATTGACCAACTGAACACGGTCTGACCTAGGAACCAGAAACTGACCAACTGACCACAGTCTGACCTAGAAACCAGAAACTGACCAACTGAACACAGTCTGACCTAGGAAACTGAAACTGACCAAATGACCAAAGTATGACCTAGAAACCAGAAATTTACCAACTGACCACAATCTGACCTTGAAACCAGAAACTCATCAACTGACCACAGTCTGACCTAGATACCAGAAACTGACCAACTGACCACAGTCTGACCTAGCAACCCGAATCTGACCAACTGACCACAGTCTGACCTAGAAACCTGATTCTGACCAAGTGACCTCAGTCTGACCTAGAAACCAGAAACTGACAAACTGACCTCAGACTGACATAGGAATCAGAAACTGACCATCTGAACACAGTCTGACCTAGCAACCAGAAACTGGCCAACTGGCCACATTCTGATCTAGCAACACGTAACTGTTTAACTGTCTGCTGTCTGAACTAGAAACCCGAAACTGAGCAACTGACCACAATCTGACGTAGAAACCAGAATCTGACCAACTGACCACATTCTGACCTCGAAATCAGAAACTGACCAACTGACCACATTCTGACATAGAAACCAGAAAGTGAGCAACTGACCATATTCTGACCTAGAAAACAGAAACTGACCAACTGACCACAGACTGATCTATGAACCAAAAACTGACCAACTGACCACAGTCTGACCTCGCAACCAATAACTGACCATTTGATCACAGTCTGACCTACAAACCAGAAACTGATCAACTGACCACAGTCTGACCGAGAAAACAGAAACGGACCAACTGACCACACTCTGTCGTAGAAACCAGAAACTGAAGAACTGATCACGGTCTAACCGAGAAAACCCGAAACTGAACAACTGCCACAGTGTGACCTAGAAACCAGAAACTGTACAACTGACCACTGCCTGACCTAGAAAACAGAAACTGAAGAAACGACCACAGTCTGACCTGGAAACGAAAAACTGACCAACTGACCACAGTCTGACCTAGAAACCCGAAACTGACCAACTGACCACAGTCTGACCTAGCAACCAGTAACTGACCAACTGACCACATTCTGACCACGGAATCAGAAACTGAACAACTAACCACATTCTGACCTAGCAACCAGAAAATGACCAACTGACCACAGTCTGACCTAGAAACCAGAAACTGACCAACAGAGCACAGTCTGACGTAGATTCCAGGAACTGACCAACTGACCACAGTCTAACCTAGAAACAAGTAACTGACAAACTTTCTGCAGTCTGACCGAGAAAGCCGAAACTGAGCAACTGACCACAATTTGACGTAGAAACAAGAAACTGACCAACTGATCACAGTCTGACCTCGGAACCAGAAACTGTCTAATTGACCACAGTATGACCGAGAATACAGAAATTGACCAACTGACCACAGTCTGAACTAGAAACCAGAAACTGACCAACTGAACACAGTCTGACCTAGGAACCAGAAACTGAACAACTGACCAAAGTCTGACCTCGAAACCAAAAATTCACTAACTGAACACAGTCTGACCTAGGAACAAGAAACTGTCCAACTGATCACAGTCTGACCTACAAACCAGAAACTGACGAACTGACCACAGTCTGACATTTGAAACCAGAAATTGACGAACTGAACAAAGTCTGACCGAGAAACCAGAAATTGACGAACTGACCACAGTCTGACCTAGAAAGCCGAAAATGAGCAACTGACCACAGTCTGCCCTAGAAACCATAAACTGAGCAACTGAACACAGTGTGACCTCGGAACCAGAAATTGAACAACTGACCAAAGTCTGACCTAGAAACCAGAAATTGACCAACTGAACACATTCTGACCTAGGAACAAGAAACTGTCCAACTGATCACAGTCTGACCTACAAACCAGAAACTAACCAAATGACCACAGTCTGACCTAGAAACCAGAAATTGACCAACTGAACACAGTCTGACCTTGAAAACAGAAATTGACGAACAGACCACAGTCTGACCTAGCAACCCGAAATTGTCCAATTGTCTCAGCTCGGAACCAGAAACTTACCAACTGACCACAGTCTGACCTAGAAACCAGAAACTGACTAACTGTCTGCAGTCTGAACTAGAAAGCCGAAACTGATCACAATTTGACGGAGAAACCAGAAACTGACCAACTGACCACAGTCTGACCTCGGAACTTGGAACTGACTAATTGACCACTGTATGACCTAGAAAACAGAAATTGACCAACTGACCACAGTCTGAAGTAGAAACCGGAAACTGACAAAATGAACACAGTCTGACCAAGGAACCAGAAACTGACCAACTGACCATATTCTTACCGAGAAACCAGAAACTGACCGACTGACCACAGTCTGACCTAGAAACCAGAAATTGACGAACTGAACACAGTCTGACATAGGAACATGAAACTGGCGACTGATCACAGTCTGACCTACAAACCAGAAACTTACCAACTGACCACAGTCTGACATTGAAACAAGAAATTGACCAACTGAACACAGTCTGACCTAGAAAGCAGAAATTGACGAACTGTCCACAGTCTGACCTAGAAAGCCGTATCTGAGCAACTGACCACAGTCTGACATAGAAACCATAAACTGACCAACTGAAGACAGTCTGACCTCGGAACCAGAAACTGAACAACTGAGCAAAGTCTGACATAGAAACCAGAAATTGACCAACTGAACACAGTCTGACCAAGGATCAAGAAACTGTCCAACTGATCACAGTCTGACCTATAAACCAAAAACTGACCAACTGACCACAGTCTGACCAAGAAACCAGAAATTGACGAACTGACCACAGTCTGACCTAGCAACCCGAAACTGCCCAACTGAACACAGTCTCAGCTAGGAACCAGAAACTTACCAACTGACCACAGTCTGACCTAGAAACCAGAAATTGACCAACTGAACACAGTCTGACCTAGGAACCAGAAACTGAACAACTGACCACAGTCTGACCTAGAAACCAGAAACTGACCAACTGAACACAGTCTGACCTAGGAACCAGAAACTGACCAAATGACCACAGTATGACCTAGAAACAAGAAATTTACTAACTGACCAGAGTCTGACCTATCAAGCGGAAACTGACCAACTGACCACAGTCTTACCTCGGAACCAGAAACTGACTCATTGACCACAGTATGACCGAGAATACAGAAATTGACCAATTGACCACAGTCTGAACTAGAAACCAGAAACTGACCAACTGAACACAGTCTGACCTAGGAACCAGAAACTGAACAACTGACCAAAGTATGAACTAGAAACTAGAAATTGACCAACTGAACACAGTCTGACCGAGGAACAAGAAACTGTCCAACTCAGCACAGTCTGATCTACAATCCAGAAAATGCCCAACTGACCACAGTCTGACCTAGAAGCCAGAAATTGACCAACTGCACACAATCTGACCTAGAAACCAGAAATTGACGAACTGACCACAGTCTGACCTAGCAACCTGAAACTGCCCAACTGAACACAGTCTCAGCTAGGAACCAGAAACTGACAAACTGACAACAGTCAGACCTAGAAACCAGAAATTTACCAACTGACCACAGTATGACCTAGAAACCAGAAACTCATCAACTGACCACAGTCTGACCTAGAATGCCGAAACTCAGCAACTGACCACAGTCTGACCTAGCAACCCGAAACTGACCAACTGACCACAGTCTGACCTAGAAACCAGAAACTGACCAACTGACCTCAGTCTGACCAAGAAACCAGAAACTGACAAACTGACCTCAGACTGACCTAGGAATCAGAAACTGACCAACTGACCACAGTCTGACCTAGCAAGCAGAAACTAGCCAACGGGCCACATTCTGACCTCGCAACAAGTAACTGTCGAACTGTCTGCTGTCTGAACAAGAAACCCGAAACTGAGCAACTGAACACAATCTGACGTATAAACCAGAAACTGAACAACTGACCACAGCCTGTTCTAGAAACCAGAAACTGAAGAACTGACCACAGTCTAACCGAGAAAACCCGAAACTGACCAACTGCCACAGTGTGACCTAGAAACCAGAAACGGACCAACTTACCACAGCCTGACCTAGAAAAAATAAAATGAAGAAATGACCACATTCTGACCTCGAAATCAGAAACTGACCAACTGACCACATTCTGACATCGAAACCAGAAACTGACTAACTGACCACAGTCTGATCTATGAACCAGAAACTGACCAACTGACCACAGTCTGACCTCACAACCAGTAACTGACCAACTGATCAAAGTCTGACCTACAAACCAGAAACTGATCAACTGACCACAGTCTGAACTAGAAACCATAAACTGACCAACTGACCACAGCCTGTCCTAGAAACCAGAAACTGAAGAACTGACCACAGTCTAACCGAGAAAACCCGAAACTGACCAACTGCCACAGTGTGACCTAGAAACCAGAAACGGACCAACTTACCACAGCCTGACCTAGAAAACATAAAATGAAGAAATGACCACAGTCTGACCTGGAATCGAAAAACTGACCAACTGACCACAGTCTTACCTAGAAACCGAAACTGACCAACTGACCATAGTCTGACCTAGCAACCAGTAACTGACCAACAGACCACATTCTGACCTCGGAACCAGAAACTGAACAACTGACCACAGTCTGACCTAGAAACCAGAAACTGACCAACTGAGCACAGTTTGACTTAGATTCCAGGAACTGACCAACTGACCACAGTCTCACCTAGAAACCAGAAACTGACAAACATTCTGCAGTCTGACCTAGAAAGCCGAAACTGAGCAACTGACCACAATTTGACGTCGAAACAAGGAACTAACCAACTGACCACAGTCTGACCTAGCAACCGGAAACTGACCAACTGACCACAGTCTGACCTCGGAACCACAAACTGACCAACTGACCACAGTCTGACCTAGAAACCAGAAATTGCCCAACTGAACACAGTCTCAGCTAGGAACCAGAAACTTACCAACAGACCACAGTCTGACCTAGAAACCAGAAACTGACAAACTGACCACAGTCTGACCGATAAACCAGAAATTGACCAACTGAACACAGTCTGACCTAGGAACAAGAAACTGTCCAACTGATCACAGTCTGTCCTAGAAACCAGAAACTGACCAACTTAGCACAGTCTGACCTCGATTCCAGGAACTCACCAACTGACCACAGTCTCACCGAGAAACCAGAAAGTGACAAACTTTCTGCAGTCTGACCTAGAAAGCCGAAACTGAGCAACTGACCACAATTTGACGTAGAAACAAGAAACTGACGAACTGACCAAAGTCTGATCTAGCAACCGGAAACTGACAAACTGACCACAGTCTGACCTCGGAACAAGAAACTGTCTAATTGACCACAGTATGACAGAGAATACAGAAATTGACCAACTGACCACAGTCTGAACTAGAAACCAGAAACTGACCAACTGAACACAGTCTGACCTATGAAACAAAAACTGAACAACTGACCAAAGTCTGACCTAGAAACCAGAAATTGACTAACTGAACACAGTCTGACCTAGCAACCGTAAACTGACCAACTGACCACAGTCTGACCTCGGAACCAGAAACTGTCTAATTGACCATAGTATGACCGAGAATACAGAAATTGACAAACTGACCACAGTCTGACCTAGAAAGCTGAAAATGAGCAACTGACCACAGTCTACCTAGAAACCAGAAACTGACCAACTGAACACAGTCTGACCTAGAAACCATAAACTGAACAACTGACCAAATTCTGACCTAGAAACCAGAAATAGACCAACTGAACACAGTCTGACCTTGGAACAAGAAACTGTCCAACTGATCACAGTCTGACCTACAAAACAGAAACTGACCAACTGACGACAGTCTGACCTAGAAACCAGAAATTGACCAACCGAACACAGTCTGACCTAGAAACCACAAATTGACGAACTGACCACAGTCTGACCTAGAAACCAGAAATTTACCAACTGACCACACTCTGACCGATACAACGCAAAACATTGCAACCGACCATAGTCTGAACTAGAAACCAGAAACTGACCAACTGACCACATTCTGACCTACAAACCAGAAACTGACTAACTGACCACAGTCTGACCTCGAAATCAGAAACTGACCAACTTACCACAGCCTGACCTAGAAAACATAAAATGAAGAAATGACCACAGTCTGACCTGGAAACGAAAAACTGACCAACTGACCAGAGTCTGACCTAGAACCGAATCTGACTAACTGACCACAGTCTGACCTATCAACCAGTAACTGACCAACAGACAACATTCTGACCTCGGAACCAGAAACTGAACAACTGACCACAGTCTGACCT
This sequence comes from Pristiophorus japonicus, assembly GCF_044704955.1. NCBI lineage: Eukaryota > Metazoa > Chordata > Chondrichthyes > Pristiophoridae > Pristiophorus > Pristiophorus japonicus. The sequence continues at coordinate 16,428,674 of NC_092001.1, read as the reverse complement.
AGAAACCAGAAAATGACCAACTGACCACAGTCTGACCTAGAAACCAGAAACTGACCAACTGAGCACAGTCTGACTTAGATTCCAGGAACTGACCAACTGACCACAGTCTCACCTAGAAACCAGAAACTGACAAACTTTCTGCAGTCTGACCTAGAAAGCCGAAACTGAGCAACTGACCACAATTTGACGTAGAAACAAGAAACTACCCAACTGACCACAGTCTGACCTAGCAACCGGAAACTGACCAACTGACCACAGTCTGACCTCGGAACCACAAACTGACCAACTGACCACAGTCTGACCTCGGAACCACAAACTGACCAACTGACCACAGTCTGACCTAGAAACCAGAAATTGCCCAACTGAACACAGTCTCAGCTAGGAACCAGAAACTTACCAACAGACCACAGTCTGACCGAGAAACCAGAAACTGACAAACTTACCACAGTCTGACCGATAAACCAGAAATTGACCAACTGAACACAGTCTCAGCTAGGAACCAGAAACTTACCAACAGACCACAGTCTGACCGAGAAACCAGAAACTGACAAACTGACCACAGTCTGACCGATAAACCAGAAATTGACCAACTGAACACAGTCTGACCTAGGAACCAGAAACTGACCAACTGACCACAGTCTGACCTAGAAACCAGAAACTGACCAACTGAACACAGTCTAAACTAGGAACCAGAAACTGACCAAATGACCACTGTCTGACCTAGAAACCAGATTTTGACCAACTGATCAGAGTCTGACCTAGAAACCAGAAATTTTCCAACTGACCACAGTCTGACCTAGGAACAAGAAACTGTCCAACTGATCACAGTCTGTCCTAGAAACCAGAAACTGTCCAACTGATCACAGTCTTTCCTAGAAACCAGAAACTGACCAACTGAGCACAGTCTGACCTCGATTCCAGGAACTGACCAAATGACCACAGTCTCACCGAGAAACAAGAAACTGACAAACTTTCTGCAGTCTGACCTAGAAAGCGGAAACTGAGCAATTGACCACAATTTGACGTAGAAACAAGAAACTGACGAACTGACCACAGTCTGATCTAGCAACCGGAAACTGACAAACTGACCACAGTCTGACCTCGGAACCAGAAACTGTCTAATTGACCACAGTATGACAGAGAATACAGAAATTGACCAACTGACCACAGTCTGAACTAGAAACCAGAAACTGACCAACTGAACACAGTCTGACCTATGAAACAAAAACTGAACAACTGACCAAAGTCTGACCTAGAAACCAGAAATTGACTAACTGAACACAGTCTGACCTAGCAACCGTAAACTGACCAACTGACCACAGTCTGACCTCGGAACAAGAAACTGTCTAATTGACCACAGTATGACCGAGAATACAGAAAGTGACAAACTGACCACAGTCTGACCTAGAAAGCCGAAACTGAGCAACTGACCACAGTCTGACCTAGAAACCAGAAACTGACCAACTGAACACAGTCTGACCTAGAAACCATAAACTGAACAACTGACCAAAGTCTGACCCAGAAACCAGAAATAGACCAACTGAACACAGTCTGACCTTGGAACAAGAAACTGTCCAACTGATCACAGTCTGACCTACAAAACAGAAACTGACCAACTGAACACAGTCTGACCTCAGAACCAGAAACTGACCAACTGACCACAGTCTGACCTAGAAACCAGAAACTGACCAACTGAACACGGTCTGACCTAGGAACCAGAAACTGAAAAACTGACCAAAGTCTGACCTAGAAACCAGAAATTGACCAACTGAACACAGTCTGACCTTCGAACAAGAAACTGTCCAACTGATCACAGTCTGACCTACAAAACAGAAACTGACCAACTGACCACAGTCTGACCAAGAAACCAGAAATTGATCAACTGAACACAGTCTGAACTAGGAACCAGAAACTGACCAAATGACCACAGTATGACCTATAAACCAGAAATTTACCAACTGACCACAGTCTTACCAAGCAACCCGAAACTACCCAACTGAACACAGTCTCAGCTAGGAACCAGAAACTTACCAACTGACCACAGTCTAACCTAGAAACCAGAAACTGACAAACTGACCAAAGTCTGACCTAGAAATCAGAAATTGACAAACTGAACACAGTTTGACCGAGGAACCAGAAACTGACCAACTGACCACAGTCTGATTTAGAAACCAGAAACTGTCCAACTGAACACAGTCTGACCTAGGAACCAGAAACTGAGCAAATGACCACAGTATGACCTAGAAACCAGAAATTTACCAACGGACCACAGTCTAATTTAGAAACCAGAAACTGTCCAACTGAACACAGTCTGACCTAGGAACCAGAAACTGACCAAATGACCACAGTATGACCTAGAAACCAGAAATTTACCAACTGACCACACTCTGACCGATACAACGCAAAACATTGCAACCGACCATAGTCTGAACGAGGAACCAGAAACTGACCAACTGACCACAGTCTGACCTACAAACCAGAAACTGACTAACTGACCACAGTCTGACCTCGAAACCAGAAACTGACCAACTTATCACAGCCTGACCTAGAAAACATAAAATGAAGAAATGACCACACTTTGACCGAGACAATGCAATACATAGCAACTGACCACAGTCTGACCTAGAAACCGAATCTGACCAACTGACCACAGTCTAACCTAGCAACCAGTAACTGACCAACAGACCACATTCTGAGCTCGGAACCAGAAACTGAACAACTGACCACAGTCTGACCTAGAAACCAGAAAATGACCAACTGACCACAGTCTGACCTAGAAACCAGAAACTGACCAACTGAGCACAGTCTGACTTAGATTCCAGGAACTGACCAACTGACCACAGTCTCACCTAGAAACCAGAAACTGACAAACTTTCTGCAGTCTGACCTAGAAAGCCGAAACTGAGCAACTGACCACAATTTGACGTAGAAACAAGAAACTAACCAACTGACCACAGTCTGACCTAGCAACCGGAAACTGACCAACTGACCACAGTCTGACCTCGGAACCACAAACTGACCAACTGACCACAGTCTGACCTCGGAACCACAAACTGACCAACTGACCACAGTCTGACCTAGAAACCAGAAATTGCCCAACTGAACACAGTCTCAGCTAGGAACCAGAAACTTACCAACAGACCACAGTCTGACCTAGAAACCAGAAACTGACAAACTGACCACAGTCTGACCGATAAACCAGAAATTGACCAACTGAACACAGTCTGACCTAGGAACCAGAAACTGACCAACTGACCACAGTCTGACCTAGAAACCAGAAACTGACCAACTGAACACAGTCTGAACTAGGAACCAGAAACTGACCAAATGACCACTGTCTGACCTAGAAACCAGATTTTGACCAACTGATCAGAGTCTGACCTAGAAACCAGAAATTTACCAACTGACCACAGTCTGACCTAGGAACAAGAAACTGTCCAACTGATCACAGTCTTTCCTAGAAACCAGAAACTGACCAACTGAGCACAGTCTGACCTCGATTCCAGGAACTGACCAACTGACCACAGTCTCACCTAGAAACCAGAAACTGACAAACTTTCTGCAGTCTGACCTAGAAAGCCGAAACTGAGCAACTGACCACAATTTGACGTATAAACAAGAAACTGACGAAATGACCACAGTCTGATCTAGCAACCGGAAACTGAAAAACTGACCACAGTCTGACCTCGGAACCAGAAACTGTCTAATTGACCACAGTATGACAGAGAATACAGAAATTTGTCCAACTGACCACAGTCTGAACTAGAAACCAGAAACTGACCAACTGAACACAGTCTGACCTATGAAACAAAAACTGAACAACTGACCAAAGTCTGACCTAGAAACCAGAAATTGACTAACTGAACACAGTCTGACCGAGCAACCGTAAACTGACCAACTGACCACAGTCTGACCTCGGAACCAGAAACTGTCTAATTGACCACAGTATGACCGAGAATACAGAAATTGACAAACTGACCACAGTCTGACCTAGAAAGCCGAAACTGAGCAACTGACCACAGTCTGACCTAGAAACCATAAACTGAACAACTGACCAACGTCTGACCTAGAAACCAGAAATAGACCAACTGAACACTGTCTGACCTTGGAACAAGAAACTGTCCATCTGATCACAGTCTGACCTACAAAACAGAAACTGACCAACTGACCACAGTCTGACCTAGAAACCAGAAATTGACCAACCGAACACAGTCTGACCTAGAAACCAAAAATTGACGAACTGACCACAGTCTGACCTAGCAATCCGAAATTGCCCAACTGAACACAGTCTCAGCTGGGAACCAGAAACTTACCAACTGACCACAGTCTGACCTAGAAACCAGAAACAGACAAACTGACCACAGTCTGATCGAGAAACCAGAATTTGATCAACTGAACACAGTCTGAACTAGGAACCAGAAACTGACCAAATGACCACAGTATGACCTATAAACCAGAAATTTACCAACTGACCACAGTCTTACCTAGCAACCCGAAACTACCCAACTGAACACAGTCTCAGCTAGGAACCAGAAACTTACCAACTGACCACAGTCTAATCTAGAAAACAGAAACTGACAAACTGACCAAAGTCTGACCTAGAAACCAGAAATTGACCAACTGAACACAGTCTGAGCGAGGAACCAGAAACTGACCAACTGACCACAGTCTGATTTAGAAATCAGAAACTGTCCAACAGAACACAGTCTGACCTAGGAACCAGAAACTGACCAAATGACCACAGTATGACCTAGAAACCAGAAATTTACCAACTGACCACACTCTGACCGATATAACGCAAAACATTGCAACCGACCATAGTCTGAACTAGAAACCAGAAACTGACCAACTGACCACATTCTGACCTACAAACCAGAAACTGACTAACTGACCACAGTCTGACCTCGAAACCAGAAATTGACCAACTGAACACAGTCTGACCGAGGAACCAGAAACTGACCAACTGACCACAGTCTGACCTAGAAACCAGAAACTGACCAACTGAACACAGTCTGACCTAGAAACCAGAAATTGACCAATTGTCAACATTCTGACCTAGAAACTAGAAACTGACCAACTGAACACAATCTGACGTAGCAACCCGAAACTGACCAACTGACCACAGTCTGACCTCGGAACCTGAAACTGACTAAATGACCACTGTATGAACTAGAAAACAGAAATTGACCAACTGACCACAGTCTGAACTAGAAACCAGAAACTGACAAAATGAACACAGTCTGACCAAGGAACCAGAAAATGACGAACTGAACACAGTCTGACCTAGGAGCCTTGAAACTGACCAACTCACAAGAGTCTGAAAGAGAAACCAAAACTGAACAACTGACCACAGTCAGACCTTGGAACCAGAAATTGACTAAATGACTATAGTCTCACCTCACCTAGAAACCATTAACTGACAAACTGATAAATGACTGACCCAGGAACCTGAAACTGACCAAATGACCACAGAATGACCGAGCAACTAGAAACTGACCAACTGGCCACAGTCTGACCTAGCAACGGTAACTGACCAAATCTCTGCAGTCTGACCTAGAAAGTCGAAACTGAGCAACTAACCACAATCTGACAGAGAAACCAGAAACTGACCAACTGACCACAATCTGACGTAGCAACCCGAAACTGACCAACTGACCACAGTCTGACCTCGGAACCTGAAACTGACTAATTGACGACTGTATGAACTAGAAAACTGAAATTGACCAACTGACAAGAGTCTGAACTAGAAACCAGAAACTGACAAAATGAACACAGTCTGACCAAGGAACCAGAAACTGACCAACTGACCACCGTCTGACCTAGAAACCAGAAACTGACCGACTGACCACAGTCTGACCTAGAAACCAGAAATTGACGAACTGAACACAGTCTGACCTAGAAACCAGAAATTGACCAACTGAACACAATCTGACGTAGCAACCCGAAACTGACCAACTGACCACAGTCTGACCTCGGAACCTGAAACTGACTAAATGACCACTGTATGAACTAGAAAACAGAAATTGACCAACTGACCACAGTCTGAACTAGAAACCAGAAACTGACAAAATGAACACAGTCTGACCAAGGAACCAGAAAATGACGAACTGAACACAGTCTGACCTAGGAGCCTTGAAACTGACCAACGCACAAGAGTCTGAAAGAGAAACCAAAACTGAACAACTGACCACAGTCAGACCTTGGAACCAGAAATTGACTAAATGACTATAGTCTCACCTCACCTAGAAACCATTAACTGACAAACTGATAAATGACTGACCCAGGAACCTGAAACTGACCAAATGACCACAGAATGACCGAGCAACTAGAAACTGACCAACTGGCCACAGTCTGACCTAGCAACGGTAACTGACCAAATCTCTGCAGTCTGACCTAGAAAGTCGAAACTGAGCAACTAACCACAATCTGACAGAGAAACCAGAAACTGACCAACTGACCACAATCTGACGTAGCAACCCGAAACTGACCAACTGACCACAGTCTGACCTCGGAACCTGAAACTGACTAATTGACGACTGTATGAACTAGAAAACTGAAATTGACCAACTGACAAGAGTCTGAACTAGAAACCAGAAACTGAAAAAATGAACACAGTCTGACCAAGGAACCAGAAACTGACCAACTGACCACAGTCTGACCTAGAAACCAGAAACTGACCGACTGACCACAGTCTGACCTAGAAACCAGAAATTGACGAACTGAACACAGTCTGACCTAGAAACCAGAAATTGACCAACTGTCAACAGTCTGACCTAGAAACCAGAAACTGACCGACTGACCACAGTCTGACCTAGAAACCAGAAACTGACAAAATGAACACAGTCTGACCAAGGAACCAGAAACTGACCAACTGACCACAGTCTGACCTAGAAACCAGAAACTGACCGACTGACCACAGTCTGACCTAGAAACCAGAAATTGACGAACTGAACACAGTCTGACCTAGAAACCAGAAATTGACCAACTGAACACAATCTGACGTAGCAACCCGAAACTGACCAACTGACCACAGTCTGACCTCGGAACCTGAAACTGACTAAATGACCACTGTATGAACTAGAAAACAGAAATTGACCAACTGACCACAGTCTGAACTAGAAACCAGAAACTGACAAAATGAACACAGTCTGACCAAGGAACCAGAAAATGACGAACTGAACACAGTCTGACCTAGGAGCCTTGAAACTGACCAACGCACAAGAGTCTGAAAGAGAAACCAAAACTGAACAACTGACCACAGTCAGACCTTGGAAACAGAAATTGACTAAATGACTATAGTCTCACCTCACCTAGAAACCATCAACTGACAAACTGATAAATGACTGACCCAGGAACCTGAAACTGACCAAATGACCACAGAATGACCGAGCAACTAGAAACTGACCAACTGGCCACAGTCTGACCTAGCAACGGTAACTGACCAAATCTCTGCAGTCTGACCTAGAAAGTCGAAACTGAGCAACTAACCACAATCTGACAGAGAAACCAGAAACTGACCAACTGACCACAATCTGACGTAGCAACCCGAAACTGACCAACTGACCACAGTCTGACCTCGGAACCTGAAACTGACTAATTGACGACTGTATGAACTAGAAAACTGAAATTGACCAACTGACAAGAGTCTGAACTAGAAACCAGAAACTGACAAAATGAACACAGTCTGACCAAGGAACCAGAAACTGACCAACTGACCACAGTCTGACCTAGAAACCAGAAACTGACCGACTGACCACAGTCTGACCTAGAAACCAGAAATTGACGAACTGAACACAGTCTGACCTAGAAACCAGAAATTGACCAACTGTCAACAGTCTGACCTAGAAACCAGAAACTGACCGACTGACCACAGTCTGACCTAGAAACCAGAAACTGACAAAATGAACACAGTCTGACCAAGGAACCAGAAACTGACCAACTGACCACAGTCTGACCTAGAAACCAGAAACTGACCGACTGACCACAGTCTGACCTAGAAACCAGAAATTGACGAACTGAACACAGTCTGACCTAGAAACCAGAAATTGACCAACTGAACACAATCTGACGTAGCAACCCGAAACTGACCAACTGACCACAGTCTGACCTCGGAACCTGAAACTGACTAAATGACCACTGTATGAACTAGAAAACAGAAATTGACCAACTGACCACAGTCTGAACTAGAAACCAGAAACTGACAAAATGAACACAGTCTGACCAAGGAACCAGAAAATGACGAACTGAACACAGTCTGACCTAGGAGCCTTGAAACTGACCAACGCACAAGAGTCTGAAAGAGAAACCAAAACTGAACAACTGACCACAGTCAGACCTTGGAACCAGAAATTGACTAAATGACTATAGTCTCACCTCACCTAGAAACCATTAACTGACAAACTGATAAATGACTGACCCAGGAACCTGAAACTGACCAAATGACCACAGAATGACCGAGCAACTAGAAACTGACCAACTGGCCACAGTCTGACCTAGCAACGGTAACTGACCAAATCTCTGCAGTCTGACCTAGAAAGTCGAAACTGAGCAACTAACCACAATCTGACAGAGAAACCAGAAACTGACCAACTGACCACAATCTGACGTAGCAACCCGAAACTGACCAACTGACCACAGTCTGACCTCGGAACCTGAAACTGACTAATTGACGACTGTATGAACTAGAAAACTGAAATTGACCAACTGACAAGAGTCTGAACTAGAAACCAGAAACTGACAAAATGAACACAGTCTGACCAAGGAACCAGAAACTGACCAACTGACCACAGTCTGACCTAGAAACCAGAAACTGACCGACTGACCACAGTCTGACCTAGAAACCAGAAATTGACGAACTGAACACAGTCTGACCTAGAAACCAGAAATTGACCAACTGTCAACAGTCTGACCTAGAAACCAGAAACTGACCAACTGAACACAATCTGACGTAGCAACCCGAAACTGACCAACTGACCACAGTCTGACCTCGGAACCTGAAACTGACTAATTGACCACTGTATGAACTAGAAAACAGAAATTGACCAACTGACCACAGTCTGAACTAGAAACCAGAAACTGACAAAATGAACACAGTCTGACCAAGGACCCAGAAACTGAACAACTGACCACAGTCTGGCCTAGAAACCACAAACTGACAGACTGACCACAGTCTGACCTAGAAACCGGAAATTGACGAACTTAACACAGTCTGACCTAGAAACACAAACTGACCAACTGACCACAGTCTGACCTAGAAACCAGAAACTGACCAACTGAACACAGTCTGAACTAGGTACCAGGAACTGACCAAATGACCACTGTCTGACCTAGAAACCAGAAATTGACCAACTGAACACAGTCTGACCCAGAAACCAGAGATTTACCAAATGACCACAGTCTGACCTAGGAACCAGAAACTGACAAACTGACCAAAGTCTGACCTAGAAACCAGAAATTGACCAACTGAACACAGTCTGACCGAGGAACCAGAAACTGACCAACTGACCACAGTCTGACCTAGAAACCAGAAACTGACCAACTGAACACAGTCTGACCTAGTAACCAGAAACTGACCAAATGACCAAAGTATGACCTAGAAACCAGAAATTTACCAACTGACCACACTCTGACCGAGACAACGCAAAACATTGCAACCGACCATAGTCTGACCTAGAAACCAGAAATTGACCAACTGAACACAGTCTGACCTAGAAACCAGAAATTTACCAACTGACCACAGTCTGACCTAGGAACAAGAAACTGTCCAACTGATCACAGTCTGACCTAGAAACCAGAAACTGACCAACTGAGCACAGTCTGACCTCGATTCCAGGAACTGACCAACTGACCACAGTCTCACCTAGAAACCAGAAGCTGAAAAACTTTCTGCAGTCTGACCTAAAAAACCGAAACTGAGCAACTGACCACAATTTGACGAGGAAACAAGAAACTGACCAACTGACCACAGTCTGATCTAGCAACCGGAAACTGACCAACTGACCACAGTCTGAACTCGGAACCAGAAACTGTCTAATTGACCACAGTATGACAGAGAATACAGAAATTGACCAACTGACCACAGTCTGAACTAGAAACCAGAAACTGACCAACTGAACACAGTCTGACCTCGGAAACAAAAACTGAACAACTGACCAAAGTCTGACCTAGAAACCAGAAATTGACTAACTGACCACAGTCTGACCTTGGAACCAGAAACTGCCTAATTGACCACAGTATGACCGAGAATACAGAAATTGACGAACTGACCACAGTCTGACCTAGAAAGCCGAAACTGAGCAACTGACCACAGTCTGACCTAGCAATCAGAAACTGACCAACTGAACACAGTCTGACCTAGAAACCATTAACTGAACAACTGACCAAAGTCTGACCTAGAAACCAGAAATTGACCAACTGAACACAGTCTGACCTTGGAACAAGAAACTGTCCAACTGATCACAGTCTGACCTACAAAACAGAAACTGACCAACTGAATACAGTCTGACCTAGAATCCACAAATTGACGAACTGACCACAGTCTGATCTAGCAATCCGAAATTGCCCAACTCAACACAGTCTCAGCTCGGAACCAGAAACTTACCAACTGACCACGGTCTGACCGAGAAACCAGAAATTGACCAACTGACCAATGTCTGACCTAGAAACCATAAAATGACCAACTGAACACAGTCTGAACTAGGAACTAGAAACTGACCAACTGACCACAGTCTGACCTAGAAACCAGAAATTGACCAACCGAACACAGTCTGACCTAGAAACCACAAATTGACGAACTGACCACAGTCTGATCTAGCAATCCGAAATTGCCCAACTCAACACAGTCTCAGCTAGGAACCAGAAACTTACCAACTGACCACAGTCTGACCGAGAAACCAGAAATTGACCAACTGACAACAGTCTGACCTAGAAACCAGAAACTGACCAACTGAACACAGTCTGAACTAGGAACTAGAAACTGACCAAATGACCACTGTCTGACCTAGAAACCAGAAATTGACCAACTGAAAACAGTCTGACCGAGAAACCAGAAATTGACGAACTGACCACAGTCTGAACTAGCAACCCGAAACTGCCCAACTGAACACAGTCTCAGCTAGGAACCAGAAACTTACCAACTGACCACAGTCTGACCTAGAAACAAGAAATTGACCAACTGAACACAGTCTGACCTCGGAACCAGAAACTGACCAACTGACCACAGTCTGACCTAGAAACCAGAAACTGACCAACTGTACACGGTCTGACCTAGGAACCAGAAACTGAACAACTGACCAAAGTCTGACCTAGAAACCAGAAATTGACCAACTGAACACAGTCTGACCTTCGAACAAGAAACTGTCCAACTGATCACAGTCTGACCTACAAAGCAGAAATGACCAACTGACCACAGTTTGACCAAGAAACCAGAAATTGACCAACTGAACACAGTCTGACCTAGAAACAACAAATTGACGAACTGACCACAGTCTGACCTAGCAATCCGAAATTGCCCAACTGAACACAGTCTCAGCTAGGAACCAGAAACTTACCAACTGACCAAAGTCTGACCTAGAAACCAGAAACAGACAAACTGACCACAGTCTGATCGAGAAACCAAAAATTGATCAACTGAACACAGTCTGAACTAGGAACCAGAAACTGACCAAATGACCACAGTATGACCTATAAACCAGAAATTTACCAACTGACCACAGTCAAACCTAGCAACCCGAAACTACCCAACTGAGCACAGTCTCAGCTAGGAACCAGAAACTTACCAACTGACCACAGTCTGACCTAGAAACCAGAAACTGACAAACTGACCACAGTCTGACCTAGAAACCAGAAATTGACCAACTGAACACAGTCTGACCGAGGAACCAGAAACTGACCAACTGACCACAGTCTGACCTCGGAACCTGAAACTGACTAAATGACCACTGTATGAACTAGAAAACAGAAATTGACCAACTGACCACAGTCTGAACTAGAAACCAGAAACTGACAAAATGAACACAGCCTGACCAAGGAACCAGAAAATGACGAACTGAACACAGTCTGACCTAGGAGCCTCGAAACTGACCAACTCACAAGAGTCTGAAAGAGAAACCAAAACTGAACAACTGACCACAGTCAGACCTTGGAACCAGAAATTGACTAAATGACTATAGTCTCACCTCACCTAGAAACCATTAACTGACAAACTGATAAATGACTGACCCAGGAACCTGAAACTGACCAAATGACCACAGAATGACCGAGCAACTAGAAACTGACCAACTGGCCACAGTCTGACCTAGCAACGGTAACTGACCAAATCTCTGCAGTCTGACCTAGAAAGTCGAAACTGAGCAACTAACCACAATCTGACGGAGAAACCAGAAACTGACCAACTGACCACAATCTGACGTAGCAACCCGAAACTGACCAACTGACCACAGTCTGACTTCGGAACCTGAAACTGACTAATTGACGACTGTATGAACTAGAAAACTGAAATTGACCAACTGACAAGAGTCTGAACTAGAAACCAGAAACTCACAAAATGAACACAGTCTGACCAAGGAACCAGAAACTGACCAACTGACCACAGTCTGATCTAGAAACCAGAAACTGACCGACTGACCACAGTCTGACCTAGAAACCAGAAATTGACCAACTGTCAACAGTCTGACCTAGAAACCAGAAACTGACCAACAGAACACAATCTGACGTAGCAACCCGAAACTGACCAACTGACCACAGTCTGACCTCGGAACCTGAAACTGACTAATTGACCACTGTATGAACTAGAAAACAGAAATTGACCAACTGACCACAGTCTGAACTAGAAACCAGAAACTGACAAAATGAACACAGTCTGACCAAGGACCCAGAAACTGAACAACTGACCACAGTCTGGCCTAGAAACCACAAACTGACAGACTGACCACAGTCTGACCTAGAAACCAGAAATTGACGAACTTAACACAGTCTGACCTAGAAACACAAACTGACCAACTGACCACAGTCTGACCTAGAAACCAGAAACTGACCAACTGAACACAGTCTGAACTAGGTACCAGGAACTGACCAAATGACCACTGTCTGACCTAGAAACCAGAAATTGACCAAGTGAACACAGTCTGACCTAGAAACCAGAGATTTACCAAATGACCACAGTCTGACCTAGGAACCAGAAACTGACAAACTGACCAAAGTCTGACCTAGAAACCAGAAATTGACCAACTGAACACAGTCTGACCGAGGAACCAGAAACTGACCAACTGACCACAGTCTGACCTAGAAACCAGAAACTGACCAACTGAACACAGTCTGACCTAGTAACCAGAAACTGACCAAATGACCAAAGTATGACCTAGAAACCAGAAATTTACCAACTGACCACACTCTGACCGAGACAACGCAAAACATTGCAACCGACTATAGTCTGACCTAGAAACCAGAAATTGACCAACTGAACACAGTCTGACCTAGAAACCAGAAATTTACCAACTGACCACAGTCTGACCTAGGAACAAGAAACTGTCCAACTGATCACAGTCTGACCTAGAAACCAGAAACTGACCAACTGAGCACAGTCTGACCTCGATTCCAGGAACTGACCAACTGACCACAGTCTCACCTAGAAACCAGATGCTGAAAAACTTTCTGCAGTCTGACCTAGAAAGCCGAAACTGAGCAACTGACCACAATTTGACGTAGAAACAAGAAACTGACCAACTGACCACAGTCTGATCTAGCAACCGGAAACTGACCAACAGACCACAGTCTGAACTCGGAACCAGAAACTGTCTAATTGACCACAGTATGACAGAGAATACAGAAATTGACCAACTGACCACAGTCTGAACTAGAAACCAGAAACTGACCAACTGAACACAGTCTGACCTCGGAAACAAAAACTGAACAACTGACCAAAGTCTGACCTAGAAACCAGAAATTAACTAACTGACCACAGTCTGACCTTGGAACCAGAAACTGCCTAATTGACCACAGCATGACCGAGAATACAGAAATTGACGAACTGACCACAGTCTGACCTAGAACGCCGAAACTGAGCAACTGACCACAGTCTGACCTAGCAATCAGAAACTGACCAACTGAACACAGTCTGACCTAGAAACCAGAAATTGACCAACTGAACACAGTCTGACCTTGGAACAAGAAACTGTCCAACTGATCACAGTCTGACCTACAAAACAGAAACTGACCAACTGAATACAGTCTGACCTATATCCAGAAATTGACCAACCGAACACAGTCTGACCTAGAAACCACAAATTGACGAACTGACCACAGTCTGATCTAGCAATCCGAAATTGCCCAACTCAACACAGTCTCAGCTAGGAACCAGAAACTTACCAACTGACCACAGTCTGACCGAGAAACCAGAAATTGACCAACTGACCAATGTCTGACCTAGAAACCAGAAACTGACCAACTGAACACAGTCTGAACTAGGAACTAGAAACTGACCAACTGACCACAGTCTGACCTAGAAACCAGAAATTGACCAACCGAACACAGTCTGACGTAGAAACCACAAATTGACGAACTGACCACAGTCTGATCTAGCAATCCGAAATTGCCCAACTCAACACAGTCTCAGCTAGGAACCAGAAACTTACCAACTGACCACAGTCTGACCGAGAAACCAGAAATTGACCAACTGACAACAGTCTGACCTAGAACCAGAAACTGACCAACTGAACACAGTCTGACGTAGCAACCCGAAACTGACCAACTGACCACAGTCTGACCTCGGAACCTGAAACTGACTAATTGACCACTGTATGAACTAGAAAACAGAAATTGACCAACTGACCACAGTCTGAACTAGAAACCAGAAACTGACAAAATGAACACAGTCTGACCAAGGACCCAGAAACTGAACAACTGACCACAGTCTGGCCTAGAAACAACAAACTGACAGACTGACCACAGTCTGACCTAGAAACCAGAAATTGACGAACTTAACACAGTCTGACCTAGAAACACAAACTGACCAACTGACCACAGTCTGACCTAGAAACCAGAAACTGACCAACTGAACACAGTCTGAACTAGGTACCAGGAACTGACCAAATGACCACTGTCTGACCTAGAAACCAGAAATTGACCAACTGAACACAGTCTGACCTAGAAACCAGAGATTTACCAAATGACCACAGACTGACCTCGGAACCAGAAACTGACAAACTGACCACAGTCTGACCTAGAAACCAGAAACTGACCAACTGAACACAGTCTGACCTAGTAACCAGAAACTGACCAAATGACCAAAGTATGACCTAGAAACCAGAAATTTACCAACTGACCACACTCTGACCGAGACAACGCAAAACATTGCAACCGACCATAGTCTGACCGAGAAACCAGAAATTGACCAACTGAACACAGTCTGACCTAGAAACCAGAAATTTACCAACTGACCACAGTCTGACTTGGAACAAGAAACTGTCCAACTGATCACAGTCTGACCTAGAAACCAGAAACTAACCAACTGAGCACAGTCTGACCTCGATTCCAGGAACTGACCAACTGACCACAGTCTCACCTAGAAACCAGAAGCTGAAAAACTTTCTGCAGTCTGACCTAGAAAGCCGAAACTGAGCAACTGACCACAATTTGACGTAGAAACAAGAAACTGACCAACTGACCACAGTCTGATCTAGCAACCGGAAACTGACCAACTGACCACAGTCTGAACTCGGAACCAGAAACTGTCTAATTGACCACAGTATGACAGAGAATACAGAAATTGACCAACTGACCACAGTCTGAACTAGAAACCAGAAACTGACCAACTGAACACAGTCTGACCTCGGAAACAAAAACTGAACAACTGACCAAAGTCTGACCTAGAAACCAGAAATTGACTAACTGACCACAGTCTGACCTTGGAACCAGAAACTGCCTAATTGACCACAGTATGACCGAGAATACAGAAATTGACGAACTGACCACAGTCTGACCTAGAAAGCCGAAACTGAGCAACTGACCACAGTCTGACCTAGCAATCAGAAACTGACCAACTGAACACAGTCTGACCTAGAAACCATAAACTGAACAACTGACCAAAGTCTGACCTAGAAACCAGAAATTGACCAACTGAACACAGTCTGACCTTGGAACAAGAAACTGTCCAACTGATCACAGTCTGACCTACAAAACAGAAACTGACCAACTGAATACAGTCTGACCTATAAACCAGAAATTGACCAACCGAACACAGTCTGACCTAGAAACCACAAATTGACGAACTGACCACAGTCTGATCTAGCAATCCGAAATTGCCCAACTCAACACAGTCTCAGCTAGGAACCAGAAACTTACCAACTGACCACAGTCTGACCGAGAAACCAGAAATTGACCAACTGACCAATGTCTGAACTAGAATCCAGAAAATGACCAACTGAACACAGTCTGAACTAGGAACTAGAAACTGACCAACTGACCACAGTCTGACCTAGAAACCAGAAATTGACCAACCGAACACAGTCTGACCTAGAAACCACAAATTGACGAACTGACCACAGTCTGATCTAGCAATCCGAAATTGCCCAACTCAACACAGTCTCAGCTAGGAACCAGAAACTTACCAACTGACCACAGTCTGACCGAGAAACCAGAAATTGACCAACTGACAACAGTCTGACCTAGAAACCAGAAACTGACCAACTGAACACAGTCTGACGTATCAACCCGAAACTGACCAACTGACCACAGTCTGACCTCGGAACCTGAAACTGACTAATTGACCACTGTATGAACTAGAAAACAGAAATTGACCAACTGACCACAGTCTGAACTAGAAACCAGAAACTGACAAAATGAACACAGTCTGACCAAGGACCCAGAAAGTGAACAACTGACCACAGTCTGGCCTAGAAACCACAAACTGACAGACTGACCACAGTCTGACCTAGAAACCAGAAATTGACGAACTTAACACAGTCTGACCTAGAAACACAAACTGACCAACTGACCACAGTCTGACCTAGAAACCAGAAACTGACCAACTGAACACAGTCTGAACTAGGTACCAGGAACTGACCAAATGACCACTGTCTGACCTAGAAACCAGAAATTGACCAACTGAACACAGTCTGACCTAGAAACCAGAGATTTACGAAATGACCACAGTCTGACCTAGGAACCAGAAACTGACAAACTGACCAAAGTCTGACCTAGAAACCAGAAATTGACCAACTGAACACAGTCTGACCGAGGAACCAGAAACTGACCAACTGACCACAGTCTGACCTGGAAACCAGAAACTGACCAACTGAACACAGTCTGACCTAGTAACCAGAAACTGACCAAATGACCAAAGTACGACCTAGAAACCAGAAATTTACCAACTGACCACACTCTGTCCGAGACAACGCAAAACATTGCAACTGACCATAGTCTGACCTAGAAACCAGAAATTGACCAACTGAACACAGTCTGACCTAGAAACCAGAAATTTACCAACTGACCACAGTCTGACCTAGGAACAAGAAACTGTCCAACTGATCACAGTCTGACCTAGAAACCAGAAACTGACCAACTGAGCACAGTCTGACCTCGATTCCAGGAACTGACCAACTGACCACAGTCTCACCTAGAAACCAGAAGCTGAAAAACTTTCTGCAGTCTGGCCTAGAAAGCCGAAACTGAGCAACTGACCACAATTTTACGTAGAAACAAGAAACTGACCAACTGACCAGAGTCTGATCTAGCAACCGGAAACTGACCAACTGACCACAGTCTGACCTAGAAACCAGAAACTGACCGACTGACCACAGTCTGACCTAGAAACCAGAAATTGACGAACTGAACACAGTCTGACCTAGAAACCAGAAATTGACCAACTGTCAACATTCTGACTTAGAAACTAGAAACTGACCAACTGAACACAATCTGACGTAGCAACCCGAAACTGACCAACTGACCACAGTCTGACCTCGGAACCTGAAACTGACTAAATGACCACTGTATGAACTAGAAAACAGAAATTGACCAACTGACCACAGTCTGAACTAGAAACCAGAAACTGACAAAATGAACACAGTCTGACCAAGGAACCAGAAAATGACGAACTGAACACAGTCTGACCTAGGAGCCTTGAAACTGACCAACTCACAAGAGTCTGAAAGAGAAACCAAAACTGAACAACTGACCACAGTCAGACCTTGGAACCAGAAATTGACTAAATGACTATAGTCTCACCTCACCTAGAAACCATTAACTGACAAACTGATAAATGACTGAACCAGGAACCTGAAACTGACCAAATGACCACAGAATGACCGAGCAACTAGAAACTGACCAACTGGCCACAGTCTGACCTAGCAACGGTAACTGACCAAATCTCTGCAGTCTGACCTAGAAAGTCGAAACTGAGCAACTAACCACAATCTGACAGAGAAACCAGAAACTGACCAACTGACCACAATCTGACGTAGCAACCCGAAACTGACCAACTGACCACAGTCTGACCTCGGAACCTGAAACTGACTAATTGACGACTGTATGAACTAGAAAACTGAAATTGACCAACTGACAAGAGTCTGAACTAGAAACCAGAAACTGACAAAATGAACACAGTCTGACCAAGGAACCAGAAACTGACCAACTGACCACAGTCTGACCTAGAAACCAGAAACTGACCGACTGACCACAGTCTGACCTAGAAACCATAAATTGACGAACTGAACACAGTCTGACCTAGAAACCAGAAATTGACCAACTGTCAACAGTCTGACCTAGAAACCAGAAACTGACCAACTGAACACAATCTGACGTAGCAACCCGAAACTGACCAACTGACCACAGTCTGACATCGGAACCTGAAACTGACTAATTGACCACTGTATGAACTAGAAAACAGAAATTGACCAACTGACCACAGTCTGAACTAGAAACCAGAAACTGACAAAATGAACACAGTCTGACCAAGGACCCAGAAACTGAACAACTGACCACAGTCTGGCCTAGAAACCACAAACTGACAGACTGACCACAGTCTGACCTAGAAACCAGAAATTGACGAACTTAACACAGTCTGACCTAGAAACACAAACTGACCAACTGACCACAGTCTGACCTAGAAACCAGAAACTGACCAACTGAACACAGTCTGAACTAGGTACCAGGAACTGACCAAATGACCACTGTCTGACCTAGAAACCAGAAATTGACTACCTGAACACAGTCTGACCTAGAAACCAGAGATTTACCAAATGACCACAGTCTGACCTAGGAACCAGAAACTGACAAACTGACCAAAGTCTGACCTAGAAACCAGAAATTGACCAACTGAACACAGTCTGACCGAGGAACCAGAAACTGACCAACTGACCACAGTCTGACCTAGAAACCAGAAACTGACCAACTGAACACAGTCTGACCTAGTAACCAGAAACTGACCAAATGACCAAAGTATGACCTAGAAACCAGAAATTTACCAACTGACCACACTCTGA
Source organism: Pristiophorus japonicus (assembly GCF_044704955.1). Taxonomy (NCBI): domain Eukaryota; kingdom Metazoa; phylum Chordata; class Chondrichthyes; family Pristiophoridae; genus Pristiophorus; species Pristiophorus japonicus. The sequence continues at coordinate 16,409,199 of NC_092001.1, read as the reverse complement.
CCGAGACAACGCAAAACATTGCAACCGACCATAGTCTGACCTAGAAACCAGAAATTGACCAACTGAACACAGTCTGACCTAGAAACCAGAAATTTACCAACTGACCACAGTCTGACCTAGGAACAAGAAACTGTCCAACTGATCACAGTCTGACCTAGAAACCAGAAACTGACCAACTGAGCACAGTCTGACCTCGATTCCAGGAACTGACCAACTGACCACAGTCTCACCTAGAAACCAGAAGCTGAAAAACTTTCTGCAGTCTGACCTAAAAAACCGAAACTGAGCAACTGACCACAATTTGACGTAGAAACAAGAAACTGACCAACTGACCACAGTCTGATCTAGCAACCGGAAACTGACCAACTGACCACAGTCTGAACTCGGAACCAGAAACTGTCTAATTGACCACAGTATGACAGAGAATACAGAAATTGACCAACTGATCACAGTCTGAACTAGAAACCAGAAACTGACCAACTGAACACAGTCTGACCTCGGAAACAAAAACTGAACAACTGACCAAAGTCTGACCTAGAAACCAGAAATTGACTAACTGACCACAGTCTGACCTTGGAACCAGAAACTGCCTAATTGACCACAGTATGACCGAGAATACAGAAATTGACGAACTGACCACAGTCTGACCTAGAAAGCCGAAACTGAGCAACTGACCACAGTCTGACCTAGCAATCAGAAACTGACCAACTGAACACAGTCTGACCTAGAAACCATAAACTGAACAACTGACCAAAGTCTGACCTAGAAACCAGAAATTGACCAACTGAACACAGTCTGACCTTGGAACAAGAAACTGTCCAACTGATCACAGTCTGACCTACAAAACAGAAACTGACCAACTGAATACAGTCTGACCTATAAACCAGAAATTGACCAACCGAACACAGTCTGACCTAGAAACCACAAATTGACGAACTGACCACAGTCTGATCTAGCAATCCGAAATTGCCCAACTCAACACAGTCTCAGCTAGGAACCAGAAACTTACCAACTGACCACAGTCTGACCGAGAAACCAGAAATTGACCAACTGACCAATGTCTGACCTAGAAACCAGAAACTGACCAACTGAACACAGTCTGAACTAGGAACTAGAAACTGACCAACTGACCACAGTCTGACCTAGAAACCAGAAATTGACCAACCGAACACAGTCTGACCTAGAAACCACAAATTGACGAACTGACCACAGTCTGATCTAGCAATCCGAAATTGCCCAACTCAACACAGTCTCAGCTAGGAACCAGAAACTTACCAACTGACCACAGTCTGACCGAGAAACCAGAAATTGACCAACTGACAACAGTCTGACCTAGAAACCAGAAACTGACCAACTGAACACAGTTTGAACTCGGAACTAGAAACTGACCAAATGACCACTGTCTGACCTAGAAACCAGAAATTGACCAACTGAAAACAGTCTGACCGAGAAACCAGAAATTGACGAACTGACCACAGTCTGAACTAGCAACCCGAAACTGCCCAACTGAACACAGTCTCAGCTAGGAACCAGAAACTTACCAACTGACCACAGTCTGACCTAGAAACAAGGAATTGACCAACTGAACACAGTCTGACCTCGGAACCAGAAACTGACCAAGTGACCACAGTCTGACCTAGAAACCAGAAACTGACCAACTGTACACGGTCTGACCTGGGAACCAGAAACTGAACAACTGACCAAAGTCTGACCTAGAAACCAGAAATTGACCAACTGAACACAGTCTGACCTTCGAACAAGAAACTGTCCAACTGATCACAGTCTGACCTACAAAGCAGAAATGACCAACTGACCACAGTTTGACCAAGAAACCAGAAATTGACCAACTGAACACAGTCTGACCTAGAAACAACAAATTGACGAACTGACCACAGTCTGACCTAGCAATCCGAAATTGCCCAACTGAACACAGTCTCAGCTAGGAACCAGAAACTTACCAACTGACCAAAGTCTGACCTAGAAACCAGAAACAGACAAACTGACCACAGTCTGATCGAGAAACCAGAAATTGATCAACTGAATTCAGTCTGAACTAGGAACCAGAAACTGACCAAATGACCACAGTATGACCTATAAACCAGAAATTTACCAACTGACCACAGTCTAACCTAGCAACCCGAAACTACCCAACTGAACACAGTCTCAGCTAGGAACCAGAAACTTAGCAACTGACCACAGTCTGACCTAGAAACCAGAAACTGACAAACTGACCACAGTCTGACCTAGAAACCAGAAATTGACCAACTGAACACAGTCTGACCGAGGAACCAGAAACTGACCAACTGACCACAGTATGACCTAGAAACCAGAAACTGTCCAACTGAACACAGTCTGACCTAGGAACCAGAAACTGGATAAATGACCACAGTATGACCTAGAAACCAGAAATTTACCAACTGACCATACTCTGACCGATACAACGCAAAACATTGCAACCGACCATAGTCTGAACTAGAAACCAGAAACTGACCAACTGACCACAGTCTGACCTACAAACCAGAAATTGACTAACTGACCACAGTCTGACCTAGAAACCTGATATTGACCAACTGAACACAGTCTGACCGAGGAACCAGAAACTGACCAACTGACCACAGTCTGACCTAGAAACCAGAAAATGAGCAAATGACCACAGTCTGACCTCGGCACCAGAAACTGAACAATTGACCACAGCCTGACATAGAAACCCGAAACTGTCCAAATGACCACACTTTGACCGAGACAATGCAATACATAGCAACTGACCACAGTCTGACCTAGAAACCAGAAAATAACCAACTGACCACAATCCGACGTGGGAACCAGAAACTGACGAACTGAACACAGTCTAACCTAGAAACCAGAAATTGACCAACTGTCAACAGTCTGACCTAGAAACCAGAAACTGACCAACTGAACACAATCTGACGTAGCAACCCGAAACTGACCAACTGACCACAGTCTGACCTCGGAACCTGAAACTGACCAATTGACCACTGTATGAACTAGAAAACAGAAATTGACCAAATGACCACAGTCTGAACTAGAAACCAGAAACTGACAAAATGAACACAGTCTGACCAAGGAACCAGAAACTGACCAACTGACCACAGTCTGGCCTGGAAACCAGAAACTGACAGACTGACCACAGTCTGACCTAGAAACCAGAAATTGACGAACTGAACACAGTCTGACCTAGGAGCCTTGAAACTGACCAACTCACAAGAGTCTGAAAGACAAACCATAACTGAACAACTGACCACAGTCAGACCTTGGAACCAGAAATTGACCAACTGACCACAGTCTGCCCTAGAAACCTGAAATTGACTAAATGACGAAAGTCTCATCTCACCTAGAAACCATTAACTGACAAACTGATCCCTGACTGACCCAGGAACCTGAAACTGACCAAATGACCACAGACTGACCGAGCAACTAGAAACTGACCAACTGGCCACAGTCTGACCTAGCCACAGTAACTGACCATATCTCTGCAGTCTGACCTAGAAAGTCGAAACTGAGCTACTGACCACAATCTGATGGAGAAACCAGAAGCTGACAAACTGACCACAATCTGACGTAGCAACCCGAAACTGACCAACTGACCACAGTCTGACCTCGGAACCTGAAACTGAATAATTGACCACTGTATGAACGAGAAAACTGAAATTGACCAACTGACCAGAGTCTGAACTAGAAACCAGAAACTGACAAAATGAACACAGTCTGACCAAGGAACCAGAAACTGACCAACTGACCACAGTCTGACCTAGAAACCAGAAACTGACCGACTGACCACAGTCTGACCAAGAAACCAGAAATTGACGAACTGAACACAGTCTGACCTAGAAACCAGAAATTGACCAACTGTCAACAGTCTGACCTAGAAACCAGAAACTGACCAACTGAACACAATCTGACGTAGCAACCCGAAACTGACCAACTGACCACAGTCTGACCTCGGAACTTGAAACTGACTAATTGACCACTGTATGAACCAGAAGACAGAAATTGACCAACTGACCACAGTCTGAACTAGAAACCAGAAACTGACAAAATGAACACAGTCTGACCTAGGAACCAGCAACTGACAAACTGACCAAAGTCTGACCTAGAAACCAGAAATTGACCAACTGAACACAGTCTGACCGAGGAACCGGAAACTGACCAACTGACCACAGTCTGACCTAGAAACGAGAAACTGACCAACTGAACACAGTCTGACCTAGGAACCAGAAACTGACCAAATGACCACAGTATGACCTAGAAACCAGAAATTTACCAACTGACCACAATCTGACCGAGACAACGCAAAACATTGCAACTGACCATAGTCTGAACTAGAAACCAGAAACTGACCAACTGACCACAGTCTGACCTAGAAACCAGAAACTTACCAACTGACTACAGTCTGACCTAGGAACCAGAAAATGACCAAATGACCACAGTCTGACCTCGGAACCAGAAACTGAACAATTGACCACAGCCTGACATAGAAACCCGAAACTGACCAAATGACCACACTTTGACCGAGACAATGCAAAACATAGCAACTGACCACAGTCTGACCTAGAAACCAGAAAATAACCAACTGACCACAATCCGACGTGGGAACCAGAAACTGACCAACTGAACACAGTCTGACCCAGAAACCAGAAATTTACCAACTGTCAACAGTCTGACCTGGAAACCAGAAACTGACCAACTGAACACATTCTGATGTAGCAACCCGAAACTGACCAACTGACGTCAGTCTGACCTAGGAACCTGAAACTGACTAATTGACAACTGTATGAACTAGAAAACAGAAATTGACCAATTGACCACAGTCTGAACTAGAAACCAGAAACTGACAAAATGAACACAATCTGACCAAGGAACCAGAAACTGACCAACTGACCACAGTCTGGCCTAGAAACCAGAAACTGACAGACTGACCACAGTCTGACTGAGAAACCAGAAATTGACGAACTGAACACAGTCTGACCTACGAGCCTTGAAACTGACCAACTCACAAGAGTCTGAAAGAGAAACCATAACTGAACAACTGACCACAGTCAGACCTTCGAACCAGAAACTGACCAACTGACCACAGTCTGACCTCGAAACCTGAAATTGACTAAATGACTATAGTCTCACCTCACCTAGAAACCATTAACTGACAAACTGATCCCTGACTGACCCAGGAACCTGAAACTGACCAAATGACCACAGACTGACCGAGCAACTAGAAACTGACCAACTGGCCACATTCTGACCTAGCAACAGTAACTGACCAAATCTCTGCAGTCTGAACTAGAAACCAGAAACTGACCAACTGACCACAATCTGACGTAGCAACCCGAAACTGACCAACTGACCACAGTCTGACCTCGGAACCTGAAACTGACTAATTGACCACTGTATGAACTAGAAAACTGAAATTGACCAACTGACCAGAGTCTGAACTAGAAACCAGAAACTGACAAAATGAACACAGTCTTACCAAGGAACCAGAAACTGACCAACTGACCACAGTCTGAGCTAGAAACCAGAAACTGACCGACTGACCACAGTCTGACCTATAAACCAGAAATTGACGAACTGAACACAGTCTGACCTAGAAACCAGAAATTGACCAACTGTCAACAGTCTGACCTAGAAACCAGAAACTGACCAACTGAACACAATCTGACGTAGCAACCCGAAACTGACCAACTGACCACAGTCTGACCTCGGAACCTGAAACTGACTAATTGACCACTGTATGAACTAGAAGACAGAAATTGACCAACTGACCACAGTCTGAACTAGAAACCAGAAACTGACAAAATGAACACAATCTGACCAAGGACCCAGAAACTGACCAACTGACCACAGTCTGGCCTAGAAACCACAAACTGACAGACATACCACAGTCTGACCTGGAAACCAGAAATTGAAGAACTGAACACAGTCTGACCTAGAAACACAAACTGACCAACTGACCACAGTCTGACCTAGAAACCAGAAACTGACCAACTGAACACAGTCTGAACTAGGAACCAGAAACTGACCAAATGACCACTGTCTGACCTGGAAACCAGAAATTGACCAACTGAACAGAGTCTGACCTAGTAACCAGAGATTTACCAACTGACCACAGTCTGACCTAGGAACCAGAAATTGACAAACTGACCAAAGTCTGACCTAGAAACCAGAAATTGACCAACTGAACACAGTCTGACCGAGGAACCAGAAACTGACCAACTGACCACAGTGTGACCTAGAAACCAGAAACTGACCAACTGAACACAGTCTGACCTAGGACCCAGAAACTGACCAAATGACCACAATATGACCTAGAAACCAGAAATTTACCAACTGACCACACTCTGACAGAGACAACGCAAAACATTGCAACCGACCATAGTCTGAACTAGAAACCAGAAACTGACCAACTGACCACAGTCTGACCTACAAACCATAAACTGACCAACTGACCACAGTCCGACCTGGAAACCAGAGATTGACCAACTGAACACAGTCTGACCGAGGAACCAGAAACTGACCAACTGACCACAGTCTGACCTAGAAACCAGAAACTTACCAAGTGAACACAGTCTGACCTAGGAACCAGAGACTGACCAAATGACCACAGTCTGACCTCAAAACCAGAAACTGAACAATTGACCACAGCCTGACTTCGAAACCCGAAACTGACCAAATTATCACACTTTGACCGAGACAATGCGAAACATAGCAAGTGACCACAGTCTGACCTAGAAACCAGAAAATGACCAACTGACCACAATCCGACGTGGGAACCAGAAACTGACGAACTGAACACAGTCTGACCTAGAAACCAGAAATTTACCAACTGTCAACAGTCTGACCTAGAAACCAGAAACTGACCAACTGAACACAATCTGACCTAGGAGCCTTGAAACTGACCAACTCACAAGAGTCTGAAAGAGAAACCATAACTGAACAACTGACCACAGTCAGACCTTGGAACCAGAAACTGACCAACTGACCACAGTCTGACCGAGACAGCCATAAACAGACCAACTGACCACAATCTGACCTAGAAACCTGAAATTGACGAAATGACTACAGTCTCACCTCAACTAGAAACCATTAACTGACAAACTGACCTCAGAATGACCCAGGACCCTGAAACTGACCAAATGACACAGTCTCACCGAGCAACTAGAAACTGACCAATTGGCCACAGTCTGACCTAGCAAAAGTAACTGACCAACTCTCTGCAGTCTGACCTAGAAAGCCGAAACTGAGCAACTGACCACAATCTGACGGAGAAACCAGAAACTGACCAACTGACCACAATCTGACATAGCATCTCGAAACTGACCAACTGACCACAGTCTGACCTCGGAACCTGAAACAGACTAATTGACCACTGTATTAACTAGAAAACAGAAATTGACCAACTGACCACAGTCTAAACTTGAAACCAGAAACTGACAAAATGAACACAGTCTGGCCAAGGAACCAGAAACTGACCAACTGACCACAGTCTGAACTAGAAACCAGTAACTGACCAATTGACCACAGTCTGACCTAGAAACCAGAAATTGACCAAATGAATACAGTCTGACCGAGGAACCAGAAACTGACCAAATGACCAAAGTATGACCTAGAAACCAGAAACTCATCAACTGACCACAGTCTGACCTAGAAACCAGAAACTGACCAACTGACCTCAGTCTGACCTAGAAACCAGAAACTGACAAACTGACCTCAGACTGACCTAGGAATCAGAAACTGACCAACTGACCACAGTCTGACCTAGCAACCTGAAACTGGCCAACTGGCCACATTCTGACCTAGCAACAAGTAACTGTCCAACTGTCTGCTTTCTGAACTAGAAACCCGAAACTGAGCTACTGACCACAATCTGACGTAGAAACCAGAATCTGACCAATTGACCACATTCTGACCTCGAAATCAGAAACTGACCAACTGACCTCATTCTGACATAGAAACCAGAAACTGACCAACTGACCACAGTCTGACCTCGCAACCAGTAACTGACCAACTGATCACAGTCTGACCTACAAACCAGAAACAGATCAACTGACCACAGTCTGACCTAGAAACCAGAAATTTACCAACTGACCACAGTCTGTCCTCGAAACCAGAAACTGAAAAACTGATCACAGTCTAATCGAGACAACCCGAAACTGACCAACTGACCACAGCCTGACCTAGAAAACAGAAACTGAAGAAATGACCATAGTCTGACCTGGAAACGAAAAACTGACCAACTGACCACAGTCTGACCTAGAAACCGAAACTGACCAACTGACCACAGTCTGACCTAGCAACCAGTAACTGACCAACTGACCACATTCTGAACTCGGAACCAGAAATTGACCAACTGAGCACAGTTTGACCTAGATTTCAGGAACTGACCAACTGACCACAGTCTCACCTAGAAACCCGAAACTGACAAACTTTCTGCAGTCTGACCTAGAAAGCCGAAACTGAGCAACTGACCACAATTTGACGTCGAAACAAGAAACTGACCAACTTACCACAATCTTACCTAGCAACTGGAAACTGACCAACTGACCACAGTCTGTCCTCGGAACCAGAAACCGTCTAATTGACCAAAGTATGACCGAGAATACAGAAATTGACCAACTGACCACAGTCTGAACTAGAAACCAGTAACTGACCAACTGAATACAGTCTGACCTAGGAACCAGAAACTGAACAACTGACCAAAGTCTGACCGAGAAACCAGAAATTGACTAACTGAATACAGTCTGACCTAGGAACAAGAAACTGTCCAACTGATCACAGTCTGACCTACAAACCAGAAACTGACCAACTGACCTCAGTCTGACCTATAAACCAGAAATTGACCAACTGAACACAGTCTGACCTAGAAACCAAAAATTGACGAACTGTCCACAGTCTGACCTAGAAAGCCGAAACTGAGCAACTGATCACAGTCTGACCTAGAAACCATAAACTGACCAACTGAACACAGTCTGACTTAGGAACCAGAAACTGAACAACTGACCAAAGTCTGACCTCGAAACCAGAAATTGACCAACTGAACACAGTCTGACCTAGGAACAAGAAAATGTCCAACTGATCACAGTCTGACCTACAAAACAGAAACTGACCAACTGACCACAGTCTGACCTAGAAACCAGAAATTGACCAACTGAACACAGTCTGTCCGAGAAACCAGAAATTGACGAACTGACCACAGTCTGACCTAGCAACCCGAAATTCCCCAACTGAACACAGTCTGACCTGGGAACCAGAAACTGACCAACTGACCACAGTCTGTCCAACAAGCCAGATAGTGACCAACTGAACACAACCTGACCTAGGAACCAGAAACTGACCAAATGACCACAGAATGACCTAAGAACCAGACATTGACCAAATGACCACACTCTGACCGAGACATCGTGAAACATAGCAACTGACCATAGTCTGAACTAGAAACTGAAAAGTGACCAACTGACCACAGTCTCACCTAGAAACCAGAAAATGTCCAACTGACCACAGTCCGACATAGGAATCAGAAACTGACCAACTGACCACAGTCTGCCCTCGGAAGCAGAAACTGAACAACTGACCACATTCTGATCTAGAAACCAGAAACTGAAGAAATGACCACAGTCTGAATGAGAAATCATAACTGAACAACTGCCCACTGTCTGACCTAGGAACCAGAAACTGACCAACTGACCAATGTCAGACCTAGAAACCAGAAATAGAAGGAACTGACCACAGTCTGATAAAGAAACCAGCAATTGACGAATTGACCACAGAATGAGCTCGCAAACTGAAACTGACCAACTGACCAGAGTCTGACCTCGCAACCAGAAACTGACCAAATGACGACAGTTTGAACTAGAAACCAGAAATTTACCAACTGACCACACTCTGACCGAGACAACGCAAAATATTGCAACCGACCATAGTCTGAACTAGAAACCAGAAACTGACCAACTGACCACAGTCTGACCTTGAAACCAGAAACTGACCAACTGACTACAGTCTGACCTAGGAACCAGAAAATGACCAAATGACCACAGTCTGATCTCAAAACCAGAAACTGAACAATTGACCACAGCCTGACTTAGAAACCCGAAACTGACCAAATGACCACACTTTGACCGAGACAATGCGAAACATAGCAACTGACCACAGTCAGACCTAGAAACCAGAAAATGACCAACTGACCACAATCCGACGTGGGAACCAGAAACTGACCAACTGATCACAGTCTGACCTAAGAGCCTTGAAACTGACCAACTCACAAGAGTCTGAAAGAGAAACCATAACTGAACAACTGACCACAGTCTGACCTTGGAACCAGAAACTGGCCAACTGACCACAGTCTGACCTAGAAACCTGAAATTGACTAAATGACTAGTCTCACCTCACCTAGAAACAAGAAACTGACAAACTGACCTCAGACTGAACCAGGAACCTGAAACTGACCAATTTACCACAATCTGACCGAGCAACTAGAACCTGACCAACTGGCCACAGTCTGACCTAGCAACAGTAACTGACCAACTCTCTGCAGTCTGACCTAGAAAGCCGAAACTGAGCAACTGTCAACAATCTGACTGAGAAACCAGAAACTGACCAACTGACCACAATCTGACGTAGCAACCCGAAACTGACCAACTGACCACTGTCTGATCTCGGAACCTGAAACGGACTAATTGACCACTGTATGACCTAGAAAACAAAAATTGACCAACTGACCACAGTCTGAACTAGAAACCAGAAACTGACAAAACGAACACAGTCTGACCAAGGAACCAGAAACTGACCAACTGACCACAGTCTGACCTCGAAACCAGAAACTGACCGACTGACCACAGTCTGACCTAGAAACCAGAAATTGACGAACTGAACACAGTCTGACCTAGAAACCAGAAATTGACCAACTGACAACTGTCTGACCTAGACACCAGAAACTGACCAACTGAACACAGTCTGACCTAGGAACCAGAAACTGACCAATTGACCACAATCTGACCTAGAAACCAGAAATTGGCCAACTGAATACAGTCTGACCTAGGAACCAGAAACTGACCAACTGACCACAGTCTGAACTAGAAACCAGAAACTGACCAACTAACAACAGTCTGAACTGGAAACCAGAAATTGACCAACTGAACACATTCTGACCTAGGAACCAGAAACTGACCAACTGAACAAAGTCTGACCTAGGAACCAGAAACTGACCAAATGACCACAGTATGACATAAGAACAAGAAATTGACCAACTGACCGCAGTCTGACCGAGACAACCAGACACTGACCAACTGACCACAGTCAGACCTAGAAATCTGAAGTTGAACAGCTGACCACATTCTGACCTTGCAACCAGAAACTGACCAACTGACCACATAGTGACCGAGAAAACCAGAAACTGACCAACTGACCACAGTCTGAACTAGAAACCTGAAAATGACTAAATGACCACAGTCTTAACTAGAAACCAGAAACTGACAAACTGACCTCAGACTGACCCAGGAACCTAAAACTGACCAACTGACCACAGTCTGACCGAGCAACCAGAAACTGACCAACTGGCTACAGTCTGACCTAGCAACAGTAACTGACCAACTGTCCGCAGTCTGACCTCGGAGCCAGAAACTGACCAATTGACCACAGTATGACCTAGAAACCTGAAATTGACCAACTAACCACTGTCTTAACTAGGAACCAGCAACTGACCAATTGACCACAGTCTGACCGAGAAACCAGAAATTGACCAACTGAACACAGTCTGACCTAGGAACCAGAAACTGACCAACTGACCACAGTCTGAACTAGAAACCAGAAACAGACCAACTAACAAGTGTCTGAGCTACAAACCAGAAATTGACCAACTGAACACAGTCTGACCTAGGAACCAGAAACTGACCAACTGACCACAGTTTGATCAAGAAACCAGAAACTGACCAACTGAACACAACCTGACCTAGGAACCAGAAACTGACCAAATGACCACAGAATGACCTAAGAACCAGAAATTGACCAAATGACCACACTCTGACCGAGACATCGTGAAACATAGCAACTAACCATAGTCTGAACTAGAAACTGGAAAGTGACCAACTGACCACAGTCTCACCTAGAAACCAGAAAATGTCCAACTTACCACAGTCCGATATAGGAACCAGAAACTGACCAACTGACCACAGTCTGCCCTCGGAAGCAGAAACTGAACAACTGACCACATTCTGATCTAGAAACCAGAAACTGAAGAAATGACCACAGTCTGAATGAGAAATCATAACTGAACAACTGCCCACTGTCTGACCTAGGAACCAGAAACTGACCAACTGACCAATGTCAGACCTAGAAACCAGAAATAGAAGGAACTGACCACAGTCTGATAAAGAAATCAGCAATTGACGAATTGACCACAGAATGAGCTCGCAAACGGAAATTGACCAACTGACCAGAGTCTGACCTCGCAACCAGAAAATGACAAAATGTGCACTGACCAAAATCTGATGGAGAAACCAGAAACTGACCAACTGATCACAATCTGATGTAGCAACCCGAAACTGACCAACTGACCAGAGTCTGACCAAGCAACCAGAAACTGACCAACTGACCACAGTCTGACCTTGCAACCAGAATCTGACCAACTGACCACAGTCTGACCGAGACAACCAGAAACTGACCAACTGACCAAGGTCTGACCTAGAAACCTGAAATTGACGAAACGACCACAGTCCCAGCTAGAAACCAGAAACTTACAAACTGACCTCAGACTGACCCAGGAACCTGAAACTGACCAACTGAACACAGTCTGACCGAGCAACCAGAAACGGACCAACTGGCCACAGTGTGACCTAGCAAGAATAATTGACCAACTGTCCGCAGTCTGACCTAGAAAGCCAAAACGGAGCAACTGACCACAATCTGAAGTAGCAACCCGAAACTGACCAACTGAACACAGTCTGACCTCGGAACCATTAACTGAACAATTGACCACAGTATGACCTAGAAACCAGAAATTGACCAGCTGACCACAGTCTGAACTAGAAACCAGAAACTGACCAACTGAACACAGTCTGACCAAGGAACCAGAAACTGACCAGCTGACCACAGTCTGAACTAGAAACCAGACATTGACCAAGTGAACACAGTCTGACCTAGGAACCAGAAACTGACCAAATGACCACAGTCTGAACTAGAAACCAGAAACTGACCAACTGACCACAGTCTGACCTAGAAACCATAAATTGACCAACTGACCACAGTCTGAACTAGAAACCAGAAACTGACCAACTGAACACAGTCTGACCAAGGAACCAGAAACTGACCAGCTGACCACAGTCTGAACTAGAAACCAGAAATTGACCAAGTGAACACAGTCTGACCTAGGAACCAGTAACTGAACAATTGACCACAGTCTGACCTAGAAACCAGTAATTGACCAACTTAACACAGTCTGACCACGGAACCAGATAATGACCAACTGACCACAGTCAGATCTAGAAACCTGAAATTGACCAGCTGACGACAATCTGACCTTGCAACCAGAAACTGACCAAATGACCACAGTCTGACCGAGACAACAAGAAACTGAGCAACTGACCACAGTATGACCTGGAAAACTGAAATTGATTAAATGACCACAGTCTCACCTAGAAACCAGAAACTGACAAACTGACCGCAGACTGACCCAGGAACCTGAAACTGACCAACTGACCAAAGTCTTACCGAGCAACCAGAACCTGATCAACTGGCCACAGTCTGAACGACCAACAGTAACTGACCAACTGTCCGCAGTGTGAACTAGGAAGCCAAATCTGAGCTACTGACCACAATCTGACGGAGAAACTAGAAACTGACCAACTGGCCACAGTCTGACCTGTGAACCAGAAACTGACCAATTGGACCACCGTATGACCTAGAAACCAGAAATTGACCAACTGACCACAGTCTGAACTAGAAACCAGAAACTGACCAACTAAACACAGTCTGACCTAGGAACCAGAAACTGACCAACTGACCACAGTCTGGACTAGAAACCAGAAACTGACCAACTGACCACAGTCTGACTTGGAAACCAGAAATTGACCAAATGAACACAGTCTGACCTAGAAACCAGAAATTGACCAACCGACAACAGTCTGAACTAGAAACCAGGAACTGACCAAGTGAACACAGTCTGTCCTTGGAACCAGCCACTGTCCAATTGAGCACATTCTGAAGTAGAAACCAGAAATTGACCACCTGAACATAGTCTGACCGAGGAACCAGAAAATGACCAACTGACCACAGTTTGAACTAGAAACAAGAAACTGACCAACTGACCACAGTCTGAGCTAGAAACCAGAAACAGACGGAACTGACCACCGTCTGATAAAGAAACCAGCAACTGACCAATTGACCACAGGATGACCTCGCAACCGGAAACTGACCAACTGACCAGAGTCTGACCTAGCAACCAGAAACTGACCAACTGTGCACAGTCTGACCTTGCAAACAGAAAGTGACCAATTGGCCGAAGTCTGACCGAGACAACCAGAAACTAACCAACTGACCACAGTCTGACCTAGAAACCTGAAATTGACTAAATGACCACAGTCTGACCTAGAAACCTGAAACTGTCCAACTGACCACAGTCTGACCTAGAAACCTGGAACTGATCAACTGACCATAGTCTGACCGAGACATCCAGAAACTGACCAACAGCCCACAGTCTGAACTATCAACCAGCAACTGACCAACTGACCACAGTCTGAACGACCAACCAGTAACTGACCAACTGACCACAGTTTGAATGAGACAACCAAAAACTGATCAACTGACCACAGTCTTACCTAGAATCCAGAAACTGACCAACTGCCCAGAGTCTGACCGTGACAATCAGAAACTGACCAACTGACAACAGTCAGACCGAGAAACCAGAAACAGACCAACTGCCCACAGTCTGACCGAGACATCCTGAAACTGACCAACTGACCACAGTCTGACCGAGACAATCATAAACTGACCAACTGACCACAGTCTGATGTAGACACCAGAAACTGACCAATTTACCACAGTCTGACCTAGAAACCAGAAACTGAGCAACTTTCCACAGACTGATAGAGCAACAAGCAAGTGACCAACTGACCACAGGATGACCCAGCAACAAAAAAGTTACAAACTGACCGCAGAAACTGACCTAGACAAACAGATACTGACGAACTGAACACAATCTGATCTCGAAACCAGAAACTGAACAACTGACCACAGTCTTGCCGAGACAACAAGAAACTGATGAACTGACCACAGTCTGAACTAGAAACAAGAAACGGACCAACTGACCACATTCTAAAGTTGGAAGCAGAAACTGACCAACTCACCACAGTCTGACGTAGAAGCCAGAAACTCAACAACTGACCACATTCTGACCGAGACAACCCGAAACTGACCAACTGACCACAGTCTGAGCTAGAAACCAGAAACTGACTAACTGACCACAGTCTGACCGAGACAACCAGAAACTGAGCAACTGACCACAGTCTGATCAAGAAACCAGAAACTGACCATCTGACCACAGTCTGACCGAGCAGCCAGGAACTGACCAACTGACCACAGTATGACCTAGAAACCAGAAACTGAGCAACCGACCACAGTCTGAGCTAGAAACCAGAAACTGAGCAACTGACCACAGTCTGACGTAGAAACCAGAAACTGACCAATTTACCACATTCTGACCTAGAAACCAGAAACTGAAGAACTGACCACAGTCAGACCTAGAAACCAGAAACTGACGAACTGACCACAGTCTGACTTGGAAACCCGAAACTTACCAACTGACGACAGTCTGACCTAGAAACCTGAAAATGACCAACTGACCACAGTCTGACATAGAAACCAGAAACTGACCAACTGAGCACAGTCTGACTTAGAAACCAGAAACTGACCAACTGGCCACAGTCTCACCTAGAAACTGACCAACTGACCTCAGTCTGACCTAGGAACCAGAAACTGACCAACTGGCCACATTCTGACCTAGCAACCAGTAACTGACCAACTGTCCACAGTCTGAATTAGAAACCCGAATCTGAGCAACTGAGCACAATCTGACCTTGAAACCAGAAACTGACCAACTGACCACAGTCCGACCTAGAAACCAGTAACTGATAAACTGGCCACATTCTGACATCACAAACAATAACTGACCAACTGACCACAGTCTGACGTAGAAATCAGAAACTGACCAACTGACCACATTCTGACCTAGAAACCAGAAACTGAGCAACTGACCATATTCTGACCTAGCAACCAGAAACTGACCAACTGACCACAGTCTGACCTAGAAAACAGCAACTGACCAACTGACCACAGTCTGACCTCGAAACCAGAAACTGACCAATTGACCACAGTGTGGCCTAGAAAGCAGAAACTGAGCAACTGACCACAGTGTGACCTAGAAAGCAGAAACTGACCAACTGACCACAGTCTGACCTAGGAACCAGAAACTGAGCAACTGACCACAGTCTGACCGAGGAACTAGAAACTGACCGACTGACCACAGTCTGATCGATTAACTAGAAATGGACCAACTGACCACAGCATGACAAAGACAACAGAAACTGACCAACTGACCACAGTCTGCCCTCGGAACCAGTAACTAACCAACTGACCACAGCCTGATCGAGCATCCAGAAACTGAGAATCGGCCCATGACCTGATTGATCGCCCAGAAACTGACCTACAACCTTGGGGAACTTACAGAAATTGATTAACTGACCGCTGTGTGACCATGCACTCAGAAACTGACAGATGACCAGAAACTGGTAAACTACAAACACCCTGACCATGCAAACGAAAGTGATAAGTTTGCCACAATATGAAGTGACATCCAGAAACTTACCAACTGAGCTGAAATGGAAGGAGCCTTCGATAGTGACTCACTGAGCATTGAATGACCGACCACTCAGACACTGACCAATTCACCACTACCTGACAGAACACCCAGAGATTAAAATACTGATCAAAAGCTGACTGACCATCATGAAACTGACCAACACCAACAAACGGTCAAATTGATTACAACCACCGAACATTTGAAAACTGACCAACTAACCACATCTTGATGGAGATGGCAGAATCCGACCAATTGACTACATCGAGACCGAACAGCCAAAGCATTCACCAATTGTCCATAACTTGAATGAATAGCCAGAAACGGACCAACTAAACACAACCCCAGCTCCTCCTCACCCCACCATATATCTCCAGTTTCTCCCCAAAAAACCCAATATCCTCAGCTCCAACACACCCCACCTAATATCCTCTGCTCCTCCCCAGCATTATATCCTCATCTCCTTCCCCTCCCCAATCTGTGGTCCTCAGCTCCTCCATAAACCATCTCATATTATCAGCTACAGCCCAAGTCCACCTCGCTTTCTCAACATCTCTTCACTTACTTGTGCATAGAGTCTGCTGCTGTCAATCACAACATCTCCTTTGGAGAACTGTCAAGGAATTTACTGCATGAGTTTATACATGAAGCTTTCAGCTCTCAATCTAGCGGCTGGGACGTACAATCATATTTTATCAACCAGATATAACAACAGCATATTCCTGACAATACTTGGGTGAAAGAGCAGGAATGTGCTGACTGTTCTGATGAGGAGCGTGTGCGAGTGCCTGTTGCCTACCGTGTGGAGAGAGATAAGTGCATGATGCTCCTGACCTAGAGTTCTGCGTACAGTTTTGGTCTCCTTATTTAAGGAAGGATATACTTGCATTGGAGGCAGTTCAGAGAAGGTTCACGATGTAGCTTCCTGACATTCGGGGGTTGACTTCTGAAGAAAGGTTGATCAGGTTGGGCCCATACACATTGGAGTTAAGAAGAATGATAGGTGATTTGATTGAAATGTATAAGATACTACAGGGTCTCGACGAGTTCGGTGCTGAGAGGATGCTTCCTTTCTTAGTGGAAACTAGAAACCGGGGTATAGTTTCAGAATAAGTGTCGCCCATTTAGAACTGAGATAAGGAGGAAGTTCTTCTCTCAGAGAGTGTTAAGTCTGTGGAATTCTCTGCCCCAGAGAGCGGTGAAGCAGCGGTCATTAAATATATTTAAAGCGGAGATGGACAAAATTTTGAGTGATAATATAATAAATGGTTCTGGCGAGCGGGCAGGGAAGTGGAACTGAGCCCAGCATCAGATCAGCCATGAACATACTGAATGACGGAGCAGGCTCCAGTGGCCAAATGACCCATTTCTTTTCTTCTTACGTTCTCTCTGACAGTTCCTGCCGCAGAGTATTTTATTGACAGCTATCGACTTTTGGCATAAATAAGTGTAGAAAGTTCATTCTCCATCCTGAACTGTCAGGGATTTTCCTACACTGATTACTGCACCCAATCTGCAGCTATCCGTCACACACACTCCTCCTGATAATGGTCAGGGAACTTCCAGCACTGATACCTGCACCCAGTGTACAGCTGTCAGTCACATACTCTCCTCCTGATAATGTTCAGGGAACTTCCTGCACTGGTACCGGCACCCAGTGTACAGCTGTCAGTCACACACTCTCCTCCTGATAATGGTCAGGGAACTTCCTGCACTGATACCTGCACCCAGAAAACAGCTGTCAGTCACACACACACCTCCTGATAATGGTCAGGAAATTCCTGCACTGATACCTGCACCCAGTGTACAGCTGTCAGTCACACACTCTCCTCCTGATAATGGTCAGGGAACTTCCTGCACTGATTCCTGCACCCAGTGTACAGCTGTCAGTCACACACACACCTCCTGATAATGGTCAGGGAACTTCCTGCACTGATACCTACACCCAGTATACAGCTGTCAGTCACATACTGTCCTGATATTGGTCAGGGAACTTCCTGCACTGATACCTACACCCAGTATACAGCTGTCAGTCACATACTCTCCTGATAATGGTCAGGGAACTTCCTGCACTGATACCTGCACCCAGTGTACACCTATCAGTCACACACTGTCCTTCTGTGAACTTTCATGGACATTCCGGTTCTTGCATCGAATTGCAAATCCTTCAGAGGAATTAGCTGTTGTTCCATCTAAAAGGCATTCGTGATAGTAAATTGCACCCAACCTAACCCAATGTTAAGCCTCTGATCTCCCTCTATGTTCCATGGGTCACATTGCGGAAAAAGAGTCTCAGGCCCCGGCACTGCATTTTTCTCAGTGTAAACTGGAATAATTGTTTATTGTAACCAAGATATTTGTGCAGCACAAGTAGTTTTGCAAACTGTGTTCTTCATTCATTACTGATAACTTTGAATGGAACATTAATGATGACTTGAATTTGGATCCATTTCTTCAGGAATTATTGTGGTTTGGGAGAGTCAATTTGTAATGCTGAAATGATTGTAATAAAGTGGATTTATTTAGTGCCATTCTCAGGCTCAGAATGTCCTAAAATGGCTTTTCAAACCGGGGAGGCTATTTGTGTTTCACCAATAGACATCCATGTGTGTGTCACCTACAGATGTCTAGATGTATGAGACCGATAGATGGCCATGTTTGTATCACGTTCAGATGGTCATGTGTCACCTGCAGATTGCCAAATATATGTTTCATCTTAAGATGGCCAGATGTGTTTCACCAACAGGACAAAAAGTTATTTTTTTATGAGACATTATCAATCGGTTTAACATATTTTTCAGTGTAATTTATTTGACGTAAATATTTCCTTGAAATGACTTAACAAGTATATTATTAACAATTCTTTATTCTCGTAGATTTGTTAATTTCTTTCCCAGCTTTGGTGTGAGAAGGAAAGTCTCTACGAGAAGGACGACCTATCCCTGGCCAGCTGAGGAAGTAAAGTATGGTACAACATTTAAAACAAAGGCATACGATGTTGTGAAGAACAGTGGAAGGCCAAAGGATTGGGAAATGTTTAGAAATCAGGAAAGGACGATTAAAATTAACAACGCGAGAGAAGAAAAATTATGAGGTTAAACTGGGAAGAAATATAAAAATAGCCAGTCATAATCCCAACAGGTATATCCAACAGAGCAGCTCATGTAAACCTTCATCCCTTAGACTATGAGGATGTGGAAATAATAATGGGAAACAGGCAATTGGCAGATCATCTGACCAAACATTTTACATCAATCTTCATAGTAGAAGGCATCCCAATAATTGATAATCAAGGGGCTAATCAGAGGGTGTGGGGGCCTTACAACAATCACTATCACTAGACACAAAGTACTAGGCAGACTAATGGGACAAAAGGGACACAACACCTCTGCACTTGATGGCCTGCATCCGTGAGTGTGAAATAAATTGGATACAGAGATAGTGGATGGTTTGGTTGTAATTTAATAAATTCCCTGGAATCTGGAGCGATCCCAGCTGATTCGAAAACCGCAAAAGTAACTACCCTATTTAAGAAAGGAGTGAGATAGTAAACAGGAAACTATAGACCAGTTAACATAACTTTTGCTGTTGGGAAAGTGCTAGAGTGCGGTATTAAGGAAGTTGTAGCAGGACAATAAGAAAATTATCATTGAGTCGAGCCAAATCAGCATGGTTTTATATAAGAGAAATCATGTGTGACAAATTTTTTGCAGATCTTTGAGGATGCACCGAGCAGGGTAGATAAGGTGGAACCAGTAGATGTCGTGGAGATGAATTTGCAAAGGACATTCGATAAGTTGCCACATTATAAAAGGTTACTGCACAAGATAAAGGTAATGGTTTTGGGGGTAATATATTAACATGGAAAGAGGAATTGCTAACGAACATAAAACAGATTCGAGATAAATGGGTCATTTTCAGGTTGGCAAATTGTAACGAGCGGGGTGTCCCAGGGATCATTGCTGGGGCCTACTATTTACATTCTATATTAATGACTTGGATGAAAGGAACGAGTGCAATTTAACCAAATTTGTTGACGATACAAACATATGTGGGAAAACAAGTTGTGAAGAGGATGTAAATAATCTGCAAAGGTATATCGATAGACGAATTGAGTGGGCAATAATTGGGCGGATGGAATATAATGTGGGAAAATGTGAAGTTATCCACTTTGGTAGGGAAAATAAAAAAATCAAACTATCATTTGAATAGGGCGAGATTACAACATTTTGCGGTGAAGGGGAATCTGGGTATTTTACATGAAATACAGACAGTGAGTGTGCAGGTACAGCAAGTAATTAGGAAGGCAAATTAAATATTGGCCTTTATTGCAAGGGGAATGAAATATAAAAGTAGGGAGGTCCTTCTACAACTGCACAGGGCGTTGGTGAGACGACATTTCGAGCACTGCCTACAGTTTTTTTGAAACAGATAGAAAGCTAGACGGGGTTTTGTGGAGAGCTCGTTAGAGATATAAATGTAGTGATCTATATGCTGGAGAGACAGAGAGAGAAAGACACAGACTCGGGAAACAGACGGAAGAGAAACAGATGAAAGGGGGGAGCGGGGCGGATGGGAGACGACAGAGAGAGAAAGTGACCTGGCGAAAGAGAGACAGTGGAAACAGAGAGAGAGAGACAGTTAGACAGACGGACAGGGCGTTTAATACAGGGGGACAGATGCAGCATAAACAAACCGAGTGGCCTGATGGTGATGCAGACATGGGGACAAAGAGAGAGAGATAGAGTCAAGGGTTAAGCGGAGCCTGCAGGGAAGTGGAGCTAACTCCATGATGAGATCAGCCATGATCTTATTGAATGGCAAGCAGGCTCGAGGTTCTAAATATAAATATGAGAAATAGGTCCATGAGTAGGCCACTTCGACATTTGGCCTACTCCTGCTCCTATTTCTTATGTTTTTATGTGCATACGTTCGAGCGTGGGAGAGAGAGAGAGGTTTCAGAAACATCAACGGGGAGAGGGATGGACAGAGTCAGACTGAGGCGAGACAGATGGTGGGGAGAAAGAGAGAGAGGCGGCAGACGGGGGAGATACATGGAAGGCAGACAGAGAGAGAGTGAGACGGTACGTGGCAGAAAGAGATTAGACGGGGTCGAGATAGATAGAAGAAAAGGGAGAGACTGAGATATGTCACAGAGAGAGAGATAGAGTGACACGGGGAGAGAGATCACGGAGGGAGACAGAGAGAGACAGAGAGAGAGAGAGAGAGATGGGCAGATGGGGAGAGAGTTCCGGGAGGGAGACAGAGAGAAAGAGAGAGAGAGAAAGATGGGGACAGAGATACGGGAGGGAGAGAGGAGAGACAGTGATAGAGAGAGACAGATGGGGAATGAGATACGGGAGGGAGAGAGGGGAGACAGTGAGAGAGAGAGAAAGAGAGACGGGGACAGAGATACGGAAGGGAGAGAGGGGAGACAGTGAGAGAGAGAGAGTGAGAGAGAGTGAGACAGGGACAGTGATACGGAAGGGAGAGAGGGGAGACGGAGAGAGGGAGAGTGAGAGAGAGAGAAGGGGAGAGAGATAGGGAAGGGAGAGAGGGGAGACAGTGAGAGAGAGAGAGACAGACGGGGACAGTGATACGGGAGGGAGAGAGGGGAGATAGTGAGAGAGAGAGAGACGGGGACAGAAATACAGAAGGGAGAGAGGGGAGACAGAGAGGGAGAGAGAGAGAGAGAGAGACAGGGACAGAGATACGGGAGAGAGAGTTGGAGACAGAGAGAGAGGGAGAGAGAGAGAGACAGAGAGAGAGAGAGAGAGATGGGGACAGAGATATGGGAAGGCGAGAAGGGAGACAGAGAGAGAGAGAGGGAGAGAGAGAGAGAGAGAGAGAGAGAGAGAGAGAGAGAGAGAGAGAGAGAGAGAGAGAGAGAGAGACGGGGACAGAGATACGGGAGGGAGAAAGGGGAGACAGTGAGATAGAGAGAGAGAGAGAGACGGGGACAGAGATGGGGAGGGAATGAGGGGAGACCGTCAGAGAGAGAGAGAGAGAGAGACAGGGACAGAGATACGGGAGGGAGAGTTGGAGACAGAGAGAGAGGGAGAGAGAGAGAGACAGAGAGAGAGAGAGAGAGATGGGGACAGAGATATGGGAAGGCGAGAAGGGAGACAGAGAGAGAGAGAGGGAGAGAGAGAGAGAGAGAGAGAGAGAGAGAGAGAGAGAGAGAGAGAGAGAGAGAGAGAGAGAGAGAGAGAGACGGGGACAGAGATACGGGAGGGAATGAGGGGAGACCGTCAGAGAGAGAGAGAGAGAGACGGGGACAGAGATACGGGGGGGAGAGAGGGAGACAGTGAGATAGAGAGAGAGAGACGGAGACAGAGATAAGGGAGGGAGAGAGGGGAGACAGTGAGAGAGAGAGAGAGAGAGAGACGGGGACAGAGATACGGGAGGGAGAGTTGGAGACAGAGAGAGAGAGGGAGAGAGAGAGAGACAGAGAGAGAGAGAGAGAGAGAGATGGGGACAGAGATATGGGAAGGCGAGAAGGGAGACAGAGAGAGAGAGAGGGAGAGAGTGAGATAGAGAGAGAGAGAGAGACGGGGACAGAGATGGGGAGGGAATGAGGGGAGACCGTCAGAGAGAGAGAGAGAGAGAGAGACGGGGACAGAGATACGGGGGGGAGAGAGGGGAGACAGTGAGAGAGAGAGAGAGAGAGAGAGACGGGGACAGAGATATGGAAGGGAGAGAGGGGAGACAGAGGGACGGAGAGCGAGAGAGAGAGACGGGGTCAGAGATACGGAAGGGAGCGAGGGGAGAGAGAGAGAGAGAGATAGAGACGTGGACAGAGATATGGGAGGGAGAGAAGGGAGACAGAGAGAGAGAGAGAGAGAGAGAGAGAGAGAGAGAGAGAGAGAGAGAGAGAGAGAGAGTGAGACGGGGACAGAGATACGGAAGGGAGAGAGGGGCGACAGAGAGAGGGAGAGAGAGAGAGAGAGACGGGAAGAGAGATGGGGGAGGGAGAGAGGGGAGACAGAGAGAGGGAGAGAGAGAGAGAGAGAGACGGGGACAGAGATATGGAAGGGAGAGAGGGGAGACAGAGAGACGGAGAGCGAGAGAGAGAGACGGGTTCAGAGATACGGAAGGGAGCGAGGGGAGAGAGAGAGAGAGAGATAGAGACGTGGACAGAGATATGGGAGGGATAGAAGGGAGACAGAGAGAGAGAGAGAGAGAGAGAGAGAGAGAGAGAGAGAGAGAGAGAGAGAGAGAGAGAGAGAGAGAGAGAGAGAGAGAGAGAGAGAGAGAGAGAGAGAGAGAGAGAGAGAGACGGGGACAGAGATATAGGAGGGAGAGAGGGGAGACAGAGAAGCAGCGAGAGAGAGATGGGGACAGGGATACGGGAGGGAGAGATAGAAAGAAGGAGAGAGAGAGAGAGGGAGAGAGAGAGACAGACGGGCAGAGAGATACGGAACGGAGAGAGGAGAGACACAGAGAGAGGGAGAGAGAGAGATAAAGATAAGGGATGGAGACAGGGGAGACACAGAGTGAGAGACAGAGACAGGGACAGAAACTGGAGGGAGATGGGGGAGACAGAGGGAGGGAGAGAGACAGACGGGGATAGAGATACAGGAGGGAGACAGGGGAGACAGAGAGAGAGAGAGAGAGAAAGAGAGAGAGAGAGAGAGAGAGAGACGGGGAAAGAGATACGGGATGGAGAGAGGAGAGACAGAGAGGGGGGAGAGACAACGGGGACAGAGATACAGGAGGGAGACAGGGGAGACAGAGAGAGAGACATACGGAGTAGACAGAATGGAATGATAGCGAGGCAGATGGACTTGGGAGAAAGATTTGCATGACAGGCAGAGAAAAACGCTGAGAGGGACGGGAAGGTAGCACGCGATCCAGACTTCACCTGTACAAACCCAAACAATCCCGACACTGTTCGAGGGAACTCCCACACAAAAGAGCACAACTTCTACACAGACCTAGGCTCCAGCTACAAACAGCCAGACAGCTCATTTTGGAGACGCAGACAGGTCCAAGACATACACCGGAAGCTCCTACACAGATCTAGCTGGTCCTATCCAGAGACAGACAGCAGCACTCTTGAAGGAGGAAGCTGAAACTCACACACATGACCACTCACACAAACCCAGGAAGCACCGACACTGACCCATCGAGCACCCACACAGACCCATGGACCACCCACACAGACCCAGGACCACCCATACAGACCCAGGACCACCCACACAGACCCAGGACCACCCACACAGACCCATGGACCACCCACACAGACCCAGGACCACACACACAGATCCAGGACCACCCACACAGACCCATGGACCACCCATACAGACCCAGGACCACCCACACAGACTCAGGACCACCCACACAGACCCAGGACCACCAACGGAGACCCATGGACCACCCACACAGACCCATGGACCACCCACACAGACCCATGGACCACCTACACAGACCCAGGAGCACCCACACAGACCCAGGACCAACCACAGAGACCCAGGACTACCCATACAGAGCCAGGCACACCCACACAGACCCATGGACCACCTACACAGACCCAGGAGCACCCACAATGACCCAGGAACACCCACACATACCCATGGACCACCTACACAGACCCAGGAGCACCCACACAGACCCAGGACCACCCACAGAGACCCAGGACTACCCACACAGACTCAGGAACACCCACACAGACCTAGGACCACCCACGCAGACCCATGGACCACCCACACAGACCCATGGACCACCCACACAGACCCATGGACCACCTACACAGACCCAGGAGCACCCACACAGACCCAGGACCACCCGCACAGACCCATGGACCACCCACACAGACCCAGGACCACCCACACAGATCCAGGACCACCCACACAGACCCAGGAACACACACACAGACCCAGGACCACCCACACAGACCCATGGACCACCCATACAGACTCAGGACCACGCACACAGACCCAGGACCACACACACAGACCCAGGACCACTCACACAGACCCAGGACCACACACACAGACTTAGGACCATTCAGACAGACCCAGAACCACCCACACAGACCAAGGAACACACACACAGACCCAGGACCACCCACACAGACCCATGGACCACCCATACAGACCCATGGACCACCCACACAGACTCAGGTCCACGCACACAGACCCAGGACCACACACACAGACCCAGGACCACTCACACAGACTCAGGACCACGCACACAGACCCAGGACCACACACACAGACTCAGGACCACACACACAGACTCAGGACCACAAACACAGACCCAGGACCACCCACACAGACCCATGGACCACCCATACAGACCCATAGACCACCCACACAGACTCAGGACCACGCACACAGACCCAGGACCACACACACAGACCCAGGACCATCCACACAGACCCAGGACCACACACACAGACCCAGGACCACGCACACAGACCCAGGACCACACACACAGACTCAGGACCATTCATACAGACACAGGGACCACCCACACAATCACATGAACCATTGACACAGAGCCATAGGTTAGTACTGTGGACCATTGTGTGGGTCACCAACAGAAACCCATGGACCATTGACAAAGACCCATGGACTATCCACACAGACCCAGGACGACCCACACAGACACAGCGAGCACCAATACTGACACAGTATTAACCTATACTTGAAATGAAATGCAAGGAAATGTATCGAACGGAACTGCCGTCAGCACCCAAATGTAAAGTATGGGATTGCTGACCGCAGCTAAATGTACTGAACTGCTTTTGAATGCACTATACACATTTTTATATGAATAAAGTATATTTTCAAATTTTAAAAAAGTGTTAACCTATACTGACCGCTGGTGCCCCGATACTGACTGATGACAAGCTAGGCAGGCCCAAGGACCACCTATCCTGGTCCAGTGAACATCTATAAAGACCCAGGGCAACCCAGTCCGACCGAGGGAGCACCCAGACCTCGGGAACACCCACACACACCCGAGACCAAACTTACAGACACCGGCAACACCTATACTGACACAGTATCACCCACATCGACCCGGGGAGCGCCTATACTGACCCTGGACCATCTGTACAGACTCAGGGAGCCCTTATACTGACTCAGGACCACCCGCACAGAGTCAGTGAGCCCCTATACTGAAACAGGAACACCCGCGCAGACTCAGGGATCCCCTATACTGACCCAGGACCAACCGCACAGACTCAGGGAGCCCCTATACTGAACCAGGCAACACAGTCAGACCCAGGGAGCCCCTATACTGACGCATGAGCACCCGCACAGACTCAGGGAGCCCCTATACTGAACCAGGACAACACAGTCAGACCCAGGGAGCAACCAGACACACAGGGAACATTTTACTGACCCAGGGACCACCAACGCAGATCCAGGTAGCCCCTAAACTGAACCAGGACTTCACACACAGAACCAGGCCCACCCACACAGATCCAGGGTAAACTTATACTGAACAAGGACCACTCACTCAGATCCAAGGGACATCAATGCTGACACACGAACCAACATAGTGGATGCGTTGACAGTCATTTTCCAACATTCCATTGACTCTGGATCAGTTCCTATGGAGTGGAGGGTAGCCAATGTAACCCCACTTGTTAAAAAAGGAGGGAGAGAGAAAACAGGGAATTATAGACCGGTCAGCCTGACATCGGTAGTGGGTAAAATGATGGAATCAATTATTAAGGATGTCATAGCAGTGCATTTGGAAAGAGGTGACATGATAGGTCCAAGTCAGCATGGATTTGTGAAAGGGAAATCATGCTTCACAAATCTTCTGGAATTTTTTGAGGATGTTTCCAGTAGAGTGGATAAGGGAGAACCAGTTGATGTGGTATATTTGGACTTTCAGAAGGCGTTCGACAAGGTCCCACACAAGAGATTGATGTGCAAAGTTAGAGCACATGGGATTGGGGGTAGTGTGCTGACATGGATTGAGAACTGGTTGTCAGACAGGAAGCAAAGAGTAGGAGTAAATGGGTACTTTTCAGAATGGCAGGCAGTGACTAGTGGGGTACCGCAAGGTTCTGTGCTGGGGCCCCAGCTGTTTACACTGTACATTAATGATTTAGATGAGGGGATTAAATGCAGTATCTCCAAATTTGCGGATGACACTAAGTTGGGTGGCAGTGTGAGCTGCGAGGAGGATGCTGTGAGGCTGCAGAGCGACTTGGATAGGTTAGGTGAGTGGGCAAATGCATGGCAGATGAAGTATAATGTGGATAAATGTGAGGTTATCCACTTTGGTGGTAAAAACAGAGAGACAGACTATTATCTGAATGGTGACAGATTAGGAAAAGGGGAGGTGCAAAGAGACCTGGGTGTCATGGTACATCAGTCATTGAAGGTTGGCATGCAGGTGCAGCAGGCGGTTAAGAAAGCAAATGGCATGTTGGCCTTCATAGCAAGGGGATTTGAGTACAGGGGCAGGGAGGTGTTGCTACAGTTGCACAGGGCATTGGTGAGGCCACACCTGGAGTATTGTGTACACTTTTGGTCTCCTAACCTGAGGAAGGACATTCTTGCTATTGAGGGAGTGCAGCGAAGGTTCACCAGACTGATTCCCGGGATGGCGGGACTGACCTATCAAGAAAGATTGGATCAACTGGGCTTGTATTCACTGGAGTTGAGAAGAATGAGAGGGGACCTCATAGAAACATATAAAATTCTGACGGGGTTAGACAGGTTAGATGCAGGAAGAATGTTCCCAATGTTGGGGAAGTCCAGAACCAGGGGTCACAGTCTAAGGATAAGGGGTAAGCCATTTAGGACCGAGATGCGGAGGAACTTCTTCACCCAGAGAGTGGTGAACCTGTGGAATTCTCTACCACAGAAAGTTGTTGAGGCCAATTCACTAAATATATTCAAAAAGGAGTTAGATGAGGTCCTTACTGCTAGGGGGATCAAGGGGTATGGCGAGAAAGCAGGAATGGGGTACTGAAGTTGAATGTTCAGCCATGAACTCATTGAATGGCGGTGCAGGCTAGAAGGGCCGAATGGCCTACTCCTGCACCTATTTTCTATGTTTCTATGCTTCTATACGAACCAACACACGAACCAGTATAGGGAGCCCCTATACTGACCCAGAACAATCCAAAAAGAACACGGACCACCGACACAGAGCCACGGAACACTTAAACTGATACAGGAGCACCTATACTGACACAAGTCCACCCACACAGAACGAGGGGCCACATATACTGGCACAGGACCTCCTACATAGCCCAGGACCACCCACACAGACCCAGGGACCACACACATAGAACCAGAGACCACCTACACTGACCCAGGGACCACCCGCACCGACCGAGGTCCATGCACACAGGCCCAGGACCATCCACACAGACCCAGGGACCAGCCACATTGACCCAGGGACCACCCACACCGACCTAGGTCCATGCACACAGACCCAGGACCACACAAACAGAGCCGGGGACCACGCTTACTGACCCAGGGACTACCCACACAGACCCAGGACCATCCACGCTGACGCATGGATTACCTCTGCTGACAGAGGACCTCCTACACAGAACTAACGAGCAACTAAACGCAACTAGAACAACCTACACAGGTTCTTATTTTTGAGTGATAAAGTAATAAATCTACATCAGTTTGCAGGATTTCTGTGTAGTTCTCAGAATTTGCTTTTCCACCCATCTTTATATCATCAGCAAACTTGACTGCATTACAATCGGTCCCGTCATCGAATTCATTAATATAGATTACGGAGTGCACCATTTTACCAACGATAGATATAAGGCTAACTGTTCTACAGTTTCTTGCTTTCTCTCTGCCTCCTTTGCGGTTTTCTAATCCGCTGGGACCTCACCAGAATTTAAGGACCTTTTGGTAGATTACAACCAATGCATTCACGATCACTGCAGATACATAACGTTTAAGACCATAGGATCCAACCCATCAGGTATAGGAGACTTGCCCATCATTAGTTCCATTATTTTGCTGAAAAAGTTTCTTCAGTTAACGTGATAACTTGAATAGCCTCCCTCCCTTGATTATCCATTATTCTGATGTCTTTACATTATTCCACCGTGAAGAACGATACAAAATATTTGTTCAAAATCTCTGCGATTCCCCTGTTTCCCATTATTATTGCCGAGGCTGATCCTCTAAGGGACCTACATTTATCTAAGCCACTCTTTTCCTTTTTATATACCTGTTGAATCGCTTACTCTCCTGCTATTCTGCAGGTCCAGACAGGTCCTAATCTTGCCCAGACAGGTCCAACTCCGGCCCATTCAGCTACTGCACAGGCCCAGACAGGTCCAATGTGGACTAAAACGCAACCCATAAAACTACTAGAAAGACCGAGACATAGAAACATAGAAACATAGAAAATAGGTGCAGGAGCAGGCCATTCAGTCCTTCTAGCCTGCACCGCCATTCAATGAGTTCATGGCTGAACATGAAACTTCAGTACCCCCTTCCTGCTTTCTCGCCATAACCCTTGATCCCCCGAGTAGTAAGGACTTCATCTAACTCCCTTTTGAATATATTTAGTGAATTGGCCTCAACTACTTTCTGTGGTAGAGAATTCCACAGGTTCACCACTCTCTGGGTGAAGAAGTTTCTCCTCATCTCGGTCCTAAATGGCTTACCCCTTATCCTCAGACTGTGACCCCAGGTTCTGGACTTCCCCAACATTGGGAACATTCTTTCTGCATCTAACCTGTCTAAACCCGTCAGAATTTTAAACGTTTCTATGAGGTCCCCTCTCATTCTTCTGAACTCCAGTGAATAGAAGCCCAGTTGATCCAATCTTTCTTGATAGGTCAGTCCCGCCATCCCGGGAATCAGTCTGGTAAATCTTCGCTGCACTCCCTCAATAGCAAGAATGTCCTTCCTCAAGTTAGGAGACCAAAACTGTACACAATACTCCAGGTGTGGCCTCACCAAGGCCCTGTACAACTGTAGCAACACCTCCCTGCCCCTGTATTCAAATCCCCTCGCTATGAAGGCCAACATGCCATTTGCTTTCTTAACCGCCTGCTGTACCTGCATGCTAACCTTCAATGACTGATGTACCATGACACCCAGGTCTCGTTGCATCATCCCTTTTCCTAATCTGTCACCATTCAGATAATAGTCTGTCTCTCTGTTTTTACCACCAAAGTGGATAACCTCACATTTATCCACATTATACTTCATCTGCCATGCATTTGCCCACTCACCTAACCTATCCAAGTCACTCTGCAGCCTAATAGCATCCTCCTCGCAGCTCACACTGCCACCCAACTTAGTATCATCCGCAAAGTTGGAGATACTGCATTTAATCCCCTCGTCTAAATCATTAATGTACAATGTAAACAGCTGGGGCCCCAGCACAGAACCTTGCGGCACTCCACTAGTCACTGCCTGCCATTCTGAAAAGTACCCGTTTACTCCTACTCTTTGCTTCCTGTCTGACAACCAGTTCTCAATCCACGTCAGCACACTACCCCCAATCCCATGTGCTTTAACTTTGCACATTAATCTCTAGTGTGGGACCTTGTCGAAAGCCTTCTGAAAGTCCAAATATACCACATCAACTGGTTCTCCTTTGTCCACTTTACTGGAAACATCCTCAAAAAATTCCAGAAGATTTGTCAAGCATGATTTCCCTTTCACAAATCCATGCTACTGCACAGACACTGACTGAACCTACTCGTGCCCAGACACTACTACAGAATGCCAACAGCTACTATGCTGATCCAGAGAACTAATACATAACCTAGACCACGCTAACACAGACCCAGACAATACTACAAAACCCAAACAGCTCCATCACAGACACACTTATCTTCTACACAACCGAGACAGCAACTGCACAGACGTTGACAACGATTACACAGTCCCAGACCGCTCCTATACCGCAAACAGATAGCTCTTTCTACGGCTCCTACTGCTGCTGCACAGAATCATACAACTAATACACAGAGCTAAACAGCTACTACACAGAACGAGACATGTACTACACGAGCCCAGCTAGCTACTACACAGACCCGGGCCGTAACGACACAGACTCAGTCAGGTCCCACTGGGGCCCAGACAGATACTACATAACAATGACAACTATCATACAGTACCAGGCAGAACATACTCGGCCCTGAGAGATATTGCACTAACCAGACCGCTACGCTGGGACCCAGACAGCTGCTAATATATGGCAGCTATTAAACAAACCAAGACAAACTGCTGCACAGACACTGTCTGCTGATACATAGACATAGACAGGTCATGCTCGGAGGCAGACAGCTACTACACATACCCAGACAGGTCCTATTCGGGAACAGACAGTTGTTACACAAGGCAGCGAGCTACAACACAGAAACATATAGTTCCCACACAGACCCAGACAGGGCCTCCTCGGGCGCAGGCATCAACTGGACCATCCAGACATCAACTACACAGACACAGGCAGCCCCTACACAACACGGACAGCTGCTAAACAGAACAACCAGCTACTTCACAGAACCACACAAGTCGTAATCGGGCCCCGACATCTACTACACGGGAGAGAGCTCCTGCACAAAACAGTCAGTTACTAAACAGATCGAGACCGCTACTTAACAATCTCACACAGGTCCTACTCGGACCCAGGCAGCTACTACACAACCCATACAACTAGGATACAGACCCAAAGAACTAATGCCCAAATGCAGATAACAATGACACAGATCAGATAGCTCCTGCTCGGGTGAAGATAGCTGCTGGATAAACCAAGCACGTTCTAAGTCAACACAGAAAATTACTACACAGAGCCAGATAGCTACTACAAAACAAACAGACCTACTACACAGACACAGACAACAACAAACAGGCTTAGGCATAAACTTAAGAGGCGCAGACAGCTACTGCATAGAACCAGAAATTAATGCACATAAACAGACAGCTCATACACAGTCCCAGACAGACATTACACAAAACAGACCGCTACTATTGGCTCCCAGAGAGCTGACACACAAACGGGAAACCCCTAAACAAACACAGACAACCACCACACAGATCCAGACAGCTACACAGACCCAGGCTACTAATAAACAAGCCATATTGCTACTAATACAGAATCAAACAACAAGTACTTAATTCAGATTGCTCCTACTCGCGACAGCTACTGCACAACAGACAAAGCTACTTCACAGATCCATACAACAACTACATCGTCCCAGCCAACTAAGACATAGACACAGATCCAAAATAGACAGAAATTAACTGACCCAGACAACTACTACACAGATCCTCACAGCTCCTTCTCGGGCCCAGGCCGCTACTTCACTGACCAAGACAGCTATTCCATAGACGCAGACAGGTGCAAATCGGGGCAGCTATCAACTGCACAAACCAGCCAGCTACTACACAGAAACATAAGGCTAGTACACAGACCCAGACAGGTCCTATTTGGCCACAGGCAGCTACTACGTAAAGCAGACAGCGAATCGGCAGAGACAAACAGGCCCAGTGTGCTACTACACAATCCAGACAGCTACTGCACAGAAGCAGAAAGGTTTGGGCACAGATCGCCACTAGTTACTACACAACCCAGGGGAAAAGAAGCTGAAAATAGAATCAGTGGGGAGAGAAGCAAATATTGAATTGGCCTGAAGTAAAGTAGAAAGTGAATTTAGAAAACAGAGGAAGCAAGGGCTGGAAAATAAACAAAACTAACTGTTATATACGTCAATGGATGTACTAAAAGGAATACGGCAGATGAGCTGAGAGCATAGATAGAAAATTGGGAGTCCGGTATTGTAGCTATAACTTAGACATGGTTGAAACAAAGGCAGCGAAACAAGGAAAGGCAGGATAGACTATGAAAGTAAATTAGCAGGAAATACAAAAAAACAGATAGCAAGAGTCTCTACAGGTATATAAAAAGGAAAAGAGTGGCGAAATTAAATTTTAATCGATGAGAGGACGAGATCGGGAATTAATGATGAATAACATGGAGATGGCAGAAAATTTGAACAAATATTTTGTATCAGTCTTTATGGTAGAGGACAGTGGATCGTCAAGGGGCTATAGGGTGGGGTGGGGGTGGGACTTAACACAATCACAATCACTAAATATGTGGTACTAGGTAAGATAATGGAACTAAATGCGGAAAAATCAACTGGACCTGATGGCTTGCATCCGAGGGTAGCAGAGAATTCGGGGCAGGGACACTGGATACCTTGGTTGTAATTTAACAAACTTTCTTGGATTCTGGGGAAATCCCAGCAGATTGGAAAACTGGAAACCCTAACGCCTCTATTTAAAAAAGAAGGCAGAAAAAGAAGCACGGCCAATAGACCAGTTAGGATAACATCTGTGGTTGGGAAAATGTTGGAATCCATTATTAAATCAGCAATAGCAGGACATGTGGAAAAGCATAATGCAGTCAGGCACGGTCAGCATGGATTTGGGTAGGGGAATTCATGTTTGACCAATTTGCTTGAATTATTTTAGGAAGAAACGTATCGGGTGGATAAAGGGGAGCCAGTGGAAGTGGTGCATTTGGACTACCAGAAGGCATTTAACAAGGTGCCTGCACAAGATAAAAGTTCACGCGGCTGGGGGTAATATACATTCTCAGATGATTGGCTAACCTACAGAAAAAAGATATTCTGGATACAACGTTCATTCTCTGGAGTAAAAATAAAACGGGGAAGGTCGCTCAACCGTGGCTAACAAGGGAAACAAAGGAAAGTGTTAAATCCAAGGAAAAGTCATATAAATTGGCAGAAAATGCAGCAAACCTGAGGACAGTGATATTTTTATAATTCAGCAGAGGAGGACATAGGGTTTAATTTGGAGGGGGAAACTAGAGTATGAGAGGAAGCTTGCTGATAACCTTAAAACTAACTGCAAATACTTCTATAGATATGTGAAGAGCAAAAGATTTGTGAAGACACGTCGGTCCCTTGCAGTCAGATTCAGGTGAATTTATAATGGGGAAGAAAGAAATGGCAGACCAGTTGAATAAATACTTTAGTTCTGTCTTCACGAAGGAAGACACAAATAAACTTCCGGAAATACTAGGGGACCCAGGGTCTAGTGAGAAGGAGGATCTGAAGGAAATCCTTATAAGGTGGGAAATGGTGTTACAGAAATTGATGGGATTGAAGGCCGATAATTCCCAGGGGCCTGATAGTATGCCTCCCAGAGAACTTAAAGAAGTAGTCCTAGAAATAGTGGATGCATTGGTGATCATTTTCCAACAGTCCAGTGAATCTGGATCAGTTCCTATGGACTGAAGGATAACTATAGAACAGCAGTTTTTAAGAAAGGAGGGAGAGTGAAAAGGGGTAATTATAGATAGGTTAGCCTGACATCAGTAGTTTGGAAAATATTGCAATCAATTATTATAAAGATTAAATAACAGCGCATTTGGAAAGCAGTGACAGGTTCGGTCCAAGTCAGCATGGATTTATGAAAGGGAAATCATGCTTGGCAAATCTTCTAGCATTTTTTGAGAATGTAACTGGTAAAGTGGACAAGGGAGAACCAGTGGATGTGGTGTATTTGGACGTTCAAAAGGCTTTTGACAAGGTCCCACACAAGAGGTTGGTGTGCAAAATCAAAGCACATGGTATTGGGGGTAATATACTGACGTGGTTAGAGAACTGTTTGTCATACAGGAAGCAGAGAGTCGGGATAAACGGGTTCTTTTCAGAATGGCAGGCAGTGACGGGTGGAGTTTCACAGGGCTCAGTGCTGGGACCCCAGCTCTTTACAATATAGATCAATGATTTAGATGAATGAATTGAGTGGAATATTTTCAAGTTTGCAGATGACACGAAACTGGGTGGCGGTGTGAGTTGTGAGGGGGCCGCAAAAGGCTGCAGGTTGACTTGGACAGGTTAGGTGAGTGGGCAAATGCATGGCAGATGCAATAAATGTGGATAAACGTGAGGTTATCCACTTTGGTGGCAAAAACACGAAGACAGAATATTATCCAAATGGCAGCAGTTTATGAAAAGGGAGGAGCAACGACACCTGGGTGTCATTGTACATCAGTCATTGAAGGTTGGCATGCAGGAACAGCAGGTGGTGAAGAAGGAAAATGGCATGTTGGCCTTCATAGCTAGGCGATTTGAGTATAGGAACAGGCATGTCGTACTGCAGGTGTACAGGGTCTTGGTGAGGCCTCACCTGGAATATTGTGTTCAGTTTTGATCTACAAATCTAAGGAAAGACGTTCTTGGTATTGAGGGAGTGCAGCGAAAGTTCACCATACTGATTCCCTGGATGGCTGGAATGACATATGAGGAGGTACTGGATCAACTGGGCCTTTATACATTGGCGTTTCGAAGGATGAGAGGGGATCTCAAAGAAAGTACAACATTCTGACGGGACTGGACAGGTTGGATGCGGATAGATTGTTCCCGATGTTGGGGAAGTCCATACCAGGGTATACAGTCTTAGGATAAAGGGTACGCCATTTAGGAATGAGATAAGGAGAAGCTTCTTGACTCAGAGAGTTGTTACCCGGTGAAATTAGCTGCCGCAGAGAGTTGTTAATGCCATTTCATTGGATATATTTAAGAGGGAGATAGATATGGCCCTTACGGTTAAGGGGATCAAGAGATATGGAGAGAAAGCAGGAAAGGGGTACTGAGGGAATGATCAGCCATGATCTTATTGAATGGCGGTGCAGACTCGAAGGGCCGCATGGCCTACTCTTGCAGCTATTTTCTAAGTTTCTGTTTCTATGTTTCTGAATGTATCCCAGGCTTTTAAGAGAAGCAAGAGAGCAAATTACAGATGCTCTGACCCTCAGTTTGCAGTACTCACTGGCTAACGCTGTGGTGCCAAGGCTGCGGAGGACTGCTAAAGTTGTACCCTTGTTGAAAAAGGGAGAAAGCGATACACCGAGTAATTATAGCTTGGTCTCAGTGGTTGGATAATTATTGGAAAAAACATGATGTAAAGTATAATTATTAATTTGGAAAGAAATGGATTAATCAAGGAAAGACAGCCTAGATTTCTGAAAAGAAATCTTGATTGCATTTTTCGAGGAGGTTACCTGGAGGGGCGATGAGGGCAGCGCGTATGATGTGTTTTATATGGATTTTAGCAAAGCTTTTGATAATGTCCCATATGGCAGACTGGTCACGAAAGTAACTGCCCAAGGGATTCATGGAAAAGTGGCAAGTTGGATCCAAAATTCGCTCAGAGACAGGAAACAAAGAGCAATGGTTGATTGGTGTTCCAGAAACTCTGTATCCAGTGGGGTTGCGCAGGGCTCAGTTTTGGGTTCCTTGCTTTTTATGATCTAATTCAATGACATGGACTTGAATGTTGGCGGTGTGATGACGAAGTTTGGAGATGACACTAAAATAGGTTGCATGGTTGAAAATTAAGAAGAAAGCTGCGGACGGCAGGTACATATCGATGTAACTGTCTGGTTGGCACTACAGTAGCAAATGATATTCACTCCAGAGAAATAAGAGGTAATGCATTTGGGGACGTCTACCAATGTAAGGGAATACACATTAAATTTAGGACACTGAGAGGTTTAGTGGAACAAAGGGATAAAGGGATCACATCTGTTGTCTTCTCTGCCCCAGAAAACAGTGCAGGCTGGTCATTGAATATATTTAAGGCGGAGATAGACACATTTTTGAGCGAGACGGGCATACAGGGTTATGGAGAGTGGGCACGGAACTGGAGCTGAGTGCATTGTCAGATCAGCCATGATCTTATTCAATGGCAGAGCAGGCTCGACGTGCCAATCTGCCTATTCCTGCTCTTATTTCTATGTTCTTCTGTTCTTCTTATGAACTTGAAGTTCAGTTCCACTGACCCCTTAAGGAAGCAGCCCAGGTAGTTCAGGTGTTTAAGAAGGCATATGGGATACTTGCCTTTATTAGTCCAGGCATTGAATACAAGAGCACGGTAGTTAAGACTGAACTGAATAAAACTCTGTTCGCCACATCACAGGACAGATGTGATTGCACTCGAAAAGAGTAGAGGAGATTTCCAAGAATGATAGCCATGAAATAAGATTGTTGATGCTGGGTCTTTGTACTTTGGAACAGAGGAGGCTGAGGGGAGAATTTGATTGAGGTGTATACAAATATGAAGGTCCTGGACAGAGTGGATAGAGAGGACCTGTTTCCCTTGTCAGAGGGATCCACATCCAGACAGCATAGATTGAAGGTAATTAGGTGGAGTATTGGAGGAGATATGACGAGAAATTTAGTCTTGCAGATGGTGACGGTTTTCCAGAACTCACGGGCCTGGAAGGATGGGAGAGGCAGAAAACACCACCACATTGCAAACATTCTTGGATGTGCAATAATGCCGTAACAAGGATACGGACAAAGAGCTGCAAAATGGGATAAGGCTGGAGTGCTCCTGTTCGGCCGACGCGGACAAGATGGCAAGAAATGGGATCCTTCTGTGCAGTAAATTTCTATGATTTTATGAAATACAGCATTTAATCCATTGGCACAGACAATCTACATTTTCCAAACCAGTCCATAGAAACAAAGAAAATCGGTGCAGGAGTCGGCCATTCGACCCTTCGAGCCTGCACCACCATTCAATAAGACCATGGCTGATCATTCATCTCGGTCCCCGTTTCCTGCTTTCGCTCCATACCCCTTGATCCCTTTAACCGTACGGGCCTTATCTAATTCCCTTTTGAACATATCCATGAACTGGACTCAACAACTCTCTGCGGTAGGGAATTCCAGAGGATAACAACTCTCTGATAAAAGCAGATCTCCTCATCTCGGTCCTAAATGGCTTACTGCTTATCCTTAGTCTGTGTCGCCTAGTTCTGGAATTCCCCAACATCGGAAACATTCTACCTGCATATAACTTGTCCAGTCGCATCAGAATGTTTTTATCTTTCTATGTGATCCCCTCTAATCCTTCTAAACTCCAGTGAATACAGGCAATGTCGATCCAGTTGCCCATAAAATGTCAGTCCAGCCATCCCGGGAATCAGTCTGGTGAACCTTCGCTGCGCTCCCTCAATAGCAAGAACATCCTTCCTCAGATTAGGGGAACAAAACTAAACACAATATCCCAGGTGAGGCCTCACCAAGGCCCTATACAATTGCATTAAGACCAGCTTGCTCCTCTACTCAAATCCCCTAGCTATGCAGGCCAACATACCATTTGCCTTCTTCACCGTCTGCTGTACCTACATGCCAACTTTCAATGACTGATGTACCATGACACCCAGATGGCGTTGCACCTCACATTTTCCTAATCTTCTGCCATTCAGATATTATTCTGTCTTCGCGTTTTTGCCACAAAAGAAGATAACCTCATATTTATCCACATTATACTGCATCTGCCATGCATTTGCCTACTCATCTAACATGCCCACTCACCCAACAGCCTCTAAGCGTCCTCCTCCCAGCTCACAGTGCCACCCAGTTTAGTGTCATCTGCAAACTTGGAGATATTACATTCAATTCCTTCATCTAAATCATTGATGTATATTGCAAATAGCTGGGGTCCCAGCGCTGAAACCTGTGGCACCCAACTAGTAACTGCCTGCCATTCTGAAAATCACGCGTTTATCTCGACACTTTGCTTCCTGTCTGCCAACCAGTTCTCTATCTACATCAGTACCTTACCCCCAATACCATGTGCTTTAATTTTGCACACCAATCTCTTGTGTGGGACTTTGTCAAAAGCCTTTTGAAAGTCCAAAAACACCACGTCCACTGGTTCTCCCTTGTCCACTCTACTAGTTACATCCTCAAAAAATTCCAGCAGAGTTGTCAAGCATGATTTCCCTTTCATAAATCCATGCTGACTTGGACCGATCCTCTCACTGCAATCCATATGCGCTGCCATTTCGTCTTTAACAAATGATTCCAAAATTTTCCCCACTACTGATGCCAGCCTAACCAGTTTATAATTACCCGTTTTGTCTCTCCATCATTTTTTTTTAAAAGGTATTACATTTGCTTCCCTCCAGTACATAGGAACTGATCCAGATTCTAAAGACTGTTGGAAAATGATCACCAATGCTTCCATTATTACTAGCGCCAGTTTCTTAAGTACTCTGATATGCAGACTATCAGGCCCCGGGGAATTATTGGCCTTCAATACCATCAATTACCCTAACACAATTTCCTGCCTAAAACGGATTTCCTTCAGTTCCCCCTTCACTCTAGACCCGAGTTCCCCTAGTATTTCTGGAAGATTATTTGAGTATTCCTTCTTGAAGACGGAACCAAAGTATTTTTTCCACTGGTCTGCCATTTCTTTGATCCCCATTATAAATTCACCTGAATCTGACTGTAAGGGACCTACGTTCGTCTTCACTATTTTTTCTATTCACATATCAATAGAATTTTGAAATCAGTTTTTATGTTCCCAGCAAGCTTCCTCTCATATTCTATTTCCCATTCCCAATTAAAACCTTTGTCCTCCTCTGCTGAAATCTAAATTTCTCCCAGACCTCAGGTTGATTGCTTTTTCTGATAAATTATTATGCCTCTTCCTTGGATTTACCACGATCCTTACTTTCTCTTGTTCGCCAAGGTTGAGCCTCCTTCCCCGTTTTATTTTAACTCCAGATGGGGGTGTACAATTTTTGAAGTTCCTCCATTTGAACTTTAAGTATTTGACATTGACTATCCCCCAGAAACTGACCAAATCACCATCACATACCCCAACAGATGTAAACTGAGCCGTCACCCAGAAACTGACCAAGTGACCCTCACATAACCCATCACATGTAAACAGACCCATTCCCACAGAATTTGACCAAGTGACCATCAGATTACTGAACACATGTAAACTGACCCATCACTGAGAAACTGACCAAGTGACCCTCACATAAACCAACACATGTAAACTGACCCATCACCCAGAAACTGAACAAGTGACCCTCACATTACCCAACACAAGTAAACTGACCCATCACACAAAAACTGACCAATCGACCATCACATACTCCAACACATGTAAACATACCCATCCCCAGAAACTGACCAAGTGACCCTCACATAACCCAACACATGTAAACTGACCCATCACCTAAAAACTGACCAAGTGACCCTCACTTAACCCAACACATGTAAACTGACCCATCAACCAGAAACTGATCAAGTGACCCTCACTGAACCCAACAGATGTTATTTATCCACGACCCGAATATGATGCCAGCGCTTGGCCTGTGTAAGAAACAGCTCAGAACAATCGGGCAGAACCCACAAACAGACGGGACAGAAACTGTCATACCATAGATACATATTTACACAGTTAGAGATTGTTCTGAGACATTGACTGACCACAGAGTTGATTGTGTAAGGTAGAAACCTTCATGAGTTCTAATATCCATCAAATCTGGCTGCATTCTCCGTGAGAAGTGGTGCTTTGCATCCTTCATGGACAGCTGTTGATCGCTTGACTGAATGCCTGATTTGCACACAAAGGGAACCTGCACTGAGACGTTCAGGTTACATTATTCTATTAGTGCCAGTCTGCTGGGCACAGCAGTGTGTAACTTTATTCCGTTTCATGGTTACAATGGAATAGAATATAGCTCAATAGAGATATGGAGGATGACCACTTAGAGCAATACAATAATTTATTAAATATCCATTCAATCTTCAAACTCTCTGACTGCACAACTCTACGGGATTTAGATCAGACTGCGACAGGTAACCTGACCTGTTTACCCGCGACAGTCAGGCTCAGTAATGAAGATTCAAATCTGTGCAATGCTGGAACAGTTCTTTAAAACAGCTTTAGAAAAGTAATGGTTGGACTGTAAGAGAATGAAGGATTATGGGGATCGGGCGGGAAAGTGGGTTTGAATTCGATGATCAGCCATAATCTTATTTAATGGAGGAGCAGCCTCGATGGGCCGTGTGACCAACTACCGCTCTTAATTGTTATGTTCTTATGTACTTAATGTCTCAGGGAATGAGAACTTAAACCAAAGTCAGTCTTTATTTTGCTGAAAATAAAAAACGATTTAAACCCACCAGTAATAGTTGCAGGGAGAGCCTTTTCTGCTGGAAAGCTGCCAGCTCAGCGTCAGGTACATTCATAACAGGGAAATAGATTCTCATCTCTGTACCTGTGGATAAAAAAAAGGTACCACAAATCGATGTGCTGGATTTCACATCGCATCAGCTATGAATTACAATCAAAGTAGAAATGCAACATTTCTCATCATGTCATCATATCTTCACGAAGGAAGATTCAAATAACCTTCCAGAAATACGAGGGGACCGAGGGTCTAGCGAGGAGGAGGCCGATAAATCCCCGGGACCTGATAGTCTGCATCCCAGATTACTTAAGGAAGTGGCCCGAGAAATAATGGATGCATTCGTGATAATTTTCCAGCAGTCTAGCGACTCTGGATCAGTTCCAATAGATTGGAGGGTAGCTAATGTAACGCTTTTATTTAAAACATGAGAGAGAGAAAAAACAAGGAATTATAGACCGGTTAACCTGACATCATTAGTGGGGAAATTATTGGAATCAATACTTAAAGGTGAAATAGCAGCGCATTTGGAAAGCAGTTACATGATCGGTCCAAGTCTGCATGGATTTATGAAGAGGAAATTATGCTTGACAAACCTTCTGGGATTTTTGAGGATTTAACTAGTAGAGTGGACAAGGGGGAACCAGTGGATGTGGTGTTTCTGGACTTTCAAAAGACTTTTGACAAGGTTCCACACAAGAGATTGGTGTGCAACATTTAAACAGATGGTATCGGGGGTAATGTACTGACGTACATAGATAACTGGTTGGAAGATAGGAAGCAGAGTGTCTGGATAAACAGGTCATTTTCTGAATGGCAGGCAGTGACTAGTCGGGTGCCGCAGGTTGGATTGCTGGGATCCCAGCTATTTAAATTGTACGTCAATGATTTAGATGAAGAAATTGAGTGTAATATCTCCAAGTTTGCAGAGGCACTAAGCTGGGTGGCGGTGTGAGCTGTGAGGAGGATGCTAAGAGGCTGCTGGTTGACTTGGACAGGTTAGCTCTGTCGGCAAATGCATGGCAGATGCAATATTATGTGGCTAAATGTGAGGTTATCCACTCTGGTGGCAAAAATACGAAGGCAGAATATTATCTGAATGGCGGCAGATGAGGACAAGGGGAGGGGCAACGGGACCTGGGTGTCATGGTACATCATTCATTGAAAGTTGGCATGCAGGTACAGCAGGCGGTGAAGAAGGCAAATGGTTGTTGGCCTTCATAGCTACGGGATTTGTGTACAGGAGCAGGGAGACCTTACTGCTGTTGTACAGGGCCTTGTTGACGCATCACCTGGAATATTGCCTTCAGATTGCGGCTCCTAATCTGAGGATGGACGTTCTTGCTATTGAGGGTGTGCAGCATAGGTTCAACAGACTGATTCCAGGGAAGATAGGACTGACATATGAGGAGATACTGGATCACCTGGGACTTTATTCACACGGGTTTAGAAGGATGAGAGGGGATCTCATAGAAACGTATAACATTCTGACGGGACTGGACACGTTAGATGCGGGAAGAATGTTCCTGATGTTGGGGAAGTCCAAAACCAGCGGTCAGCGACTAAGGATAAGCGGTAACCCATTTAGGGCTGAGATGAGGAGAAACTTCTTCACTCAGAGAGTTGTTAACCTGTGGAATTCACTACCGCAGTGAGTTGTTGATGCCAGCTCGTCGGCTATATTCAAGAGGGAGTTAGATATGGCCCTTACGGCTAAAGGGATCAAGGTGTATGGAGAGAAAGCAGGAAAGGGGTACTGAGGTGAATGATCAGCAATGATCTTATTGAATGGTGGTTTAGGCTCTCAGGGTCGAATGGCCTACTCCTGCACTTATTTTCTATATTTCTATGTTATATACCAGGTAAATATCGGTGGGGTTAGATTATTTTGCTGATGGCTGCGATTCTTTGCGATTTGATAAATTTGCAGTGCATTGAGGAGATTTAACACATCGTGCAGGGTCTGCAATTTGAGAATTTTAATGTTGGGCACTGCCTTTGTTTACCCGGGCAGGTTTGAAACTTCCTCGCAGCGGATCTGCTCAGTCTTGGATTGAATGCCTACAAGAGCTGGTATTCTTTGATCCGCTTCCTATTGGAGCTTTGTCGACATTTCATTACTGCTGTTAAGGATACTAAAATATTGGCTGTAAGCTGCATTACTGATCTACTAATGGAGCTGGAGTTAGTTGAAGGTTAACTTCTACAAAGGAAATGTTAAGCTGACTGTTCAAGAAGGCATACTGGGAATCTTGACCAAATTCGCAAAGTGTTATTCAAGCTGTGTGGAAAGCTACATGCAAGGAGGACTCCAGAGACCGTGGGGAACAGCTGTCAGCAACAGACGCTGTCTGGTAGCGTCAGTCTGTGTAACCGTGGGGGAAAGAGAATTGAGACACACTGCTTTGTGTCAGCAGGAATGGTGTCATAGCAGACGTTCCAAAGTGACAAAGGGATATCAGCCCAGGGCAGTGTCCCGGAGGCAGACATCGGGAGCAGACCTTGAAGAGGGTGAAGACAAACACCAAGGTGGATATTAACAAGTAATGAAACTCTCCATCTCCCGAACAGAGGAGTTGGCCTTTCAACAATGACTGAAATATTGCCTGAAGCACCATCTGTCTGCCATGGCTTTGCATCGATCCAACTCGCCTCTGAGTTAGGACACAAATATTGGCTGTAAGCCCGCT
The DNA here is from genome assembly GCF_044704955.1 of Pristiophorus japonicus. Classification (NCBI taxonomy): domain Eukaryota; kingdom Metazoa; phylum Chordata; class Chondrichthyes; family Pristiophoridae; genus Pristiophorus; species Pristiophorus japonicus. Next base: position 16,364,706 of record NC_092001.1, on the reverse strand, counting down.
ATGAATATTATTCATTTCAATCACATCAACTATTATTGTTCTAAAATGCAGAATATTGGCATATTCTACGTAATTACTGTCAGAGGACAGACCCAACAACCCAGGAATCAATATGGTGAACACAGATTACACACTATCTGAAGGAACTTATTTTATGTCCTTATGCGAGGTCACCAGAAGTAAGAATTTTCTGTTGTTTTCTCGCACCGATGGATCATGAAGGAAGCGACAGTCCAAAGTCGCAGCGAGCCGAAATGACTCCAAGCTGCGGGTCAAATTAAAGCCAATTCAATCTTTAGCGGCGAGATGAAGGAGAGATCTCATTCGTGAGAAGTTCCATGAAACTGATGTTGAATCGGATACATATAACCACTCTGGAAATCTTTGCACAGCAATTCAGAGCTGGGGATTGCCCGTGAAATCAGCCTAATTTTCTAAAGCTCATACCGTCAAACAGCACATTAATCCCACGAATCTTTGAAAGTAAGAGAATATTGCCACAACAAATAAGCCAGCCAGGCCCAAACCAATAGTGGTGACTGGGCAATTGACCATGAGCGAATCAAACACATGCAAACTGACCCATCACCCAGAAACTGAACACGTGACCCGCACAGAACCCAAAAGATGTAAACTGACGCATAACCCAGAAACTGACCAATTGACCGCCACCAAAACCAACACATGTAAACTAACCCATCACCCAGAAACTGACCAAGTGACCGCCACCGAACCAAAAACATGTAAACTGGTCCATCATCCAGAAACTGACCAAGTAACCCTCAAATAACCCAACACATGTAAACTGACCCATCACCCAGAAATCGACCAAGTGACCGTCACATAACCCAATACATGTAAGTGCTGATTTATGTGCTCCATGCACAGCTGCTGAACACTTGACTGGATGGCTAATTTGCACACAAAGGAAATCTGCACAGAGACGCTCAGGTTGCATTATCGTCTGAGCGCCAGTCAGGTGGGCAGACTTATAAATGTCATGCTTTCAGACTCTGAGGGAATCAAGGAGTAGGGGGATTGGGCGGGAGAGTGGTGTGGAATTCCATGATCAGCCAGGAACTTATTGAAACTGGGAACAGGCTCGATGTGCCGTGTGTCGAAATCCCGATCCTTATTCCTAAGTTCTTCTTGTCAGGGAATGAGAACATAAATAAAACTCGATCCTGACTGAGCTGGAAAATGGACAACGATATAAACCCCACGAGCAAGAGCTGCGCAATCGTCATTGAGGAGATTTAACACACAATGCAGGGTGGGAGATTAGCGAATTTAACTTTTGAGCACCGCCTTTGTTCACACGGGCAGGATTGAGCCTTGCTCGCAGTGGACGGACTCAATGTTGGAACCAATACATGCAATAATTTGTATTCTTTTATCTGCTTCCCCAGAAGGGTTTTAGACATTTCAATACCGCTTTTAAGGACACGAAAATATTGGATGGAATCCTGGATTATTGTTCTGCTAATGTAGCTGAGTTTCCTTGAAGGTTTTATTTACTGAAAGGAAAGTTTACACTGAATGTTCACGAAGTCATTCTGGGAATCTTGAGCACATTCTACAAGTGTAATTCTGGCTGTGTGAACAGCTACAGGTAAGGAGGCCACGAGAAAGTACAGGGGAACCGCTGTCATTAAAGATGTTCTCTGGTGGTCTCAGTCTGTGTGACCACGGGATATAGAGAATTGAATGTCACTTGTATTTATCACCACGAATGGTGTCAGAGCAGCCGCTCCAAAGTGTCAAAAGGAACACAACGCACGAACATGTCCTGGAGACAGACATCGGGAGGAGAACTTGAAAAGGGTGACGGCAAACACCAAGGTGGATTTTAATAAGTAATGAAAATCTCCGACTTCCGAAGCAGAGCAATTGATCTTTCTGAGGTGCAATGTGCACCACTGACTTAAATATTGTTTAATCGCCATCTGTCTGATATGGCTCTGCTGGTAGCGATCTCGCCTCTTCGTAAGAATGTTCAGGCCCGCTATGAGTTTTATTCATTCAACACATCAGCTCTCATTCTTCTAAAATCCAGAATATTGGCACATTCTACGTAATCTCTGCTCACAGGACAGACCCCGCATCCCAGGAATCAACGTGGCCAATACAGATTGCCCACCATTTAAAGCCACTTATTTCATTCCTTATGCTAGGAAACCTGAAACGTACACAATACAAATTAGCCCTTGTTTTCTCACACAAATAGATCAAGAAGCGACCGACAGCCCGATGTCTAAGTGAGCCGAAATGACTTAGAGCTGTGGGTAAAATTAAAGCAAATTCGATCTTTAGCAGCAAGATGATGGAGAGGGCTTCGAGTCAGGGAGAGATTTGTTGAAACTGATGTTGAAAAACATTGATATCAACAATTTCTTGAAATCTTTGCGAGCAATTTAGAGCTGGGGATCGCCGCTGAAGTCAGCCTAATAAGCAAAAGCTCAAACCGCCAATTAGCACCTTAATCCCACGACTCCGAAGGTAAGAGAATATTGGTCCTGCAAATAAGCCAGACACATCCAAATCAATAGTGGATACTGGGCCATTGACTGTCATCGAACCCAGCACACGTAAACTGACCCATCACCCAGAAACTGACAAAATGACCATCACCGAACCCACAACTTGTAAAATGACCCATCACCCATAAACTGACCAAGTGAACATCACGTTACCCAACACATGTAACCTGCCCCAGACCCATAAACTGACCAAGTTACCTACACATATCCCAACACATGTAAACTTACCCAGCACCCAGAAACTGACAAAGTGACCCTCACATAACCCAACACATGTAAACTGACACATCACCCAGAAAATGACTAAGTGACCTTCAGTGAACCCAACACATGTAAACTGACCCATCACCCAGAAACTGACCAAGTGAATCTCACATAACCCAACACATGTAAACTGACCCATCACCCAGAAACTGACCAAGTGATCATCACATAACCCAACACATGTAAACTGACCCATCACCCAGAAACTGACCAAGTGACCCTCACATAACCCAATACATGTAAACGGACCCATCACCCAGAAACTGACCAAGTGACCATCACATAATCCAACACATGTAAACTGACCCATCAACCATAAATTGACCAAGTGACCATTACCAAACCCAACACATGTAAACTGACCCATCACCCAGAAACTGACCAAGTGACCACCACCGAACCCAACACATGTAAACTGACCCATCACACAAAAACTGACCAAGTGACCCACACATCACCCAACACATGTAAACTGACCAATCATATAGAAACTGACCAAGTGACCATTACCAAACCCATGACATGTAAACGGACCCATCACCCAGAAACTGACCAAATGACCCTCACATAACCCAACATATGTAAACTGACCCATCACCCAGAAACTGACCAAGTGACTCTCACATAACCCAACACATGTAAACTGACCCATCGCCCAGAAACTGAATAAGTGACCATCACCGAACCGAACACAGGTTAATTATCCACCACGCGAATATGTTGCCAGCGCTCGGTCTGTGTAAGAAACAGTTCACAACCTTCGGCTAGAACCCATAAAACAGACGGGACAGAAACCGTCATCCCGTCGATATATATTTACACAATTGGAGATTGTCTAGAAACACTGACTGACCAGAGGGCTTGAATGCGTAAGCTAGAAATCGTCTTTAGCCCAATATCCATCCATTTTGGCTGATTTCTCCGTGAGAAGTGCTGATTTATGTGCTCCATGCACAGCTGCTGAACACTTGACTGGATGGCTAATATGCACACAAAGGGAATCTGCACAGAGACGCTCAGGTTGCATTATCCTCTGAGCGCCAGTCAGGTGGGAAGCCTTATAAATGTCATGTTTTTTGACTCTGAGGGAATCAAGGAGTTGGGGGATTGGGCGGGACAGTGGGGTAGTGTTCCATGATCTGCCAGGAACTTATTGAAACGGGGAATAGGCTCGATGGGCCGTGTGTCCAAATCCCGATCCTTAGTCCTAAGTTCTTCTTGTCAGGGAATGAGAACATAAATCAAACTCGTTCCTTACTGAGCTGGAAAATGGACAACGATATAAACCCACGAGCAAGAGCTGCGCAATAGTCATTGAGGAGATTTAATATACAATGCAGGGTGGAAGATTTGAGAATTTAACTTTTGGGCACCGCCTTTGTTTACACGGGCAAGTTTGAGCCTTGCTCGCAGTGGACGTGCTCAGTGTTGGAACCCATGCCTGCAATAATTTGTATTCTTTTATCTGCTTCCCCAGAAGGGTTTTAGACATTTCAATAACGCTTTTACTGAAAATAATGGATTGGATGGGAACCTGGATTATTGTTCTGCTAAAGGAGCTGAGTTTCGTTGAAGGTTTTAATTCAACAAAGGAAAGTTGAAACTGAATGTTGAAGAAGGCATGCTGGGAATCTTGAGCACATTCTAGAAGTATAATTCTGGCTGTGTGGACAGCAACAGGTAAGGAGGCCTCGAGAAATGTGGGGGAACCGCTGTCATTAAAGACGCTCTATGGTGGCCTCAGTCTGTGTGACCACGGGAGATAGAGAATTGAATGACACTTGTATTTATCACCACGAATGGTGTCAGAGCAGCCGCTCCAAAGTGTCAAAAGGAACACAACGCACGAAAATGTCCTGGAGACAGACATCGGGAGGAGAACTTGAAAAGGGTGACGGCAAACACCAAGGTGGATTTTTACAGTAATGAAACTCTCCGTCTCCCAAAGCAGATGAATTGACGTTTCTGAGGTGCAATGTGCACCACTGATTTAAATATTAATTAATCGCCATCTGTCTGATATGGCTCTGCTGGGAGCGATCTCGCCTCTTAGTCAGAATGTTCAGGACCGCTATGAGTTTCATTCATTCAACACATCAGCTCTCATTCTTCTAAAATCCAGAATATTGGCACATTCTACGTAATCTCTCCTCATAGGACAGACCTCGCATCCCAGGAATCAACATGGTCAATGCACATTGCCCACCATTTAAAGCCACTTATTTCCTTCCTTATTCTCGGAAACCAGAACTGTACACAATACAAATTAGCCCTTGTTTTCTCACATCGATAGATCAAGAAGCAACCGACAGCCCGATGTATAAGTGAGCCGAAATGACTCAGAGCAGTGGGTAAAATTAAAACGAATTCGATCTTTAGCAGCGAGATGATGGCGAGGGCTTCGAGTCAGGGAGAGATTTGCTGAAACTGATGTTGAATCGCATTGATATAACAATTTCTTGAAATCTTTGCGAGCAATTTAGAGCTGGGGATCGCCTCTGAAGTCAGCCAAATAAGCAAAAGCTCAAACCTCCAAATAGCACCTTAATCCCACGACTCCGAAGGTAAGAGAATATTGGTCCAGCAAATAAGCCAGGAACATCCAAACCAAAAGGGGAGACTGGGCCACTGACCATCACCGAACCCAGCACAAGTAAACTGACCCATCAGCCAGAAACTGACCTAGTGACCATCACATAACCCAACACATGTAAGCTGACCCATCACCCAGAAACTGACCAAAGTGACCATCACCGAACCCAACACATGTAAACTGACCCATCAACGTGAAAGTGACCAAGTGAATCTCACATAACCGAACACATGTTAACTGATCCTTCACCCAGAAACTGACCAAGTGACCCTCACATAAACCAAGACATGTAAATTACACATCACCCAGAAAATGACTAAGTGACCCTCACATAACCCAACACATGTAAATTGAACCATCACCCAGAAACTGACCAAGTGAATGTCACATAACCCAACACATGTAGAGGGACCCATCACCCAGAAACTGACCAAGTGTTCATCACATAATACATCGCATGTAAACTGACCCATCACCCAGAAACTGACCAAGTGACCCTCACGTAACCCAACACATGTAAATTGACCCATCACCCAGAAACTGACCAATGTGTCCCTCACATAACCCAACACATGTAAACTGACCCATCACCCAGAAACTGACCAAGTAATCATCATATAACCGAACACTTGTAAACTGACCCATCACCCAGAAACTGACCAAGAGAACCTCACATAACTCAACACATGTAAACTTATCTATCACCCAAAAACTGACCAAGTGATCATCACATAACCCAACATATGTAACCTGCCCCAGACCCAGAAACTGACCAAGTGACCATCATATATCCCAACACATGTAAACTGACCCATCACGCAGAAACTGACCAAGTAATCCTCACAGAACCCAACACATATAAACTGACCCATCATCCACAAACTGACGAAGTGATCATCACAGAACCCAACACATGAAAACAGACCCATCACCCAGAAACTGACCAAATGACCTTAACATAACCAACACATATATACTGCCCCATCACCCAGAAACTGGCCAAGTGACCATCACCCAATCCAAAACATGTAAACTGACCCATCACATAGAAACTGACCAAGTGACCCACAAATATCCCAACAGATATAAACTGATCCATCAGCAGAAACTGATCAACTGACCGCCACCGAACCCAACACATGTAAAGTGATCCATCACCCAGCAACTGACCAAGTGAACCTCACATAACCCAACACATGTAAACTGACCCATCACCCAGAAACTGACCAACTGACCCTCAGACAACCCAACATATGTAAACCGACCCATCACCCAAAATCTACCAAGAGACCATTACATAAACCAACACATGTAAACTGACCCATCACCTAGAAACTGACCAAGTGACCCTCACATAACAGAACACATGTTAACTGACCCATCACACAGAAACTGACCAAGGGTCCCTCACATAATCCATCACATGTAAACTGACCAATCACCCAGAAAATGATCAAGTGACCCTCACATAACCCAACACATGTAAACAGACACATCACCCAGAAACTGACCAAGTGATCCTCACATAACCCAACACATTTAAACTGACCAATCACCCAGAAACTGATGAAGTGTCCCCTCACATAACTGAACACATGCAAACTGACCCATCACCTAGAAACTGACCAAGTGACCTCACATAACCAATCACATGTAAACTGACCCATCACCCAAAAACTGACCAAGTGATCCTCACATAACCCAACACATGTCAACTGACCCATCAACCAAAAACTGACCAAGTGATCCTCACATAACCCAACACATGTAAACTGACCCATCACCCAGAAACTGACCAAGTGACCCTCATGTAACCCAACACATGTAAACTGAACCATGACCCAGAAACTGATCAATTGACCCTCACATTACCCAACACATGTAAACAAACACATCACACAGAAACTGACCAAGTGATCCTCTCATAACCCATCTCATGCAAAGTGATCCATTACCCACAAAGTGACCAAGTGACCACCACCGAACCCAACACATGTTAACTATCCACCACCCGAAAATGATGCCAGTGATCGGCCTGCATAAATAAGAACTCAGAACAATCGGGCCGAACCCACAAACAGACGGGACAGAAACCGTCATACCGTAGATACATATTTATACAAGATAGAGATTGTCCAGGAAAATTGACTACCCACAGAGGTTGATCGTGTTAGTTAAAAATCATATTTATTTCTTATATCCATCAGATCTGGCTGCATTCTATGTGAGAAGTGGAGACTTCTATTGTTCGTGGGCAGCTGCTGATCGGTTGACTGAATGCCTGATTTGCACACAAAGGGAACCTGCACTGAGACGCTTACGTGAGATCATGCTATTAATGCTAGTCTGGTGGGCACAGCAGTGTGAAACTTTGTTCCGTTTCATTGTGACAATAGAACATAACATAATTAAATAGAGATATTGAGAATGAACACTCAGAGCAATCCAATAATTGGATCAATGTCCCTTCTATCATCAAACTCCCTGACTGCAGAACTCTAAGGGATTTGGATCAGTCTGCGACAGGTAACCTGACCTGTTTACCCGCGACAGTCAGGCTCAGTAATGAAGATTCAATTCCCTGCAGTGTTGGAAAAGTTCTCTAAAACAGCTTTATAATAATAATGATTTCGACTCTCAGACAATCAAGGATTATGGGGATGGGGAAAGTGGGGTTGAATTCGATAATAAACCATCATCTTATTGAATGGCGGAGCAGCATCGAGGGGCCATGTGACCAACTCCCGCTCCTAATTCTACAGTTGTTATGTATTAATGTCTCAGGGAATGAGAAATTAACCCAAACCTCAGTTTTTATTGCGCTAAAAAAGGAAAATGATTTCAACCCACGAGTAAGAGCTGCAGGGAGAGCGCTTTCTGCAGGAACTGTGCGAGCTTAGTGTCAGGTACATTCATAATGGAGAAACTGATTCTCATCTGTGTACCTGTTACTTAAAAGAGTATGACAAATCGCTGTGCCGTGCATCACATCGCATCAAATATGAATACCATGCAATGTAGTATTGTAACTGTTCTCATCATGTTAAATACCAGAGAGTTTCGATCAGTGGTTCTCAATTGGTGTTCCACGGCACATTGGTGTGCCGTGAACCCTTCACAGGTGTGCCACTAAATTGTCTAAAAATATGGTGGACTTTAGCTGATTTCACAATGAAACACAATGCATCTCTGAAACAGAAGCGGAGGGGGAAGAGACAGAGATAGACAGACACATATGTCATCTACCTATATGTATGACGCCACTGCTGTAGTAAACATTGCCAATATTGACAAATAACTATCTATTTATCTCTACTATTAACAAAAAAACTATGCTCATGAGTTGTACAAGTAACAATGTCAAGAGACAAAACACACAAACAAATTAAATGTCCATTCTCAGAACAAAATCCTTTGGCAAAACGTGTTTCCTTTGAGTACGCGCCACCCACACTCCCCTCTCACCTCCCTTACTCCCTCCCATTAGTGATGGAGAAGTGCCAGTGCCGACCATCGAATGAGACTGTGCATGTGTGTGTGTGTGTGTGTGTGTGTTTGTGTGTGTGTGTGTACAAGCGTGTGTGTGTACATTAACGTTTGTGTGTGTATGTCCGTCTGGACCAAGGGCTTAGGCCGCGGGGGGGGGGGGGGGCACTTGGGCCATGGCCACCCCCAATCCAAAATAATAGTATTAAATTGTTCATGTGAAAAGCTTTAAATTTGATTGTTAATTTGTATGAAAGAAATGAAAGACGAGTCTGACATATAGGCAGTTAAAAGTATAGTTTTTATAATAAAATGTCAAAAACTATTTAATTACATTTAACCACATTATTATTTATATTTTGCTATTTTTGGTTATTGATCTGCAGCTTGAAGTGTGGCCGGGACAGGTGGCATCTTTGACGTTTGACCTGATATTGCGCCAATTTGCGGCTCCTTTGATGTATGTGGCATCCAATTTGACCTTGCCCAGCCGCCCGAGCGATTTCTTTGATTTTTGAGTGTTGGCTTTTAGCATATTTTGACCATAGTCAAAAACAAAACTTCCTTTTCTACTCTAGTTTCGTTTCTGTCTGGACTCTCTGGAGTTTGGAAATTGGAAGACTCAGTTCACGTCTGTCTGGAGTTTGGATCACTCAGACTAATAAAGTTTATCCCCCACAATGGACAAATTCATCATAAGAATATGTAAAAATGATCAAGGAGACATCAATGACAGTGCCACTACAAGTGGCACTAAAATGCCTACAACCAACACCAGTACAAGCGGTGCCGAACCAAATCCGAAAAAATTCAAAATTCATCGTCAATATATGGAGGATTATTTGAGGTTCGGTTTTTCATGGACAGGAGAAGAAGAATGCCCCATTCCACTATGTGTTGTGTGCGGCAAAAAAATGTCGAACAGTGCAATGGTTCCCAGTAAATTGAAACGTCATTTTACTACGAAACATGCACATCTTGCAGCAAAAGATCAAAGTTATTTTAAGAGATTTCTGGGAATGCAATCAAAACAAGTTAAATATTTTGAAAAAAATGTTAAGTTGTCAGATAAGGTTCAAATTGCTTCTTATGAAGTAGCTGAATTAATAGCGCAGAAAATGAAGCCTCATACTATAGCTGAGTCATTTACTTTGCCTGCATGTCGTACAATTGTCAACATAATGCCTGGTGATGAAGCGGAGGAAGAAATTGCAAAAATTCTGCTGTCTGAATATTCAATTCGGAGAAGGATAAATTATATGTCATCTAACATTGACGAAATGTAGCCGAGAAAATAGGAAACTCGAATTTTGCTTTGCAAATCGACGAGTCCACCAACATTAGTGGTAAAGCATAATTATTAGCATTTGTTTGCTTCATTCATGAAAACGAGATATTAAACCAATTTCTGTGCTGCAGAGAACTTCCAGAAAATACTAGCGATCAAGACTTACTTGATTCTGTGAATTTATATTTAGAAGACTTAAAAAAATCATGTGACAGTGCTCCATCTATGGTGAGATGTGTCATAGGATATATTATGCTCGCAAAAAAACATAATCCAAATATATTAATCACCCATTGCTTTTTGCAAAGAGAAGCAGTTAACATTACTGAGACATGACAAAGACATTACTGCTAGAATTATAATCTGTTTTAGATCAAGTTGTTAATATTTTAAATTATATTAAATCAAGACCTTTAAAAACTCGCTTGTTTAAACAGCTATGCTATGGATACACAGCACGAATGTTTACTTTTCAATACAGAGGTAAGATGGCTTTCAAGGGGAAAAGTCTTCTGTCGTGTATTTAAACTTAAAGAAGAATTGTCAGGATTTTTTTAAGGTGAAGGAAACAATACCATTTGCAAATACTGTAAGAGTGAAATGTGGTCTGCTAAGTTGGCATAGTTGGCAGGTATATTTAATTGTCTTAACAGCGTTAACACCAGTATGCAAGGGCGAAATGAAAACATTCGCACCTCTACAGACAAACTATTAGCTTTTCAGAAAAAAATTCTAACTGGAAAAAGAGAGCAACAGAAAAAACCTTGAAATGTTCCCTTTGATACCAATTCACAGCATTTAAAAAATTGCTCCTATCGTTATAGAGCATTTGGCATCACTGGAAGACAACTTCAAAAAATATTTTCCATCCTTGGCTGTAGAGAGGTATGATTGGGTAAGAAATCAATTTCCTCCAGATTTTCATTTTACCTTGCAAGAAGAAGAATTGACTTCTATTTCTTCAGACCGTGGTCTTAAAATGAAACATTCAGATATGGCTTTTGATGCGTTCTGGATTTCTATTAAAGAAGAATATCCTGCAATATCAAAAAAAGCCTTGATAATTCTGATGCAGTTTTGAGCATCATATCTCTGCGCATTAGGACTATCAACTATTACGAACATCACATGCAAAAAACGGGAAAAAGTTAGCGAACTTGAACACGAAATTAGAGTCGCCTTATCGATAAAAGGCGCTAATATTAGTGACACAACTAAAAAACGTTAGGCTCAAGTATCACGTTAAAATACTAATTAATCTATAATTAACGTAAGAATTATTATTGTAGTTTATTATTTTAATGTTCTTTCAGAATAAAAAATGATTAATAACATAACATTATTGAATACAACAAATTCCTTCATGTATTGTGATCAATAAAAAAAAAATTAAATTTCTGAAACATGCATTTTTTTAAATCTGTGTTCACCTTTTAATCCCTTCAAGTGTGCCAGAAAAAAATTCTAGTATTCAAAAGTGTGCCTCCAACGCAAACGGTTTGAGAACCACTGATGTATAATCACGAGGCTGGTGTCTATATATGTTGGTGGGCACACAAGTTCATTACTAATACCAAGCAGTTTTATAATTGATTATATATAGTTATCATCATGCATTGATTTATAATGTAAATTAATTGAAGGCTTACATTAAATGCTGACAATATGTGATTGTTTTGATTCTGTCTTTGCAAAAGAGAGATATCTGCCAATGTCACGGTAAAGGAGAGGGCTGGAGCAATTGGATTCATTAAAATAGATAAATGGTTTGGCATTGATTCGAGTGGAGAAGTCTCCCTGTCCGGCTGGGATGCATCGTAGGTTGTTGAGGGGAGAAAGGGTTGAAACAGCGCAGTCCCTGGCCACAATTTTCCAACCTTCCTTGGATACAGGAGTGGTGTTAGAAAACTGGAGCGTTGCAAATGTGACATGCTGGACAACTTGATTTAGTCCATCGATGAAATAACAGAGAGTACTGGTGGATGCATTGTGATTAATGTGAATATGGACTTTCAAAAATAATTTTCTAACGTCTCATATTATTGAATCATAAGTAAAAAGGAGGACCATGTGAATAATGAGGTACCATTGAAACAAAATTGGTAAGGGACAGAAAGCAGAGAGCAGTGGTGATCGGGTACTTTTCTCAGAAGAAAGAAACGTAAAGAGAGGTGTCCCCCAGTGGGAGGTATTAGGAGCACTGCGTTTTTTGATATATTTTAGTTAACTGCACCTAGGAGCCATATATTCAACATTTGCGGATGACACAAAACTTCGAAATGTGGTGAACAATCTTCATCTTTCGTACGTTAGTAGCAAAGCAAATCAAATGTCAATATCTAAGTTAGATATCCAAACCACAGCATCCGGTGTGATAATGAGGAAATAGTGTTCAATGCCTGCAAATTTTCTCTGAGACCAGTGCTTAATGATGTACTCCAGGGTCTGATTAGGAGCTCCAGTCTCATGTTGGGAATGCTTTAATTGTCCACCGATTGAGAAGGTTGGAGCTTCTACCATGACCGGTTCAAAGGTGGTTGATGGTTCTGCACTGTTGGCGAGGATCATTTGATCCTTTAGGCTGTACTGTGGGGTCCTCCATAAGGAATCCATTCCGTATTTCCCAGCTCTTCAGTATTCCACCATCAATCCACAAGGCTGATGGCAGACCGCAGAAGGGCTTCAGTGACAGTCTAAAATGGCCTTCTAGATTTGAGACGGGTTGATGTTCGGTTGCTCAAGACTGCGTGGATCGACATGCATTTGTTGGTGTAGCGGTTGGAAGCAATGAGGAAGATAGTAGAGAGTGCCAGATCTTTACTACCCTTTGTGTGAAGAAGTGCTTTCTGGCATCACCACTGAAAAGGGGAAGAGCTTTCAGAATTTCACTGTCGAGTGTCACACATGTAAATTAGGCATATGGGTCTCATATTGGAGAGAAAATGGTGAGTGTTGAACTGAACCCAGCCAGAGTCAGTTCCTTGAAGGAAGGCGAGGACGGGAAGCAATGAGTGGTGAAATAAATTCAGCGAGAGTCAGCACCTTACGGGGAGGAGAGGGAGGGGCACTAGGCCTAACTCTAACTTTAATTGACGCCCCCTTGTTCTGGACTTCATAACCAGAAGGAATACTTTCTCGCTATCTATGCTGCAAATTATTTAATCTTCCATGGTTGGTTTAATTTCTGGACTTATCAGTACGCCTCCCGCTCCTCCGCTGAAGGTGCTGACTGTGGCTGGGTTCAGTTCTACACTCAGTGGTTCCCCTCTCTCTCCTTCCCTGAAGGTGCTGTGTCTGGCTGGGTTCAGTCCTATACTCACTGGTTCCCCTCTCCTGAAGGTGCTGATTTTGGCTGGGTTCAGTTCTACACTCACTGGATTTCCTCTTTCTCCTCCCCTGAAGGTGCTGACTCTGGCTGGGTTCAGTTCTATACTCACTGGTTCCCCTCCCTCGACATCTGTGATGTTAATGACCGATGCTGGGTTCAGTTCTACACTCACGGGTCCCCCCTCTTATCCCCCCTGAACTGCTGACTCTTGCTGAATTCAGATCTGTGTGTGTCGGTTCCCCGATTCACCTTCATTGAAGGGACTGACTCTGGCTGGATTCAGTTCAACACTCACCATTTTCTCTCCGATATGTGACCCATATTCCTAATCTACATGTGTGACACTAGACAGATAAATACTGAAAGCTCTTCCCCTGTCGTCAGCTGAATCCTGACAAGTGCTGTTCCCAACAGGTTCACCGGACTGTGCCCCAATGGCTCAGTTGTTACTGGCACTGCCCAGTGCTGGTGAGTCATAGCAACAGGATTTGGCAATTCAACCCCTCCAGTCTGTTCAATAACTCAATTAGATCATTGCTGACCTGTAGCTCAAATACAATTACATCTCTTTGCTCCATATCACTTAATAAATGTAACTAATCCTGTGTCAGCTTTGGCTCAGTGGGCAGCACTCCCGCTTCTGAGTAAGCAAGTCTGTCGGTTCAATTCACAGTCAAGTGAACGAAGAACAAAATTCTAGTCTGACACTCCAGTGCCGGACTAATGCAGTGCTGCACTTCCGGTGGTGAGAAACTTCGGCTCTTTGAGCTGGAGATAAATCTTCCCATGGTACTATTTCAAAGAAAACAGCGGACTTACCGCAGGTGTTTTAGAAACATTGAAACATAGAAAATAGGTGCAGGGGCAGGCCATTCAGCCCTTCTAACCTGCACCGCCATTCAATGAGTTCATGGCTGAACATGCAACATCAGTACCCCATTCCTGCTTTCTCGCCATACCCCTTGATCCCCCGAGTAGTAAGGACTTCATCTAACTCCCTTTTGAATATACTTAGTGAATTGGCCTCATCTACTTTCTGTGGTAGAGAATTCCACAGTGTCACCACTCTCTGGGTGAAGAGGTTTCTCCTCATCTCGTTCCTAAATGGCTTAACCCTTATCCTTAGACTGTGACCCCTGGTTCTGGACTTCCCCAACATGGGGAACATTCTTCCTGCATCTAACCTGTCTAAACCCTTCAGAATTATAAACGTTTCTATGAGGTCCCCTCTCATTCTTATGAACTCCAATGAATATAAGCCCAGTTGATCCAATCTTTCTTGATAGGTCAGTCCCACCATCCCGGGAATCAGTCTGGTGAATCTTCGCTGCACTCGCTCAATAGCAAGAATGTCCTTCCTCAAGTTCGGAGACTAAAACTGTACACAATACTCCAGATGTGGCCTCACCAAGGCCCTGTACAACGGAAGCAACACCTCCCTGCCCCTGTACTCAAATCCCCTCGCTATGAAGGCCAACATGCCATTTGCTTTCTTAACCGCCTGCTGTAACTGCATGCCAACCTTCAATGACTGATGTACCATGACACCCAGGTCTCGTTGCACCTTCACTTTTCATAATCTGTCACCATTCAGATAATAGTCTGTCTCTCTGTTTTTACCACCAAAGTGGATAACCTCACACTTATCCACATTATACTTCATCTGCCATTCATTTGCCCACACACCTAACCTGTCCAAGTCACTCTGCAACCTCATAGCATCCTCCTCGCAGCTCACACTGCCACCCAATTTAGTTTCAGCCGCAAATTTGGCGATACTACATTTACTCCCCTCGTCTAAATCATTAATGTACAATGTAAACAGCTGGGGCCCCAGCACAGAACCTTGTGGTACACCATTAGTCACTGCCTGCCATTCTGAAAAGTACCCATTTACTCCCACTCTTTGCTTCCTGTCTGACAACCAGTTCTCAATCCACGTCAGCACACGACACCCAATCCCATGTGCTTTAACTTTGCACATTAATCTCTTGTGTGGGACCTTGTCAAAAGCTTTCTGAAAGTCCAAATATACCTCATCAACGGGTTCTCCCTTGTACACTCTACTGGATACATTGTCAAAAAATTCCAGAAGATTTGTCAAGCATGATTTCCCTTTCACAAATCCATGCTGACTTGCACCTATCATGTCACCTCTTTCCAAATGCGCTGCTATGACATCCTTAATAATTGATTCCATCATCTTACCCACTATCGATGTCAGGCTGTCCGGACTATAATTCCCTGTTTTCTCTCTCCCTCCTTTTTAAAAAAGTGTGGTGACATTGACTACCCTTCGCTCGATAGGAACTGATCCAGTGTCAATGGAATGTTGGAAAATGACTGTCAGTGCATCCGCTGTTTCCAAGGCCACCTCCTTAAGTACTTTGGGATGCAGTCCATCAGGCCCTGGGAATTTATCGGCCTTCAATCCCATCAATTTCCCCAAAACAATTTCACGACTAATAAATATTTCCCTCAGTTCCTCCTCCTTACTAGACCCTCTGACCCCTTTTATATCCGGAAGGTTGTTTGTGTCCTCCTTAGTGAATACCGAACCAAAGTACTTGTTCAATTGGTCTGCCATTTCTTTGTTCCCCGTTTTGACTTCCCCTGATTCTGACTGCAGGGGACCTACGTTTTTATTTACTAACCTTTTTCTCTTTACATACCTATAGAAACTTTGCATTCCGCCTTAATGTTCCCTGCAAGCTGCTTCTCGTACTCCATTTTCCCTGCCCTAATCAAAACCTTTGTCCTCCTCTGCTGAGTTCTTAATTTCACCCAGTCCCCGGGTTCGCTGCTATTTCTGGCCAATTTGTATGCCACTTCCTTGGCTTTAATACTATCCTGATTTCCCTAGATAGCCACGATTGAGCCACCTTCCCTTTTTATTTTTGCGCCAGACAGGAATGTACAATTGTTGTAATTCATCCATGCGGTCTCTCAATGTCTGCCATTGCCCATCCACAGTCAACCCCTTAAGTATCATTCGCCAATCTATCCTAGCCAATTCACGCCTCATACATTCAAAGTTACCCTTCTTCAAGTTCTGGACCATCTTCCATCTCTCAATCAACATCACTAAAAGATGATTATATGGTCTCCTCACATTTGTCTTTGAGGGAGCTCGCTGTACGTAAATTGGTTCGGTTCGTTTCCTACATTACAACATTGAATACAGTTCTAAACAGATGTATTGTATTAATGCTCTATACGACGTTTCAGGGTTGCAAAAGACACGGTTGAATCAAACCGTTTATTTATCCAGTAAAAAAAACATGTTCACAGCATTGAAAGCACAATTGAAACGCAGCATTCAAAGTGTTAACTACCTGATTTCACTACTGAATGGCCCAGATCTTAGTTTAATATTATTACACATTATTCAGTGTTCTTCCACAAGGTGAAATGTTTTCCCCGCATTTACCGGATCAAAACACATCATTATCGTGAATACCTGGATAATATTTCCCCTCAAACTTCGAATCCGAAAGGTGTGTGTGTGTGTGTGTGTGTGTGTGTGTGTGTGTGTTTCTGTGAGTGTCAGGCCCATGGAGAACCTGAATCACCAGTCACTGTAGTGTTTGGACCCCGGCCACAGTAAGGACTGGGCCCCGTCACTGTGGGACTGGACTGTAACTCCTGTGGGATAGGACTGGGATCCCTGTGGGACTGGACTGTGATCCGTGTGGGACAGCACTGTGATCCCTGTGGGACTGGACTGTGACCCTCTGTAGGACAGGACTGTGATACCAGTGGGACTGGACTTTGATCCGTGTGGGACAGCACTGTGATCCCTGTTTGACTGGACTGTGACCCATGTCGGACAGGACTGTGATCCCATTGGGACTGGACTGTGACCCCTGTGGGACTGGACTGTGATCCGTATGGGACAGGACTGTGACCCCGTGGGACTGGACTGTGACCCCTGTGGGACTGGACTGTGACCCCTGTGGGACAGGACTGTGCTCCCAGTGGGACTGGACTGTGACTTCTGTGGGACTGGACAGTGATCCCTGTGGGACTGGACTGTGACCCCTGTGGGACAGGACTGTGATCCCAGTGGGAGTGGACTGTGACCCCTGTGGGACTGGACTCTGATCCCTGTGGGACTGGACTGTGACCCCTGTGGGACCGGACTTTGACCCCTGTGGGACAGGACAGTGATCCCTGTGGGACTGGACTGTGACGCCTGTGGGACCGGACTGTGACCCCTGTGTGACTGGACAGTGATCCCTGTGGAACTCGACTGTAATCCCTCTCGAACTGGACTGTGAATCCTGCGAAACTGGAGTGAGTCCGCTGTTGGAATGGACTGTGACGCCGGTGGGACCGGACTGTGATCCCTGTGGGCAGAAATATGACGCCTTTGGAAATGGATTGTGATCCCTGTGGGAATGGAATGTGACCCCTGTGGGACTGGACTGTGACCCCTGTGGGACTGGTCTGTGATCCCTGTGGGACTGAACTGTGATCCCTGTGGGACTGGACTGTGATCCCTGTTGGATATAACTGTGACCCCTGCGGGACTGGACTGTGATGCCTGTGGACTGGACTGTGAACCCTGTGGGAGTGGACTGTGATCCTTGTGGGCCTGGACTGTGATCCCTGTGGGATAGGACTGTGACCCTTGCGGGACTGGACTGTGATACCTGTGGACTCGACTGTGATCCCTGTGGGAGTGGACTGTGATCCCTGTGGTACTGGACTGTGATCCCTGTGGGAGTGGACAGTGATCCCTGTGGGACTGTACTGCGATCCCTGTGGGACTGGACTGTGATCCCTGTGGGACTGGACTGTGATCCCAGTTGGACTAGACTGTGACCCCTGTGGCAAAGAAATATGACCTCTGTGGGATTGGTCTGTGAACCATGAGGGACTGAACTGTGACCCCTGTGGAAATTGACCGTGATCCCAGTGGGTCTGGAATGTGATCCTGAAGGAAGGTACTGTGATCCCTGTGGCACTGGACTGTGATCTCAGTTGGACTGGACTTTGATCTCAGTTGGACTGGAGTGTGACTCCTGTGTGACTGGACTGTGATCCCAATGGGACTGAACTGTGATCACTGTAGGACGGCACTGTTATCCCTGTGGGACTGGACTGTGATCCCTGTGGGACTGGACTGTGATGCCAGTGGGACAGAAATGTGACCCATGTGGGACTGGACTGTGAGCCCTGTGGGACTGCACTGTGGTCCCTGTTGGACTGGATTGTGATCCCTGTGCAACACGAATGTGATCCCTGTGGGACTGGAGTGTGAGCCATGTGGGACTGGACTGTGGTCCCTGTTGGACTGGAGTGTGACCCCTGAGGGACTGGACTGTGATCCCTGTGGGACAGGACTCTGATCCCTGTGGTACTGGACTGTGATCTCTGTGGGACTGGACAGTGATCCCTGTGGGACTGGACTGCGATCCCTGTGAGATTGGACTGTGACCCCTGTGAGCCTGGACGGTGATCCCTGGGGAATGGACTGTGATCCCTCTCGGATTGTCCTGTAAGCCCTTTGGGATTGGCCTATGATCTCTGTCGGACTGGACTGTGATCCTTGTGGGACTGGGCTGTGACCCCTGTGGGACTGGAGTGTGATCCCTGTGAGAATTGTCTATGATACATGTGGGATTGGACTGCGAGTCCTGTGGGACTTGACTGTGATCCCTGTGGGACTGGACTGTGATCCCTGTGGCACTCGACTGTGATCCCAGTTGGACTAGACTGTGACCCCTGTGGGAATTGACTGTGATACCTGTGAACTCGACTGTGATCCTTGTGGTAGTGGACTGTGATCCCTGTGGGACTGGACTGCGATCCCTGTGGGAGTGGGGAGTGATCCCTGTGGGACTGGACTGCGATCCCTGTGGGACTGGATTGTGCTCCCTGTGGGACTGGACTGTGATCCCAGTTGGACTAGACTTTGACCCCTGTGGGAAAGAAATATGACCTCTGTGGGAATGGTCTGTGAACCATGAGGGACTGAACTGTGAACACTGTGGAAATTGACCGTGATCCCAGTGGGTCTGGAATATGATCCTGAAGGACGGTACTGTGATCCCTGTGGCACTGAGTTTGATCTCAGTTGGACTGAACTGTGACCACAGTTAGACTGGACTGTGACCCCCTGTGTGACTGGACTGCGTTCCCAATTGGACTGGACTGTGATCACTGTGGGACGGCACTGTGATCCCTGTGGGACTGGACTGTGATCCCTGTGGGACTGAACTGTGATGCCAGTGGGACAGAAATGTGACCCCTTTGGGACTGCACTGTGGTCCCTGTTGGACTGGATTGTGATCCCTGTGCAACAGGAATGTGATCCCTGTGGGACTGGAGTGTGATCCCTGTGGTACTGGACTGTGATCTCTGTGGGACTGGACACTGATCCCTGTGGGACTGGACTGCGATCCCTGTGGGACTGGATTGTGATCCCTGTGGGACTGGACTGTGATCCCAGTTGGACTAGACTGTGACCCCTGTGGGAAAGAAATATGACCTCTGTGGGAATGGTCTGTGAACCATGAGGGACTGAACTGTGACCACTGTGGAAATTGACCGTGATCCCAGTGGGTCTGAAATATGATCCTGAAGCACGGTACTGTGATCCCTGTGGCACTGGAGTTTGATCTCAGTTGGACTGAACTGTGACCACAGTTGGACTGGACTGTATCCCCTGTGTGACTGGACTGCGTTCCCAATTGGACTGGACTGTGATCACTGTGGGACGGCACTGTGATCCCTGTGGGACTGGACTGTGATCCCTGTGGGACTGAACTGTGATGCCAGTGGGACAGAAATGTGACCCCTGTGGGACTGCACTGTGGTCCCTGTTGGACTGGATTGTGATCCCTGTGCAACAGGAATGTGATCCCTGTGGGACTGGAGTGTGAGCCATGTGGGACTGGACTGTGGTCCCAGTTGGACTGGATTGTGACCCCTGAGGGACTGGACTGTGATCCCTGTGGGACAGGACTCTGATCCCTGTGGTACTGGACTGTGATCTCTGTGGGACTGGACACTGATCCCTGTGGGACTGGACTGCGATCCCTGTCAGATTGGACTGTGACCCCTGTGAGCCTGGACTGTGATCCCTGTGGGACTGGACTGTGATCCCTGTGGGAGTGGACAGTGATCCCTGTGGGACTGTACTGCGATCCCTGTGGGACTGGACTGTGATCCCTGTGGGACTGGACTGTGATCCCAGTTGGACTAGACTGTGACCCCTGTGGGAAAGAAATATGACCTCTGTGGGATTGGTCTGTGAACCATGAGGGACTGAACTGTGACCCCTGTGGAAATTGACCGTGATCCCAGTGGGTCTGGAATGTGATCCTGAAGGACGGTACTGTTATCCCTGTGGCACTGGACTGTGATCTCAGTTAGACTGGACTTTGATCACAGTTGGACTGGACTGTGACCCCTGTGTGACTGGACTGTGATCCCAATGGGACTGGACTGTGATCACTGTGGGACGGCACTGTTATCCCTGTGGGACTGGACTGTGATCCCTGTGGGACTGGACTGTGATGCCAGTGGGACAGAAATGTGACCCATGTGGGACTGGACTGTGAGCCCTGTGGGACTGCACTGTGGTCCCTGTTGGACTGGATTGTGATCCCTGTGCAACACGAATGTAATCCCTGTGGGACTGGACTGTGATCCCTGTGGGACAGGACTCTGATCCCTGTGGTACTGGACTGTGATCTCTGTGGGACTGGACAGTGATCCCTGTGGTACTGGACTGCGATCCCTGTGAGATTGGACTGTGACCCCTGTGAGCCTGGACTGTGATCCCTGTGGGACTGGACTGTGATCCCTGTGGGATTGTCCTGTAAGCCCTGTGGGATTGGCCTATGATCTCTGTCGGACTGGACTGTGATCCTTGTGGGACTGGGCTGTGAACCCTGTGGGACTGGAGTGTGATCCCTGTGAGAATTGTCTATGATACATGTGGGATTGGACTGCGAGTCCTGTGGGACTTGACTGTGCTCCATGTGGGATTGTACTGTAAGCCCTGTGGGATTTACCTATGATCCCTGTGGGACTGGACTGCGATCCCTGTCAGATTGGACTGTGACCCCTGTGAGCCTGGAATGTGATCCCTGTGGGACTGGACTGTGATCTCTGTGGGATTGTACTGTAAGCCCTGTGGGATTGGCCTATGATCTCTGTCGGACTGGACCTTGATCCTTGTGGGACTGGGCTGTGAACCCTGTGGGACTGGAGTGTGATCCCTGTGAGAATTGTCTATGATACATGTGGGATTGGACTGCGAGTCATTTGGGACTGGACTGTGACCCCTGTGGGACTGGACTGTGACCCCTGTGGGACTGGACTGTGATCTCTGTGGGACTGGACACAGATCCCTGTGGGACTGGACTGCGATCCCTGTGGGATTGGACTGTGACCCCTGTGAGCTTGGACTGTGATCCCTGTGAGACTGGACTGTGATCCCTGTGGGATTGTACTGTAAGCTCTGTGCGATTGGTCTATGATCCCTGTCTGACTGGAATGTGCTCCTTGTGGGACTGGGCTGTGAACCCTATGGGACTGGAGTGTGATCCGTGTGGAACTGGACTGTGTGACCCCTGTGTGACTGGTCTGTGACCCCTGTGGGACTCGACCGTCATCCCTCTGGAACTGGACTGTGATCCCTGTGAAACTGGAATGATTCCTCTGTTCGACTGGACAGTGACGCTGGTGGGACCGGACATTCATCCCTGAGGGCAGAAATGTCACCCCTGTGGGAATGGACTGTGACCCCTCTGGGACTGGACCGTGACCCCTGTGGGCCTGGAAAGTGATCCCTGTGGACTGGACTGTGACCCACTTTTGACTGGACAGTGACACCTGTGAGACTGGACTGTGATCCCTGTGGGAGAGAAATATGATCCCTGTGGGACTGGTCTGTGTACCATGTGGGACTGGACTGTGACCCCTGTGGGAGTGGACTGTGATCCCTGTGGGACTGGACTGTGATCCCAGTTGGACTGGATTGTGACCCCTGTGGGACTTGAATGTGATCCTGTGGGACAGGACTGTTATCCCTGTGGGACTGTACTGTGATCCCAATGGGACTTGACTGTGATCCCTGTGGAACTGGACTGTGATCCCGATGGGACTGGACTGTGATCCCTTTGGGACTGCACTGTGATCCCAATGGGACTGGACTGTGATCCCTGTGCAACTGGCCTGTGATCCCTGTGGGACTGGACTGTGATCCCAGTGGGACAGAAATGTGACCCGAGGTAAAGGACTGTGATCCCAGTGGGATAGAAATGTGACCCCTGTGGTACTGGACTGTGAACTCTGTGGGGCAGGACTCAGATCCCGGTGGGACTGGACTGTGATCCCTGTGGGAATGGACTGTGATCGCTCTGATCCTAGAATGTGATCCCTGTGGGACGTGGCTGTGCTCCCTGTGGGACTGGACTGTGATCCCTGTCGGAATGGACTGTGATCCCTGTGCGACTGAGCTGTGACCTCTGTGGAACTGGACTGTGATCCCTGTGGGAATGAACTGTGCTCCCTGTGAGACTGGACTGTGGATCCTGTTGGACTGGATTGTGATCCCTGTGGGACTGGACTGTAGTCCATGTGGGACTGCATTATGAGCCCTGTAGGACCGGACTGTGATCCCTGTGGTAATGTACTGTGGACCCTGTTGGATTGGACTGTGACCCCTGTGGGACTGCAATTTGATCCCTGTGGGACAGGATAGAAATCCTTGTGGGACGGGCTGTGATCCCTGTTGGACTGGAATATGATCCCTGTGGGACAAAACTGTCATCTCTATGGACTGGACCGTGACCCCTGAGGGACAGGACTGTGACCCCTGAGGGACAGCACTCTCATCCCTGTGGGACTGGAATATGATCGACTGTGATCCTAGTGGGATTGGATTGTGATCCCTGTAGGACTGTACTGTAACCACTGTGGGACGTGACTGTGACCCCTGTGGGACTGGACTGGGACACCTTTGTGTCTGTACTGTAACCCCTGTGGGACTTGACTGTGATCCCTGTTGGACTGGACTGTGATCACTGTGCGATTGGACTGTGAACCCTGAGAGACTGGACTGTGAACCCTGTTGGACTGGACCGTGACCAAGTGGGAGAGGGCTGATATCCCTGTGGGACTCGACGGTAATCCCTGTGGAACTGGGCAGTGATCCTAGTAAAACTGGACTGAGTCCCCTGTTGGACCTGACTGTGACGCCCGTGGAACTGGACTGTGACCCCTGTGGTAATGGACTGTGAACACTGTGGGAATTGACTGTTTACCCAGTGGGTCTGGAATGTGAACCTGAAGGACAGTACTGTGACCCCTGTGGGACAGGATTGTTGATCCCTCTGGGACTGGACTGTTATCCCTGTGGGACCGGACTGGGACCGCGGTTGACTGGACTTTGAATCCGTGGAATTGTACTGTCAGCCCTGTGGGACTGGTCTAAGATCCCTGTCGTACTGGACTATGATCCCTGAGGGACTGGACTGTGATCCCTGTGGGACTGAACTGTGACCCCTGTGGGACTGGTCTGTGATCCCTGTGGGACTGAACTGTGACGGCTGTGGGACATGACTGTGACCCCTGTGGGACTGGACTATGATCCCTGTGGGACTGGACTGTGACCCCTGTGGGAATGGACTGTGATGTATATGGGACTGGACTGTGATCCCTGTGGCACTGGTCTCTGACCCCTGTGGGACTGGACTGTGATCCCTGTGGGACAGGACTGCAATCACTGTGGGAGTGGGCTGTGAACCCTGTGGGACTGGAGTGTGACCCCTGTGGGAATGGACAGTGATCCCTGTGGGACTCGACTTTAATCCCTCTGAAACTGTACTGTGATACCTGTGAAACTGGAGTGATTCCCCTGTTGACTGGGCTGTGACCCCCTTTTAACTGTACTGTGATCCCTGTGGGAATGGACTGTGATCCCAGTGTGACAGAAATGTGACCCCTGTGGGACATGACTATGATCCCTGTGGGACTGGACTGTGATGCCAGTGGGACAGAAATGTGACCCCTGTGGGAGTGGACTGTGAGCCCTGTGGGACTGCACTGTGGACCCTGTTGGACTGGATTGTGATCCCTGTGCAACAGGAATGTGATCCCTGTGGGAGTGGAGTGTGAGCCATGTGGGACTGGACTGTGGTCCCTGTTAGACTAAATTGTGAACCCTGAGGAACTGGAATGTGATCCCTGTGGGACTGGACCGTGACGCCTGTGGGCCTGGAATTTGATCCCTATGGACTGGACTGCGACCCACTTTTGACTGGACTGTGACACCTGTGGGACTAGACTGTGATCCCTGTGGGAGAGAATTATGATCCCTGTGGGACTGGTCTGTGAACCATGTGGGACTGGAATGTGATCCCTGTGGGAGTGGTGTGTGAGCCATGTTGGACTGGACTGTGGTCCCTGTTGGACTGAATTGTGAACCCTGAAGGACTGGAATGTGATCCCTGTGGGACTGGACTGTGATCCCTGTGGGACAGGACTCTGATCCCTGTGGTACTGGACTGTGATCTCTGTAGGACTGGACACTGATCCCTGTGGGACTGGACTGCGATCCCTGTGGGATTAGACTGTGACCCCTGTGAGCCTGGACTATGATCCCTGTGGGACTCGACTGTGATCCCGGTGGGATTGTACTTTAAGCCCTGTGGGATTGGTCTATGATCCCTGTCGGACTGGACTGTGATACTTGTGGGACTGGGCTGTGAACACTGTGGGACTGGAGTGTGATCCCTATGAGAATTGTCTGTGATACTTGTGGGATTGGACTGCGAGTCCTGTGGGACTGGACTGTGATCCCTGTGGGACTCGATTGTGACCCCTGTGGGAATGGACTGTGATCCGTGTGAAACTGGACTGTGACCCCTGTGTGACTGGTCTGTGACCCCTGTGGGACTGGACTGTGATCCTGTGGAACTGGACTGTCATCCCAGTGGGACAGAAATATGACCCCTGTGGGACTGTACAGTGATCCCTGTGGGAATGAACTGTGACAGCTGTGGGACATGACTGTGACCCCTGTGGGACTGGACTATGATCCCTGTGGGACTGGACTGTGACCCCTGTGGGAATGGACTGTGATGTATATGGGACTGGACTGTGATCCCTGTGGGACTGGTCTCTGACCCCTGTGGGACTGGACTGTGATCCCTGTGGGACAGGACTGCAATCACTGTGGGAGTGAGCTGTGAACCCTGTGGGACTGGAGTGTGACCCCTGTGGGACTGGATAGTGATTCCTGTGGGACTCGACTTTAATCCCTCTGAAACTGTACTGCGATACCTGTGAAACTGGAGTGATTCCCCTGTTGACTGGACTGTGACCCCTTTTGACTGTACTGTGATCCCTGTGGGAATGGAATGTGATCCCAGTGGGACAGAAATGTGACCCCTGTGGGACATGACTATGATCCCTGTGGGACTGGACTGTGATGCCAGTGGGACAGAAATGTGACCCCTGTGGGAGTGGACTGTGAGCCCTGTGGGACTGCACTGTGGACCCTGTTGGACTGGATTGTGATCCCTGAGCAACAGGAATGTGATCCCTGTGGGAGTGGAGTGTGAGCGATGTGGGACTGGACTGTGGTCCCTGTTGGACTAAATTGTGAACCCTGAGGGACTGGAATGTGATCCCTTTGGGACTGGACTGTGATCCCTGTGGGACAGGACTCTGATCCCTGTGGTACTGGACTGTGATCTCTGTGGGACTGGACACTAATCCCTGTGGGACTGGACTGCGATCCCTGTGGGATTGTGCTGTAAGCCCTGTGGGATTGGTCTATGATCCCTGTCGGATTGGACTGTGATACCTGTGGGACTTGGCTGTGAACCCTGTTGGACTGGAGTGTGATCCCTGTGAGAATTGTCTGTGATACATGTGGGATTGGACTGCGAGTCCTGTGGGACTGGACTGTAATGCTGTGGGACTGGATTGTGACCCCTGTGGGACTGAACTGTGATCCGTCTGGAACTGGACTGTGACCCCTGTGTGATTGGTCTGTGACCCCTGTGGGACGGGACTGTTATCATGTGGGACTGGACTGTGATCCCAGTGGGACAGAAATATGACCCCTGTTAGCGTTAGTGTTTTCTCTGAAGAATCACTCAACACTCAGAGTCGGTTCCAACGCCTGGCGGCATTTAATAACGCTCAGCGGGGAGGAAAAACTCAGGACCGTATCCAGGTTTCTCTCCACAGAACAAAGGGTTGCATGCACCTTTATATGTTTCACAACAGTTACAAAACAGTTTACTACAGCGACACAGCCCATCACGGCTGGACACAAGCCAATCACAACGATAATAGATTACATATAGGTTCTTTAAACCCAATAGAATTCCACTATTATCCCGGGAACCATATGTTCGGTTATTGTCAGCTTGGGCTGATCGATGACTTTATAGGTTCTCTCCCTAGTTCTTTCATCTGGGAGAAATAATTGGTTTATAGCCTTGTTTACAGCAAATGGTTTCCCTCTTATCTTTCTTCCTGGGAAATTAATTGGTTTATGGCCTTGTTGACAGGAGATGGTTTCCTTCTTATCTCTGTCTTCCCTCATCCCAGGCATTCCTACAGTGGGCCTCACAGGGTTATTGCTCTGTCAGTGAACGCTCCACACTTCACAGCTTGACTACCTGATTTCCCATCATGCCTGGGCAGCCATTTTATGTGTGTGTCCATTTAAGCTTATGTGAGTTTTAAATAACCAGCAGGTGCCTAATGCCTAAGTCTATATATATTATAAAGGTGCCTACCTCCTACAACAACTCCCCCTTTCGGTAAAGGGACTAGTCCAAGTCCCCTTTTAACCGACCATTCTACCTTTATTAGATTTTGTGCACGGCCCGGTACTCCCTGCCTCAACGTGCTGGCCAGTCACGCGGTTTCAGGAGTCCCGGTTGATTAAATCGAATTGACAAAGGCCAAACCCTCCTGCCCCCTTATAAAACAGGCTTGTTTAGTATCCGGGGAATGGTGATTTGTCCGTCTTCGTTGTGCGTGGTGTCTGCATGCCTGGCAGGCCATTACGCCCCATGTTATTGCTAAGATCAATTGTATCCCGACCAGTATATGTGAAATTATTCGAATCCATGGGTGGATGTTCACATTTATTCCCCAGTCCCAGAACCTTCTCCACCAACTCTGACTTTGTAAGTCTACCTCGGTATCTTCTTCCAGTACTTTGATTTTAGTTTGCAGTTGGTGATATAGTTTTACAGATTGACCCACTCTGAGCCTCAACTCTCGTAATACTTCGGTTAGATGTGGGATAGGGACCTGCTCTGGCTCGTCATAATCCTGTAAATGATCATGGAGCTGATCGGTTACCTCGATAACATCGGACTTCCGGCGCCTAACCTGCTAGATATGCACTTGCCCGTTCGCGACAGGTCGTAGTGGTGTAACGCAAAAGTTTGGCTGCGGTATAGGGCACTGCAGGTTATTATACCGGTATGAACGCTCTGTGGTAGAGACGCAGTATCTTCCCCTCCCTCCGTAGCCTGCCCTCGCGAAGTGCTTGTGTGCGGGCACTATTTCTAGTACACACCCGTCGGTTCGGTTAAACCCGCACTCGTCTCGCTCCCCTCTGCCCACCGGGTGAGGACATACTGTGATTTCCCCCTTTTGCTTGCAATCTGCTAGGGAAATCCCGGTAAGTATGTTGTTTCGACGAACGGCAGAGGTGGTGGTCAGGTAGTAGCGTATGGAGACATTTTCCCGTATTATTCCGATATTCTCTCGTTGGTATAGGGGAACGGCCCTGAGTCCGGCATGACTATAGGGATCATCAGGACTGTCCCTATCCCGGTAGTCCTACCCATCTGGCAATCTGGAATTGCTGGGTATACTCTGGTCAGTCCCTTCAGAGTACAATTATCCAGTGTCCCCCTTTGGTTAGCCAACTGAGCTAAATCTTCCTGTTCTCTATCAATGAGGTGATTGATGGTTCTGGCGTGAGCTTCCAGGACTGAGATGCCATCCAGCTGGATTTTGGCACCCTCCTTTCCTAGGTTGGCTTAATCTTCCTGGTTTTGCTCCACCCTCTCCAATAACCCCTTCATCACCCCTCTAAGCTGTTCCACCCTCACATTTAATCCTTGTATGTCTATCGAGTTCACTACGGAGGTCCCTGTATTGAAAACGGTAGCAACATCATTAACTATTTCCCTCTTCATCCTGGGGGCTAACCCCTGTCCCCGGAACCTACTGGCACCCATTGCATCGGCAGCCTGCTGCATTACAACTTTACTTAATACATTGTACATCTTCCTTGACTGTTCTGTACAGTATTCCGGCATTTGGATGCCTGAAATATTGATCAGAACAGGCACAATTTCATGTCTAAAATTATCATACAACAGTTCCCCCTCGCTGTACATTACAATCCCATTCACTGGTCCCTTCGTAGTTATGTGACAAGGCAGTTCCTCGGGCAATGTAGTGATTCTTATGGGGCGCGGTGTCAGAGGGGGTGAGAAACATACATACAATGATATTGCAGCTGCCCCCGCCTCCTCGTAATACCCACACAGCCCCATTCGCTTCTTGCGGATGACTGATTGCTGGGATTGTCCCGGAGGCGCGCAAATTATGCCGAAAGTACATTCATCAGGCCCTTTGACATCTCTCCGTTTAATGCATCTGCTCCTTATACCCGTGGAGCACTGTACACATACTCTTATTCTTATTTGGATTCTTATTAGGATTCACTTGTAACCATGCATTAAAATAAGTCCTGTCCTTGCTCCAGTCCTTGGCTGCTGGGATGCACATTCCGTCCGTTAAATTTAACTAAACTCCATAGTTCATATAGTTGTTTATTTCCAGCGTGCTCTGCTGTCCGTCGGTGTTGCCCAGGGTACGTGCATGTCGCAGGGCTATCCATATTACGAGTAGCGCCGTTCGTATTCCCATTCCGGTAAGTATTATCTGTAATTTTAAACAGACGGCCTGGTCGTCACCAGGGGTTAAGTTTTTTGCTCTACGAGTGTCCCTGTCACCCTGCAAAATCAGAAGGAAAAGGTTATAATCGAACCATTTCGAGCTGAATCTGTAGGGCGTGCGCCCGTGTCTTTACCCACTTAAATATTACCCAAACTCCTATGACCAAGGCCAAAGCTATTCCTCCAAACATCGCTGTCTGCTTTACCGTTAGGTTGGGTTTGTGGACTACACCTGCCCACCGTGGGGTACATTGGCTATATTGCCAGAGGTGATGGTGCTATGGCTGCGCACTGCACTATCCGTCTAGTCCTGTTATCTCTTCCAGCCTGTTTATCTTAGCTTTTAACTCTTCAATTTGTTTCATTGAATATCTATTTCTTTATTGTATCAGGCAAGTATTATTACATAAGCTAGTTCTGTTTTTATTTTTGTTTCCTCTGTTAGGTGAGTATGTTTTTTTTCCTATTAAGAAATCCAAATTAATAATGTTCAGTATAAAACGGCTGTCAATGGAAAGGGTTAACTCCTTTCCAG
This sequence comes from Pristiophorus japonicus, assembly GCF_044704955.1. Lineage (NCBI taxonomy): Eukaryota > Metazoa > Chordata > Chondrichthyes > Pristiophoridae > Pristiophorus > Pristiophorus japonicus. The sequence goes on along the minus strand of NC_092001.1, from coordinate 16,334,707 downwards.
GTTTGTAAGAAGACCTGATGTCATTACGTGACTTCACGTAATAATCTGAAAAAAAAAGTCTTTGTGCCTTCAAAACTGGCTTCGTAATTAGGAATCCGTTAAAAACAGCATAAATCATTAGAGCAAACTCCAATGTTTTCTTAACTTCTAATTCAAGTACTTGCCAAATAATTTTTTTTTAAATTGTTTTAAAACAAGACCACACATACAATAGCAATTTTGTTTACTGAAATTCAATTCTGTTTTTTTTTTATTTCTCTCTTTCTCCTCGTTATCCTCAAAACCCTCCTGCTTGTTTAGACTGTTCGGGACAATTTTGATAAACACTGTCCATTTTGGAAATCTTTTCAAACTGCATTGAAAGTTTTTCATAATTGAAAATTCGAATCCATGTAGAGTGTTTTTTACTTCTTCCAATTTTTTTTTTCTCTTCTAATTAAACCAATATCTTTTTCACAGCAAACATCAACTAGTATTTAGTAAGTTATGTCTTTTTCCATTTAGTCCATTACATCTTTTTTTTTTCTTTCTTCAAATTAGGTTTTGTATTTTACACGGAGGGTTCGTAACTCCATAAAGTTGTCAATTTAAAATCATTTGTTTACTTTCAAAGTGGCGTCTTTATCTCTTTCTTTTTCTCCATAACTGGAATGGAGTCCAGCTTTGAGAGTTTGAGTGCTGCCTTTCGTTATCTCAAAATGCTCCAGTTTCAAAGGCGTTACGAAAGCTTGCTGTTTTTTTAACATTTTCCAAAAGTTCCTTTTACACCTTCGCAGATAGCTCGCCACTTGCCCAGGAGTTTGACCTGATCAGATTTAATGTAATCTTTTTCCTTTTTTTTTAAATCCACCTCAGTATTTCTTGTACCTTCTCTGAATATCACAAAATCCCAATTCAAACTTTGTAATTTCAATCTTAATTAAAAACTTTTTTTTAGAAGCTCTTTTTTTTTTAAAGCATTCTTTATCTTATTCCGAGACTAAATTTATGTCTTTCAACCCAATCAATCATTGCATGTTTTCTTTCGGCAAGTAAGTGAGCATGTCAAATAAATATTTTGCTCAACAAACCTATTCTTTATATGTTTATTTTCCTAGCTCCGTAAATTATCATCCGAATAAATCCACATCTGCGTTTCTAACTTAAATTTGTTTATTTTCCTAGCTCCGTAACTTATCATCCGAATAAATCCACACCTGCGTTTCTAACTTAAATGTCTTAAAACTTCCCACATACAGGACAACATTACAAAGGGTTAAAAAAGGACTTTCACTCTGTTTATAAAATAACAGACACTTGCATTCCTCTTCCAACCAGGCTTTCGGAACATGAAAACATAAAAAAATTCATTCTGCAGTCAAAAATCACACAGACACTTCTCACTCAATGATCAGACATTTACAACAGTCTCTCTTCTTGTTTTGGCCGGCTCTATTTTTGGATCCATGACCTTTCAGGGAATTCGTAGTTTTATCTAAATAATTCCTCACATAACTAGTTCCTGAGGATTCCACCCTGCTTTAATCATTTTTTCAATTAGCTTCTTTTGTTTTTCCGCCAGGTGGCGGGTAAGCGACCCTTCTGGTTCCCACTCGAGTTTACTTGTTTTCATGGCCATTCCTGGGTAGGACTAGTACCGTTAGGAATCTACTATCAGAGGTCCGCTTTCTTTCTAGCGCGACTTGTAGTAAACTGTCTCTTGGCTACTGTCAGGTCACAAGTTCTGCTGTTACACACACTTATACAATTCTTAAAACCGCGTTTAAGCAATTCCCGCAGTGCTCGACGTATCCTTAACGACTACCTACCACCGCTCAGCCCGTTGGTCCGACCCTGTTCACAGGTTTGGATTCCGTTAGCCGCTGAACACCGCTTGGTTCTACCCCGGGGTATTTCAAATTACACTACTGGGTCCGGAAGATGTCTCTCGGTATCACGATCCCACGGTCTAAATGTGTTCCCTCCGCCTACTTGGTTCGTGGCCGTCACGTGGGACAAAAGTCCTCTTAATTCAGGCTCAGGCTAGGCGTTTGAGATATTAGACCATCTCCTCGTGTCGATCAACCAGCTTCCACCTTCCGCACCCTTTATACTTAAAAATTGTTTTTTATACTCACCCGGGTTTTTTCCAAGGGCGTCCAGCGACTCCGGGAAATCCCGTCGACTACGCCATTGTTAGCGTTAGTGTTTTCTCTGATGAATCACTCAACACTCATAGTCGGTTCCAACGCCTGGCGGCATTTAATAACGCTCAGCGGGGAGGAAAAACTCAGGACCGTATCCAGGTTTCTCTCCACAGAACAAAGGGTTACATGCACCTTTATATGTTTCACAACAGTTACAAAACAGTTTACTACAGCGACACAGCCCATCACGGCTGGACACAAGCCAATCACAACGATTATAGATTACATATAGGTTCTTTTAACCCAATAGAATTCCCTATTATCCCGGGAACCATATGTTCGGTTATTGTCAGCTTGGGCTGATCGATGACTTTATAGGTTCTCTCCCTAGTTCTTTCATCTGGAAGAAAGAATTGGTTTATAGCCTTGTTAACAGCAAATGGTTTCCCTCTTATCTTTCTTCCTGGGGAATTAATTCGTTTATGGCCTTGTTCACAGGAGATGGTTTCCTTCTTATCTCTGTCTTCCCTCATCCCAGGCATTCCTACAGTGGGCCTCACAGGGTTATTGCTCGGTCAGTGAACGTTCCACAGTTCACAGCTTGACTACCTGATTTCCCATCATGCCTGGGCAGCCATTTTATGTGTGTGTCCATTTAAGCTTATGTGAGTTTTAAATATCCAGCAGGTGCCTAATGCCTAAGTCTATATATATTCTAAAGGTGCCTACCTCCTACAACAACCCCTGTGGGAGTATACAGTGATACCTGTGGAAATCGACTGCAATCCCTCTGGAACTGGACTATGATACCTGTGAAACTGGAATGAGTCCTCTGTTCGACTGGAAAGTGAAGCTGTTGGGACCGGACATTCATCCCTGAGGGAAGAAATGTTACCCATGTGGGAATGGACTATGACCCCAGTGGAAATGGACTGTGACCCCTGTGGTACTGGACCGTGACGCCTGTGGGCCTGGAATGTGATCCCTGTGGACTGGACTGTGACCCACTTTTGACTGGACTGTGACACCTGGGGGACTGGACTGTGATCCCTGTGGGAGAGAAATATGATCCATGTGGGACTGGTCGGTGAACCATGTGGGACTGGACTGTGACGCCTGTGGGAGTGGACTGTGATCCCTGTGGGATTGGACTATGATCCCAGTTGGACTGGACTGTGACCACTGTGGGAATGGAATGTGATCCTGTAGGACAGGACTGTTATCCCTGTGGGACCGTACTGTGATCCCAATGGGACTGGAATGTGATACCTGTCGAACTGGACTGTGATCCCTATGGGACTGGACTGTGATCCCTGTGGGACTGGACTGTGATCCCAGTTGGACTGGACTGTGAACCCTGTGGCACTGGAATGTGATCCTGTGGGACTGGACTATGATCCCTGTGGGACTGTACTGTGATCCCAATGGGACTGGACTGTGATCCCTGTGGAACTGGACTGTGATCCCTGTGGGACTGGACTGTGATCCCAGTGGGACAGATGTTACCCCTGTGGTACTGGACTGTGATCCCTGTGGGACCGGACTCTGATCCCGGTGGGACTGGACTGTAATCCCTGCGGGACTGGACTGTGATCGCTGTGAGCCTGGAATGTGATCCCTGTGGGACGTGGTGTGCTCCCTGTGGGACTGGACTGTGATCCCTGTCGGAATGGACTGTGATTGCTGTGCGACTGGGTTGTGACCCCTGTGAGATTGGACTGTGATCCCTGTGGGACTGAACTGTGATCCTTGTGAGAATGGACTGTGGATCCTGTTGGACTGGATTGTGATCCCTGTGGGACTGGACAGTGATCCCTGTGGGACTTGATTATGAGCCCAGTAGGACCGGACTGTGATCCCTGTGGTAATCTACTGTGGACCCTGTTGGATTGGACTGTGACCCACTTTTGACTGGACTGTGACACCTGTGGGACTGGACTGTGATCCCTGTGGGAGAGAAATATGATCCCTGTGGGACTAGTCTGTGAACCATGTGGGACTGGAATGTGATCCCTGTGTGAGTGGAGTGTGAGCCATGTTGGACTGGACTGTGGTCCCTGTTGGACTGAATTGTGAACCCTGAGGGACTGGAATGTGATCCCTGTGGGACTGGACTGTGATCCCTGTGGGACAGGACTCTGATCCCTGTGGTACTGGACTGTGATCCTTGTGAAACTGGAATGAGTCCTCTGTTCGACTGGAAAGTGACGCTGTTGGGACCGGACAGTCATCCCTGAGGGCAGAAATGTCACCCCTGTTGGAATGGACTGTGACCCCTGTGGGACTGGACCGTGACGACTGTGGGCCTGGAATGTGATCCCTGTGGACTGGACTGTGACCCACTTTTGACTGGACTGTGACACCTGTGGGACTGGACTGTGATCCCTGTGGGAGAGAAATATGATCCCTGTGGGACTGGTCTGTGAACCATGTGGGACTGGACTGTGACCGCTGTGGGAGTGGACTGTGATCCCTGTGGGATTGGACTGTGATCCCAGTTGGACTGGACTGTGACCCCTATGGGACTGGAATGTGATCTTGTGGGACAGGACTATTATCCCTGTGGGACCGTACTGTGATCCCAATGGGACTGGACTGTGATCCCTGTGGAACTGGACTTTGATCCCTATGGGACTGGACTGTGATCCCTGTGGGACTGGACTGTGACCCCAGTGGAACTGGACTGTGACCCCTGTGGGACTGGACCGTGAAGCCTGTGGGCCTGGAATGTGATCCCTGTGGAGTGGACTGTGACCCACTTTTAACTGGACTGTGACACCTGTGGGACTGGACTGTGATCCATGTGGGAGAGAAATATGATCCCTGTGGGACTGGTCTGTGAACCATATGGGACTGGAATGTGATCCCTGTGGGAGTGGAGTATGAGCCATGTTGGACAGGTCTGTGATCTCTGTGGGATAGGACTCTGATCCCTGTGGTACTGGACTGTGATCTCTGTGGGACTGGACACTGATCCCTGTGAGCCTGGACTGTGATCCCTGTGGGACTGGACTGTGATCCCGGTGGGATTGTACTTTAAGCCCTGTGGGATTGGTCTATGATCCGTGTCGGACTGGACTGTGATACTTGTGGGACTGGGCTGTGAACCATGTGGGACTGGAGTGTGATACCTGTGAGAATTGTCTGTGATACTTGTGGGATTGGACTGCGAGTCCTGTGGGACTGGACTGTGATCCCTGTGGGACTCGATTGTGACTCCTGTGGGAGTGGACTGTGATCCGTGTGGAACTGGACTGTGACCCCTGTGTGACTGTTCTGTGACCCCTGTGGGACTGGACAGTGATCCTGTGGAACTGGACTGTGATCCCAGTGGGACAGAAATATGACCCCTGTGGGACTGTACAGTGATCCCTGTGGGACTCGAATGTTCTCACTCTGGAACTGGGCTGTGATCCCTGTGAAACTGGAATGAGTCCTCTGTTCGACTGGAAAGTGACGCTGTTGGGACCGGACAGTCATCCCTGAGGGCAGAAATGTCACACCTGTGGGAATGGACTGATACCCCAGTGGAAATGGACTTTGACCCCTGTGGGACTGGACCGTGACGCCTGTGGGCCTGTAATGTGATCCGTGTGGACTGGACTGTGACCCACTTTTGACTGGACTGTGACACCTGAGGGACTGGACTGTGATCCCTGTGGGACTGGAATGTGATCCTGTGGGACAGGACTGTTATCCCTTGGGACCGTACTATGATCCCAATGGGACTGGACTGTGATCCCTGTGGAACTGGACTGTGATCCCTGCGGGACTGGACTGTGATCCCAGTGGGAGAGATTTGACCCCTGTGGTAAAGGACTGTGATGCCAGTGGGAAATATATGTGACCCCTGTGGTACTGGATTGTGATCCCTGTGGGACAGGACTCTGATCCCGGTGACACTGGACTGTGATCCCTGCGGGACTGGACTGTGATCGCTGTGAGCCTGGAATGTGATCCCTGTGGGATGTGGCTGTGCTCCCTGTGGGACTGGACTGTGAACCCTGTGGGAATTGACTGTTTACCCAGTGGGTCTGGAATGTGAACCTGAAGGACAGGTCTGTGACTCCTGTGGGACAGGACTGGTCTATGATCCCTGTCGGACTGGACTGTGATCAGTGAGGGACTGGACTGTGATCCCTATGGGACTGGTCTGTGATCCCTGTGGGATGAACTGTGACAACTGTGGGACATGACTGTGACCCCTGGGGACAGGACTGTGACCCATGTGGGACTGGACTGTGATCCCTTTGCGACTGGACTGTGACCCCTGTGGGACTGGACTGTGATCCCAGTGGGACAGAGTTGACCCTTGTGGTAAAGGACTGTGATGCCAGTGGGATATATATGTGACCCCTGTGGTACTGGACTGTGATCCCTGTGGGACAGGACTCTGATCCCGGTGGGACTGGACTGTGATCCCTGCGGGACTGGACTGTGATCGCTGTGAGCCTGGAATGTGATCCCTGTGGGACGTGGCTCTGCTCCCTGTGGGACTGGACTGTGATCCCTGGCGGAATGGACTGTGATTGCTGTGCGACTGGGCTGTGACCCCTGTGAGATTGGACTGTGATCCCTGTGGGACTGAACTGTGATCCTTGTGAGAATGGACTGTGGATCCTGTTGGACTGGATTGTGATCCCTGTGGGACTGGACAGTGATCCCTGTGGGAATGGATTATGAGCCCTGTAGGACCGGACTATGATCCCTGTGGTAATGTACTGTGGACCCAGTTGATTGAACTGTGACACACTTTTGACTGGACTGTGACACCTGTGGGACTGGACTGTGATCCCTGTGGGAGAGAAATATGATCCCTGTGGGACTGGTCGGTGAACCATGTGGGACTGGAATGTGATCCCTGTGAGAATGGAGTGTGAGCCATGTTGGACTGGACTATGGTCCGTGTTGGACTGAACTGTGAACCCTGAGGGACTGAAATGTGATCCCTGTGGGACTGGACTGTCATCCCTGTGGGATAGGACTCTGATCCCAATGGGACTGGACCGTGATGCCTGTGGGCCTGGAATGTGCCTCCTGTGGACTGGACTGTGACCCACATTTGACTGGACTGTGACACCTGGGGGACTGGACTGTGATCCCTGTGGGAGAGAAATATGATCCATGTGGGACTGGTCGGTGAACCATGTGGGACTGGACTGTGACCCCTGTGGGAGTGGACTGTGATCCCTGTGAGATTGGACTGTGATCCCAGTAGGACTGGACTGTGACCCCTGTGGGACTGAAATGCGATCCTGTGTGACAGGACTGTTATCCCTGTGGGACCGTACTGTGCTCCCAATGGGACTGGACTGTGATCCCTGTGGAACTGGACTGTGATCCCTATGGGACTGGACTGTGATCCCTATGGGACTGGACTGTGATCCCTGTGGGACTGGACTGTGATCCCATTTGGACTGGACTGTGACCGCTGTGGGACTGGAATGTGATCCTGTGGGACTGGACTATGATCCCTGTGGGACTGTGCTGTGATCCCAATGGGACTGGACTGTGATCCCTGTGGAACTGGACTGTGATCCCTGTGGGACTGGACTGTGATCCCAGTGGGACAGATGTGACCCCTGTGGTAAAGGACTGTGATCCCAGTGGGATAGAAATATGACCCCTGTGGTACTGGACTGTGATCTCTGTGGGGCAGGACTCAGATCCCGGTGGGACTGGACTGTGATCCCTGCGGGACTGGATTGTGATCGCTGTGAGTCTGGAATGTGATCCATGTGGGACGTGGCTGTGCTACCTGTGGGACTGGACTGTGATCTCTGTCGGAATGGACTGTGATCCCTGTGCGACTGGGCTGTGACCCCTGTGAGATTGGTCTGTGATCCCTGTGGAACTGAACTGTGATCCTTGTGAGAATGGACTGTGGATCCTGTGGGACTGGATTATGAGCCCTGTAGGACCGGACTGTGATCCCTGTGGAAATGTACTGTGGACCCTGTTGGATTGGACTGTGACCCCTGTGGGACAGCAATTTGACCCCTGTTTGACAGGACAGAAATCCTTGTGGGACTGGATTGTGACCCCTGTGGGGCTGAACTGTGACCCCTGTGGGACTGGAATGTGAACCTGTGGGACGGGGCTGTGATCCCTGTTGGACTGGAAAATGATCCTTGTGGAACAAAACTGGCATCACTATGGACTGGACCGTTACCCCTGAGGGACAGGACTGTGACCCCTGAGGGACAGGACTCTGATCCCTGTGGGACTGGAATATGATCGACTGTGATCCTAGTGGGTTGGATTGTGATCCCTGTAGGACTGTACTATAACCCCTGTGCGACTTGACTGTGACCCCTGTGGGACTGGACTGTGACCCCTTTGGGTCTGTACTGTAACCCCTGTGGGACTTGACTTTGATATCTATTGGACTGGACTGTGATCACTGTGCGATTGGACTGTGAACCCTGAGGGACAAGACTGTGAACCCTGTGGGACAGGACCGTTACCATGTGGGAGAGGGCTGATATCCTTGTGGGACTCGACTGTAATCCCTGTGGAACTGGGCAGTGATGCTAGTAAAACTGGACTGAGTCCACTGTTGGACTGGACTGTGACGCCGGTGGAACTGGACTGTGATCTATGTGGTACTGGACTGTGACCCCTGTGGGACTGGACTGTGAACCCTGTGGGAATTGACTGTTTACCCAGTGGGTCTGGAATGTGAACCTGAAGGACAGGTCTGTGACCCCTGTGGGACAGGACTGTTGATTTCTGTGGGACTGGACTGTTATCCCTGTGGGACTGGACTGTGACCGCTATTGACTGAACTGTGATCCCCGTGGAATTGTACTGTGAGCCCTGTGGGACTGGTCTATGATCCCTGTCGGACTGGACTGTGATCACTGAGGGACTGGACTGTGATCCCTGTGGGACTGGTCTGTGATCCCTGTGGGACTGAACTGTGACAGCTGTGGGACATGACTGTGACCCCTGGGGACAGGACTGTGACCCATGTGGGACTGGACTGTGACCAGTGTGGGACTGGACTGTGATCCCTGTGGGACTAGACTGTGAACCCTGTGGGACTGGACTGTGATCCCTGTGGGACAGGACTGTGATCCCTGTGGGACTGGACTGTGATCCCTGTGGGACTGAACTGTGACAGCTGTGGGACATGACTGTGACCCCTGGGGACAGGACTGTGACCCATGTGGGACTGGACTGTGACCAGTGTGGGACTGGACTGTGATCCCTGTGGGACTAGACTGTGAACCCTGTGGGACTGGACTGTGATCCCTGTGGGACAGGACTGTGCTCCCTGTGGGACTGGACTGTGACCCCTGTGGGACTGAACTGTGATCCCTTAGAGACTGGACTGTGATCCCAATGGGACTGGAGTGTAATCACTTCGGAACTGGACTGTGATCCCTGTGGGACAGGACTGTGACCCATGTGGGACTGGACTGTGACCCATGTGGGTCTGGACTGTGATCCCTGTGGGACTGGACCGTGACACCTGTGGGACTGGACTGTGATCCCTGTGGGACAGGACTGTGATCCCTACGGGACTGCACTCTAAAACCTGCGGGACTGGACTGTGAGCTCTGTGGGAGAGGACTGTGATCCCTGTAGCACTGGACTGTGATCCCTGTCGGAATGGCATGTGATATCTGTTGGACTGGACTGTGATCACTGTGGGACTGGACTGTAATCACTTCGGGACTGGACTGTGATCCCTGTGGGACAGGACTGTGACCCATGTGGGACTGGACTGTGATCCCTGTGGGACTGGACCGTGACCCCTGTGGGACTGGACTGTTATCTCTGTGGGAGAGGACTGTGATCCCTGTAGGACTGGACGGTGATCCCTTTGAGACTCGATTGTGATCCCTGTGGGACAGGACTGTGAACCCTGCGGGACTGCACTCTGACCCCTGCGGGACTGGACTGTGAGCTCTTTGGGAGAGGACTATGATCCCTGTAGGACTGGACTGTAATCCCTGTCGGAATGGCCATTGATATCTGTTGGACTGGACTGTGATCTCTGTGGGAGAGGACTGTGATCCCTGTGGGACTGGACTGTGACCCCTGTGGGACTGGACTGTGATTCCTGTGCAAGAGGTCTGTGATCCCTGTAGGACTGGACTGTGAACCCTTTGGGACTGGACTGTGATCCCTTCGGGACTGGACTGTGATCCCTGTGGGACAGGACAGTGATCCCTGTAGGACTGGATTGTGATCCAATCGGGACTGGACGGAGATCTCTGTGGGACAGGACTGTGATACTTTCGGGACTGGACAGTGACCCCTGTGGGACAGGACTGTGATCTATGTGGGTCTGGACTGTGATCCCTGTGGGAGAGGACTGCGATCACTGTGGGAGTGGACTGTGTTCCTTGTGGGACTGGACCGTGACCCTTGTGGTTCTGGAACGTGATCCATGTGGGACTGGACTGTGATCCCTGTGGTAATGGATTGTGACCCCTGTGAGACTGGACTGTGATCCCTGTGGGACAGGAATGATATCCTTGAGGGACTGGACTGTGATCAATGTGGGACTGGACTTTGATCCCTATGGCACTGGACTCTGACCCCTGTGGTACTGGACTGTAACCCCTGTGGGACTGGACTGTGACCCCTGTGGGACTGGACTGTGATCCCTGTGGGACTGGACTGTGATCCCTTCGGGACTGTACTGTGACTCCTGCGGGACTGCACTCTGACCACTGCGGGACTGGACTGTGAGCTCTGTGGTTATGGACGGTGATTCCTGTGGGACTGGACTTTGATAGCTGTGGGAGAGTACTTTGATCCCTGTCGGAATGGCATGTGATATCAGTTGGACTGGACTGTGATCCCTGTCGGACTGTACTATGATCCCTTCGGGACTGGACTGTGATACCTGTGGGACTGGACTGTGCTCCCTGTGGGACAGGGCTATGATCCTTTCGGGACTGGACTGTGATCCCTGAGGGACTGGAATGTGATCCATGTTGGACTGGACTGTGATCCATGTGTGATTGGACTGTGATCCATGTGGGACTGGACTGTGACCCCTGTGGGACTGGACTGTGATCCCTGTGGGACTGGACTGTGAACCCTTCGGCAGTGGACTGTGATCCCTGTGGGACTCGACTGTGATCCTTTCGGGACTGGACTGTGACCCCTGTGGCAGAGGACTGTGATCCTTGTGGAATTGGACTGTGATCCCTGTGGGACTGGACTGTGATCCATGTGGGATTGGACTGTGATCCATGTGGGACTGGACTGTGACCCCTGTGGGACTGGACTGTGACCCCTGTGGGACTGGACTGTGACCCCTGTGCGACTGGACTGTGATCTCTGTGGGACTAGACTGTGACCCCGATGGGAGTGGACCATGAAACCTGTGGGACAGGACAGTCCTCCCTGTGGGAATGGACTGTGATCCCTGTGGGGCAGGAATGAGATCCTTGTGGGAGAGGACTGTGATCCCTGTGGGACTGGACTATGATTCCTGTGGGACTGGACTGTGATGTCTGTGGGACTGGACTGTGATCTCTGTCGGACTGGACTGTGGTCCCTTCGGGACTGGACTATGATCCCCGTGGGACTGGACTGCGATACCTTCGGGACTGGACTGTGATCCCTGTGGGACTTGACTGTGAACCCTTCGGCAGTGGATTGTGATCCCTGTGGTACTGGACTGTGATCCCTGTGGGACTGGACTGTGATTCTTTCGGGACTGGACTGTGATCCCTGTGGGACTGGACTGTGAACCCTTCGGCAGTAGACTGTGATTCCTGTGGGACTCGACAGTGATCCTTTCGGGACTGGACTGTGACGCCTGTGGGACTGGACTGTGATCCTTTCCGGACTGGACTGTGATCCCTGTGGGACTGGACTGCGAACCCTTGGGCAGTGGACTGTGATCCCTGTGGGACTGGACTGTGATCCATGTGGGATTGGACTGTGACCCGTGTGGGACTGGACTGTGGACAATGTGGGATTGGACTGTGATCGATGTGGGACTGGACTGTGACCCCTGTCGGACTGGACTGTGACCCCTGTGGGACTGGAATGTGATCCTTTCGGGACTGGACTGTGATCCCTGTGGGACTGGACTGTGAACCCTTCGGCAGTGGACTTTGATCCCTGTGGGACTGGACTGTGATCCATGTGGGACTGGACTGTGACCCCTGTGTGACTGGGCTGTGAACCCTCTGGTTCTGCACTTTGATCCATGTGGGACTGGACTGTGACCCCTGTGGGACTGGATTGTGACCCCTGTGGGACTGGAATCTGATCCCTGTGGGACTGGACTGTGATCCCTGTGGGACTAGACTGTGATCCCTGTGGGAGAGGACTGTGATCTCTGTGGGACTGGACTGTGATCCCTGTTGGACTGGACTGTGATCTCTGTGGGACTGGACTGTGACCCCGATGGGTGTGGACTATGAAACCTGTGGGACAGGACTGTCCCACCTGTGGGAATGGACTGTGATCCCTGTGGGACAGGAATTAGATCCTTGTGGGAGAGAACTGTGATCCCTGTGGGACTGGACTATGATTCCTGTGGGACTGGACTGTGATCTCTGTTGGATTGGACTGTGATCTCTGTGGGACTGGACTGTGATCTCTGTGGAACTGGACTGTGATCTCTGTAGGACTGGACTGTGGTCCCTTCGGGACTGGACTATGATCCCTGTGGGACTGGATTGCGATCCATGTGGGACTGGACTGTGATCCCTTCGGGACTGTACTGTGATTCCTGTGGGACTTGACTGCGAACCCTTCGGCAGTGGACTGTGAACCCTGTGGGACTGGACTGTGATCCCTGTGGGACTGGACTGTGAACCCTTCGGCAGTGGAGTGTGATCCCTGTGGGACTCGACTGTGATCCTTTCGGGACTGGATTGTGACCCCTGTGGGACTGGACAGTGATCCTTTCGGGACTGGACTGTGATCCCTGTGGGACTGGACTGTGATCCTTTCGGGACAGGACTGTGATCCCTGTGGGACTGGACTTTGAACCCTTCGGCAGTGGACTATGATCCCTGTGGGACTGGACTGTGATCCATGTGGGACTGGACATGACCCCTTTGGTACTGGACTGTGAACCCTGTGGGATTGGACTGTGATCCATGTAGGAATGGACTGTGACCCCTGTCGGACTGGACTGTGACCCCTGTGGGACTGGACTGTGATCCTTTCGGGACTGGACTGTGATCCCTGTGGGACTGGACTGTGAACCCTTCGGAAGTGGACTGTGATCCCTGTGGGACTGGACTGTGATCCATGTGGGACTGGACTGTGACTCCTGTGAGACTGGACTCTGAACCCTGTTGTTCTGGACTTTGATCCATGTGGGACTGGACTGTGACCCCTGTGGGACTGGTCTTTGACCCCTGTGGGACTGGACTGTGATCCTTTCCGGACTGGACTGTGATCCCTGTGGGACTGGACTGCGAACCCTTGGGCAGTGGACTGTGATCCCTGTGGGACTGGACTGTGATCCATGTGGGATTGGACTGTGACCCCTGTGGGACTGGACTGTGGACAATGTGGGATTGGACTGTGATCGATGTGGGACTGGACTGTGACCCCTGTCGGACTGGACTGTGACCCCTGTGGGACTGGAATGTGATCCTTTCGGGACTGGACTGTGATCCCTGTGGGACTGGACTGTGAACCCTTCGGCAGTGGACTTTGATCCCTGTGGGACTGGACTGTGATCCATGTGGGACTGGACTGTGACCCCTGTGGGACTGGGCTGTGAACCCTGTGGTTCTGCACTTTGATCCATGTGGGACTGGACTGTGACCCCTGTGGGACTGGAATCTGATCCCTGTGGGACTGGACTGTGATCCCTGTGGGACTAGACTGTGATCCCTGTGGGAGAGGACTGTGATCTCTGTGGGACTGGACTGTGATCCCTGTTGGACTGGACTGTGATCTCTGTGGGACTGGACTGTGACCCCGATGGGTGTGGACTATGAAACCTGTGGGACAGGACTGTCCCACCTGTGGGAATGGACTGTGATCCCTGTGGGACAGGAATTAGATCCTTGTGGGAGAGAACTGTGATCCCTGTGGGACTGGACTATGATTCCTGTGGGACTGGACTGTGATCTCTGTTGGATTGGACTGTGATCTCTGTGGGACTGGACTGTGATCTCTGTGGAACTGGACTGTGATCTCTGTAGGACTGGACTGTGGTCCCTTCGGGACTGGACTATGATCCCTGTAGGACTGGATTGCGATCCATGTGGGACTGGACTGTGATCCCTTCGGGACTGTACTGTGATTCCTGTGGGACTTGACTGCGAACCCTTCGGCAGTGGACTGTGAACCCTGTGGGACTGGACTGTGATCCCTGTGGGACTGGACTGTGAACCCTTCGGCAGTGGAGTGTGATCCCTGTGGGACTCGACTGTGATCCTTTCGGGACTGGATTGTGACCCCTGTGGGACTGGACAGTGATCCTTTCGGGACTGGACTGTGATCCCTGTGGGACTGGACTGTGATCCTTTCGGGACAGGACTGTGATCCCTGTGGGACTGGACTTTGAACCCTTCGGCAGTGGACTATGATCCCTGTGGGACTGGACTGTGATCCATGTGGGACGGGACATGACCCCTTTGGGACTGGACTGTGAACCCTGTGGGATTGGACTGTGATCCATGTAGGAATGGACTGTGACCCCTGTCGGACTGGACTGTGACCCCTGTGGGACTGGACTGTGATCCTTTCGGGACTGGACTGTGATCCCTGTGGGACTGGACTGTGAACCCTTCGGAAGTGGACTGTGATCCCTGTGGGACTGGACTGTGATCCATGTGGGACTGGACTGTGACTCCTGTGAGACTGGACTCTGAACCCTGTTGTTCTGGACTTTGATCCATGTGGGACTGGACTGTGACCCCTGTGGGACTGGTCTTTGACCCCTGTGGGACTGGACTGTGATCCTTTCCGGACTGGACTGTGATCCCTGTGGGACTGGACTGCGAACCCTTGGGCAGTGGACTGTGATCCCTGTGGGACTGGACTGTGATCCATGTGGGATTGGACTGTGACCCCTGTGGGACTGGACTGTGGACAATGTGGGATTGGACTGTGATCGATGTGGGACTGGACTGTGACCCCTGTCGGACTGGACTGTGACCCCTGTGGGACTGGACTGTGATCCTTTCGGGACTGGACTGTGATCCCTGTGGGACTGGACTGTGAACCCTTCGGCAGTGGACTTTGATCCCTGTGGGACTGGACTGTGATCCATGTGGGACTGGACTGTGACCCCTGTGGGACTGGGCTGTGAACCCTGTGGTTCTGCACTTTGATCCATGTGGGACTGGACTGTGACCCCTGTGGGACTGGATTGTGACCCCTGTGGGACTGGAATCTGATCCCTGTGGGACTGGACTGTGATCCCTGTGGGACTAGACTGTGATCCCTGTGGGAGAGGACTGTGATCTCTGTGGGACTGGACTGTGATCCCTGTTGGACTGGACTGTGATCTCTGTGGGACTGGACTGTGACCCCGATGGGTGTGGACTATGAAACCTGTGGGACAGGACTGTCCCACCTGTGGGAATGGACTGTGATCCCTGAGGGACTGGAATGTGATCCATGTTGGACTGGACTGTGATCCATGTGTGATTGGACTGTGATCCATGTGGGACTGGACTGTGACCCCTGTGGGACTGGACTGTGATCCCTGTGGGACTGGACTGTGAACCCTTCGGCAGTGGACTGTGATCCCTGTGGGACTCGACTGTGATCCTTTCGGGACTGGACTGTGACCCCTGTGGCAGAGGACTATGATCCTTGTGGAATTGGACTGTGATCCCTGTGGGACTGGACTGTGATCCATGTGGGATTGGACTGTGATCCATGTGGGACTGGACTGTGACCCCTGTGGGACTGGACTGTGACCCCTGTGGGACTGGACTGTGACCCCTGTGCGACTGGACTGTGATCTCTGTGGGACTAGACTGTGACCCCGATGGGAGTGGACCATGAAACCTGTGGGACAGGACAGTCCTCCCTGTGGGAATGGACTGTGATCCCCGTGGGGCAGGAATGAGATCCTTGTGGGAGAGGACTGTGATCCCTGTGGGACTGGACTATGATTCCTGTGGGACTGGACTGTGATGTCTGTGGGACTGGACTGTGATCTCTGTCGGACTGGACTGTGGTCCCTTCGGGACTGGACTATGATCCCTGTGGGACTGGACTGCGATCCCTTCGGGACTGGACTGTGATCCCTGTGGGACTTGACTGTGAACACTTCGGCAGTGGATTGTGATCCCTGTGGTACTGGACTGTGATCCCTGTGGGACTGGACTGTGATTCTTTCGGGACTGGACTGTGATCCCTGTGGGACTGGACTGTGAACCCTTCGGCAGTAGACTGTGATTCCTGTGGGACTCGACAGTGATCCTTTCGGGACTGGACTGTGACCCCTGTGGGACTGGACTGTGATCCTTTCTGGACTGGACTGTGATCCCTGTGGGACTGGACTGTGAACCCTTCCGAAGTGGACTGTGATCCCTGTGGGACTGGACTGTGATCCATGTGGGACTGGACTGTGACTCCTGTGAGACTGGACTCTGAACCCTGTTGTTCTGGACTTTGATCCATGTGGGACTGGACTGTGACCCCTGTGGGACTGGTCTTTGACCCCTGTGGGACTGGACTGTGATCCTTTCCGGACTGGACTGTGATCCCTGTGGGACTGGACTGCGAACCCTTGGGCAGTGGACTGTGATCCCTGTGGGACTGGACTGTGATCCATGTGGGATTGGACTGTGACCCCTGTGGGACTGGACTGTGGACAATGTGGGATTGGACTGTGATCGATGTGGGACTGGACTGTGACCCCTGTCGGACTGGACTGTGACCCCTGTGGGACTGGACTGTGATCCTTTCGGGACTGGACTGTGATCCCTGTGGGACTGGACTGTGAACCCTTCGGCAGTGGACTTTGATCCCTGTGGGACTGGACTGTGATCCATGTGGGACTGGACTGTGACCCCTGTGGGACTGGGCTGTGAACCCTGTGGTTCTGCACTTTGATCCATGTGGGACTGGACTGTGACCCCTGTGGGACTGGATTGTGACCCCTGTGGGACTGGAATCTGATCCCTGTGGGACTGGACTGTGATCCCTGTGGGACTAGACTGTGATCCCTGTGGGAGAGGACTGTGATCTCTGTGGGACTGGACTGTGATCCCTGTTGGACTGGACTGTGATCTCTGTGGGACTGGACTGTGACCCCGATGGGTGTGGACTATGAAACCTGTGGGACAGGACTGTCCCACCTGTGGGAATGGACTGTGATCCCTGTGGGACAGGAATTAGATCCTTGTGGGAGAGAACTGTGATCCCTGTGGGACTGGACTATGATTCCTGTGGGACTGGACTGTGATCTCTGTTGGATTGGACTGTGATCTCTGTGGGACTGGACTGTGATCTCTGTGGAACTGGACTGTGATCTCTGTAGGACTGGACTGTGGTCCCTTCGGGACTGGACTATGATCCCTGTGGGACTGGATTGCGATCCATGTGGGACTGGACTGTGATCCCTTCGGGACTGTACTGTGATTCCTGTGGGACTTGACTGCGAACCCTTCGGCAGTGGACTGTGAACCCTGTGGGACTGGACTGTGATCTCTGTGGGACTGGACTGTGAACCCTTCGGCAGTGGAGTGTGATCCCTGTGGGACTCGACTGTGATCCTTTCGGGACTGGATTGTGACCCCTGTGGGACTGGACAGTGATCCTTTCGGGACTGGACTGTGATCCCTGTGGGACTGGACTGTGATCCTTTCGGGACAGGACTGTGATCCCTGTGGGACTGGACTGTGAACCCTTCGGCAGTGGACTATGATCCCTGTGGGACTGGACTGTGATCCATGTGGGACTGGACATGACCCCTTTGGGACTGGACTGTGAACCCTGTGGGATTGGACTGTGATCCATGTAGGAATGGACTGTGACCCCTGTCGGACTGGACTGTGACCCCTGTGGGACTGGACTGTGATCCTTTTGGGACTGGACTGTGATCCCTGTGGGACTGGACTGTGAACCCTTCGGAAGTGGACTGTGATCCCTGTGGGACTGGACTGTGATCCATGTGGGACTGGACTGCGACTCCTGTGAGACTGGACTCTGAACCCTGTTGTTCTGGACTTTGATCCATGTGGGACTGGACTGTGACCCCTGTGGGACTGGTCTTTGACCCCTGTGGGACTGGAATGTGATTCCTGTGGGACTGGACTGTGATCCCTGTGGGACTGGAATGTGATTCCTGTGGGAGAGGACTGTGATCTCTGTGGGACTGGACTCTGATCCCTGTCGGATTGGACTGTGACCTCTGTGGGACTGGATTGTGGTCCTTGTAGGACTGGACTGTGGTCCCTTCGGGACTGGACTATGAAACCTGTGGGACTGGACTGCGATCCCTGTGGGACTGGACTTTCATCCCTTCGGGACTGGAATGTGAACCCTGTGGGACTGGACTGTGATCCATGTCGGACTGGACTGTGATCCCTGTGGGACTGGACTGTGACCCCTGTGGGACTGGACTGTGAACCCTGTGGGACAAGACTGTGCTCCCTGTGGGAATTGACTGTGAACCCTGTGGGACAGGAATGAGATCCTAGTGGGACAGGACGGTGATCAGTGTGGGTTTGGACTCTGACCCCTGTGGCACTGGACTCTGACCCCTTTGGTACTGGACACTGACCCCTGTGGGCAGGAATGTGATCCCTGTGGTACTGGACTGTGATCCGTGTGGAACTGGACTGTGATCCGCGTGGGTCTGGATACCCGCACTTGTGGGTCAGGACTGTGATCCCAGTGGGACTGGACTGTGATCCCTGTGGGACTGGATTGTGATTACTGAGGGGCTGGTCTGTAATCCCTGTGGCACAGTACTGTGATACAGTGGGACTGGACTGCAATCTCTGTGGGACTGGATTGTGATCCCTGTGGGACTGGACTATGATCCCTGTGGGACCGGACCGTGATCCAATGGGACTGGACTGCAAACCCTGTGGGTCTGGAATGTGATCCCTGTGGGACTGTACTGTAATCCCTGTGGGACAGGCCTGTGATCGAGTGGGACCTGA
Organism: Pristiophorus japonicus; assembly: GCF_044704955.1. NCBI lineage: Eukaryota > Metazoa > Chordata > Chondrichthyes > Pristiophoridae > Pristiophorus > Pristiophorus japonicus. The sequence continues at coordinate 16,315,506 of NC_092001.1, read as the reverse complement.
TTGTTATCCCTGTGGAACTGGACAGTGGGCCCTGTGGAACTGGGCTGTGATCCAGTGGAACTGGACTGTGATCCAGTGGGATCTGACTGCAATCGCTGTGGGACTGACTGTGAGTCCTGTGGGACTGGACTGTTAACCCTGTTGATGGGTTGCGAAAAATGACCATGAATGCCTCTCCCTGAAAATTAAAGAAATTGGACTGTTCAAAATGAGCTTTGGCTTTTCAAGTGGAGATCTAAGTTTTAAAAGGAAAAAGACAAAAGGAGGCCAACCTCATGGAAACCCGGCGCCCCCCTCCCGCGCCAGCGTTCGGACTTTTTGAAAATTGAATTCAAAATGGACCTAAATTACAGAAGCCTGATATCCCCTAAACATCTCCGGGAAGGAGCATATCAAATTTAAGTATCTGCAACATTTTGGCTGCGAAAAAGTGTTACCGAATACAGGAGGTGGGGCTAACCTCTATGAATCAAATTCGTGCATTAAGGATCTCAGTCTGTCTGGAGGAACTATGCAGCACCAATTCACCCCCTAAGAGATAATCAAATTACCAGCCATTATCTACACTACAGAACTCATCCAAAATATGCAACAAGCCAATTACCCAATCAACCACTATGGAAATCATGGGCACAACTATATGGCCAGGAAACTGGACAATCCTAAAACAGTGCAAAACCAGTGATAGTACATTATCAGACCCTAATCGAGTTACTGCTGACTAGCCGAACAAAAACACTGACAAAGGAGACATTTGAAACTCAATGGACAGAACAGTTTAAACAAAGCCTAAGAACTCATTAGGAGCGAAGATAAGGAAGCCTGTTTTAGTAAAACTGAAGATCTGTTTGGCATTTTAGGGTGCTTCTAGTGACACTGTTCAGGTAGCAGTATTGTGGCATAAGTTTAACCCCAGCCTCGAAAAGTGGGACACCGAAACATCGGCGAGAGGAATCTCTAAAATTCAAAAGGACAGCACTACGAAGGAAAACATGCTTTCAAAACGACTATCGGAAAGTTTCGGACCATCGCGACCAATCAAATAGTCAACGGGAACCAACCCGACAAAACCGAAGAAATACCGAACAATTTTTCCACTCTGCAAGCTGGTCCAACGCTACCAAGGGGTAAAACATTACCTATCTGAACTTTTAAGACGACCCTGACCAAGGAAAAGTGAATACTAACCGCAAAAATCCAATACGACCAGGACAACTAAGGCGAAGCCCGGAGTTGGAACTGTCAAAAGGGAATTGTTGAGCATGGTCCCTGAAACCCCAGGTTTCTAACGTAGCTAGATCGTGGGTCTGGGAATTTGAGGTTGTTCTTCCTGTTCCTAATGTTGATATTCTGATGTATTTTCCCCTTCCAGATTTAGGGCATAATTTTTGGGGGAGGTGGGAGAACTGTGTTCTTTTAATCTGTTTTCTGTGTTCTGTGTTCTTCCCAAATATACAACAATTGAGATGCCATTTCTCCCAATTTGCAGCTGATGACTATGATTATTAAAAACGTGCCTCTTTACTCTATTTGAACACAATAAAACCAGTTTTGCATCCTACCCAACTGACTCTGTCTCAGTTTCTCACAACCTCCAAATCAGACCACAGTCTCGTATCCAGGGTGTTGGGCGCCTCGAAAACGCCAATGCATCAGAGGAACCTGACCAAAAACCATCCCCGACATAATGGCGATCACAAAGTGACTGTGGCAAAAGGAATGTGAGGAGACAGACTTTGGTTGTGAGAAAAGAAGTAAAATGGAAGAGAGGATTGCCTCCTATGTGGGCAGAAGAGTGAATGTAACAAAGAATGGGTACGCGATCTGTTCCGCGCTGAGCGTCCAGGGGACGCTGCAGCCTGGTGGACAGAGGGCAAAATTCACAAAAAGGCAGTGGAAAAGGCAATTTGGCGAGTATGTCTGCATAAACAGGGCCAACTCTTAGATTCGACAGTCGAGAAACAAAGGGCTGAACTGAGAGAGGCAGAGGAACAGTCTAGTGCACAAACAATCATAGGGGAAAGGTTAATGAGAGAGTTACATGATCACAACGACGAAAGGCTTTACACAGGGAAGACGTTCAGGAATAGGTTGGATAATATGCAGTGTCAGGTCACATAGGCTGAGAAAAATGAATGGTTACTGCAAGAAGAGAATGCTCGCCTTAATAGTCAAATTAAAGAGCTGAAGTAGCGAGTCAAAGACATCCAGGCATCCTACAAAGTAATCAGCACGAAGGGGTTTGAATCGGGAGATCACGGCCTCTGCCAGCAGCAAATTGAAAGTTTAAGCCGTGCTCAGTCTAGGGCAAGAGGCATGGTGTGCTTCATAAGTGAGAGTACGACCCGGGCAGACCTGGACGAGCAGGAGAAAACTGTTCAGTCACGCTCTGTGGCGCCGGGGAACAACCCGGTTGGTGCAGCAGGAGGGAAGGACAATTGCTCAGGCAGGCAGGGTGTAAGGACCACCACCACCTGTGGTGCCGGGGCTTAACTCGGTTTGGCAGCAGGGAGAGAAGGGCGAGCCAGAACTGAAAGGGTCGGAGCCGGGACCAATGTGTCGGCTCCGGCAGCAAAAGTTCAGCGTGTGTGGGTGGACCACCGGGGGTTCTTGCGCGCAAATTCGTTGTTCCCCACGCTACCCAACAGTGGAGGGCTGTGGTAAGCAACCTGATTAAGCTTACACATAAGCGAGACCCATCCGTCCACTTCATGGAAGTGGAACAGGCAGCCGAGATTAGCGGATGTGATGACTCAGAGCAGGTAAAACAGTTCGTTTTTTCCCTGGACAACAAGCTGTACCAGTCTCTTTCGGCGAAGTGCAGAAAGGGCAGGGGTACATATGATGATGTCCGGGATGATGGTCTGGAGGCCATGGGTTTAAATGAGGGAAGACCCTTCTCCAGAGTGGAGAAGACAGTTCAGTTCGTGGGAGAAACCCCTCAGGCTTTCGCGGACAGGCTGTGGCCTGTGTATCAGCGAGCCTGCAGTATGGCTCTCGACCGGGCTCATCTTACACCGGGCAAACGGGCACAATGGTTCCGGAGCATAGTGGCGAACAGCCTGCCCCGGATCACAGCCAGAGCAGAGCTTCGGTTTGACCCGAGGGACCCCCAAGCCAACGAGGAAACAGTGATTAGGCAACTGACCATGGCATATCGGAACTGCAGGGGGGCAGAGCATCCACCGAAGGGAAAGGTACATGAGTTAAAACACAGTCAGGGAAAGAAAGAGAAGGAAGCGGGTAATCCTCCGAAACCAAGCGTAACTGCTTTGGGTGCGGGAAGAATGGGCATTGAGTAAGGACTGTAGGAATCCCTGGAATGACAGGGTAGGAAACAATCCACAGTCTCAGCCTAAAAGACCGAGCCGTCGGACTCACCCCAAACATTTGAGACCATGGTGGCTGCATTCCGAACAGCACTAATGGGTCCGGGGAAGGTAGCCACGGCCACCAGTACAGTGATACCATCTGCCTCATCTCACCCAGATTATGACTAAAATCAGCGCATCCTGTCGACCTGTGTCCCGAGTGTACGATGCCTGGAAGCGACCGTATGTCGAAATGGAGGTGTGGAGAATAAAGGGACTTATTTTCTGGACACTGGAGCAGCATGCACTATAGTCTATGCAGATGACCCCACAGCCTCACCTCTATCAAACGGGACCTCATACAGCCTAGTGGGATTCACGGGCAATGAACAATCTGGCTCATTCTCCATCCCGCTGTCCATTCAATTAGGAACACTGCACACTCAGTGGACGTGTGTCCTGATGAAATGGGAGCAGGAGGGAAAAGGAATCCTAGGGGCCGACTTTATTATAGGTCACCGGATTCTAGTGGATATAAGAAACCATTGTCTGTGGGGGCAGCCTGTACCGGTAAAGAAAGTGACGTAGCAGTCATCCCAGAGAAACAAGGAAAGGGGACCCTGTGTACAATGAAGACAAAGGAGGGTTACGGCCTTGAATTTCAGGTCAGTAACACGCCAGTGGAGTAGCAGGCTGCTGTGCGAGCACACCACGCCGCATTTGCCACACACAAACATGATTGTAGGAGAGTAAACGGGGTCGAGGTCAGTGTGAGTGGGGACCCCATGACCCGACCACAAAAGCTGTACAATTTCTCCAGGGATGCAGAGGCAGACATGCAAACGGCCAGAGTTCTTTGGTTAAACATGGGGTATTGAGACCGATAGCCACCCATGTGAACTCTACATTGTGGCCGGTTAAGAAACCGGACAATCCCTGGGGAGCCACGGTGGACTACCGGGTACTCAACCGTAACATCCCCGCCTGTGCATCCATGGTCGCGGCTGTCGCCGACCTCATTGGAAGTATCCCAGCATCCGCAACCACCTTCACGGTGCTGGATATTTCCAACGGGTTTTGGTCCATTCCCTTGCGAAGGGAGGACCAGTCCAAGTTCGTTTTTACATTTAAAGGCCAACACTACACTTGGAACTGCCTGCCCCAGGGTTTTCACAACAGCCCCAGCATTTTTCATCAATGCATGGTGAACTGCTTGAAGGGTTTTAGCAGACCCCGGCAGCTGGTCCAGTATGTGAACAATCTGCTCCTATTCCACGATGAGGGTGAGCAGCATGGCCCACTGCTGGCCGAGCTGCTGGAGCTACTTAGGGAGGAAGGTTTTAAAGTTAACCCTAAGAAGGCGCAGATCTAACAGTATCTAACGGGGACAGCCCACCGGTGCTCTGCAGAAGGGGTATGGTAAGTCAACGTAGGTTTTCGGGCCGGGATACACTCCTCAGGCCGCGAAATCTACGTGAACGGTTCGAGCACAGTAACTGCTGGTAAACGACTTACAGGGTGCAGAGTCTATGACCCAGCGGCGAACATTGCCCTGAATATTAAACTCCGCAGCACCATGAGCGCCCAGCATGCCGAACTGTCCACGGTGGTATACGTGGTCACACACCCCTAGAAATTCCCTAACCCGTACACGATATGCGTGTACAATATGTTTACATGCAACTGGTGTACGGAGTACCTGGCCATCTAGTCCCGTCAGGAGACCTTTGGCAATCAAGCCCCTGCTGGAAAAGTACATGACGGACTTAGGGGAGGAAAGGGAGATTTACTTTCACAATGTGAAAGCCCACTCGACCACTGAAACTTGAGGTCAGGGAAACCAGCAGGCAGACGTGCTGGCTAAAGAGGCTGCTCGCACAAGGAGGTTTTGGGATCCTTACGCCCTGGACCCCATAGCAGCAGTTAGGGGCAGAGTAGGAACGGCAGACAGGGCAAGGGTAGTATTAGCGCCGGACCTGTCCTCAGACCCGTTTTAAATGCACTAATCAAGGGAGAAAAAGTAGAAGGACCATAATGCGCAGCAGCCATCACCATTAAAGAAGGCATGCTATTCAGGGGAGAGCAATGGGTAGTGCCACAGCAACACAGGAGGGAATTCCTCCAACTTGCCCAAGAGGGTCCAGGAGCGGGGCACCCCGGACCTGAGACCACCTGGCAACTGGTGGAACAGGCAGCGTGGTGGACGAGACTCAGGGAGGATGTCCGCGAGTTCTGCGCCGACTGCCTAGTGTGTGCTGCTAACAACTCTGACCCCCGGAAAGGAAGGTTTCTATGGGACACATCAGGAGGGTAGAGGGACCATGGCAGTGGATTCAGATCGACTACATCCGGCCCCTACCCACCGCCCAGGGAGGCGATAAATATTGCCTAGTCCTGTGGATGTGTTATCCAAATGGGTTGAAGCCTTTCCATGCCGAACAGCCATGGCTTTAGGAACAGCTAGGATCCTTGTGAAAGAGGTATTCACCGGTGGGGACTACAACAGTATGTGGAGTCTGACCAGGGGAGCCACTTCGCAGGCCAACTAATGCAGGCAATCTTTAATACGCTCAGCATTGAAGGGAAATGGCAGGTTGCCCACAACGCACAGTCATCAGGTATTGTGGAGCGTTAAAACCGCACCATTAAATAAAGGCTGCGGAAGGAGACGGGACACTCACACCAAAAATGGGTAAAGGTCTTACCGCTGATCCTAATGGGGATCCGGGGGAGCCAGTCACAGAGCAATGCGAAATCCCACCCATGTCCTAGCCCCAGTGCTCACGGAAGGTCAGCTCAGAGAGGTCAACCAGGACCGTTTTTTCAAGAATCTGTTTGAACACCTCAAGCAGATACACTGGCAAGCTGCTGATAACATGGGGAAGCAGCATCTGAGCAACCAATTGCTGCTAGAACCCCGCAAGCACCACGAATGGGAGATAGGGGATCAGGTGATGCTTAGGAATTTTGCCCGGGTAGGAACATTTGAAGCCCTATATATGGGACCATACCACATTGTGGACAAGTCAAAATCCATGAGATGCCCCGCTGCACGAAGTGGTACCATATCAACCAGTGTAAGCTGTTTAAACCAGGGGAGCCCGAAAAACGTAAGAAGCAGCCAGCAGCCGCTGGCTGTGAAGGTCCCAAAGGGGGCAGGGCAGCCTGAAAAACAGGGCAGGTGGGAGCGGGGAACTGCGTTACTGGAGGGACGATCCCAACAATTGCTTGGGACTTGGATGCACCCCAAGTAACAGTAGCCCCAAGAAGGACTACCCACGCACCACAACCAAAAGCCCCGTGGTCACCAGCGCCCCAGTTCCAATGGCTCGGACCAGATAAGGCCGCCACCAGGAAGGGGACACCCTAGATCAGGAAGCGCTGTAAAGATAAGGGCCCCCAGCCTGCAGCATCAGGCTGCGCAACACCTATAGAGCAGGATACTGCGGCCACACCAAAAGGGGCAGTGTGCTGCATCATCAAAGGGAACAGTTCCCCGATCGCTCGCCTGGGACACAGGGCAAACGCCGGTAACATTAGCGAGAGCCCTCCGGATGTTGCGGCTCAGGCCGTCTTATTTGCAGCCTTACAAGATGTTCAGGAGCTGTCCCAAGTGGAGGTAAACAGGAATTAGCCTGGCCACCCGTAGACGGGTGGCAGATGTACATATGTAGCGATGTGAATTTAAGGATGTATAAAATATGAATTTATGTATGTTTAGTGAATAATTTAGAATAGTGTAAGATTTATCTGTATAATGATAAGTATATATGTATTATTTAATTGGGGTAAGGAAAAGAATCTAACTGTGCAGCTGTTAAAAGAAGCTCAGGCCGGGTAACACCTGGGAGTAAGAGAAATCGACCGCTGTGGCTATTAAGGAAGCACCGGTAAGATAACAAGCAGAACGTTTTTGAGACAAAGTTAAAAGCAATCAGTCCACAAGGAACTGAATAAGACAGCCAGTCAATTAAAGACTATGAGCCCAACTTGGAACTCAGTCACCTTTGTCAAGACAGAGAGCTTTCTCAGGGCAAGACAATCTGTTTTCTGTGCCCCTACAGGAAGTGGACAGCATGAGAAGGATCCTTTTCCTGCTCGCCCTGATAAGGAAGAGCAGCAGCGACTGAGGAGACGTGGAAGAATCCCTAATTTATGGGTGTCCTGTGAGTGAGAGCAATTTTTGCATTAAATGCGAGGCACCGGTTAAAGTGGCCCAATAATGGATTGTACCCATTCCTGAGCCCGAAATGTTCACCTCACAGTCACCGACAATTCCACAAATCTACAAGACTATGGAACGTATTTTGGTTATGCAATTCCTCATCTACCTGAACATCTTGACTCTTTGTTGAAAGCTATGGAAATATCGCAAAAACATTTCTACACTTGAGAACAAAAGACATTTAAGATGGGGAGTGAGATCTTGGCTATCAGAGTTCCACCCTGGTGGGACATTTTCGGAAATATAGAAGTCCATTCTTGGATCAGAATAGCCTCCCATCTTTTGCTACTATGTCAGCTCTGGCTAGTTCTGTATCTGTGGTGTTCCAAGTGCAAAGGGGAGAACCGAAGGCACCAATATCGATATTACAGGATGGTGGACAAAGCTTAGGAACCCTCTTAGCAATTTAAGTTTATAATGTTGTGTGATGTATTTGAAATATGTATTATTCTTGTGAAGTGCAGCGTACCTTGCCAATATGCTTGTAAAGGGAAGAGGATGTAAGTGAATGCTGTATCATGTAAAGCGGAATGTATGCTCTGGTTGCGGGAATGTTAGCTCTTGAGAGTCAGGAATCTTTGCTCACGTGTAAAGTGACACTATGGTTAGATAGTGTCATAGGGGGACTGAAGGGTTCTCAAAAATTCCCATGAGTCACTCTCCCTGAAAATTAAAGAAATGCTCCTCTTGGACTGTTAAACATGATCTATGGATTTTTCAAGTGGAGATCTAAGTTTTAAAAGGAAACTGGCAAAAGGGGGCAAACCTCCTGGAACACCGCCCCCCCCTCACCCAGTGTTTGGCCTTTCTGAAAATAAATTAAAAAATGGACCTAAATCACAGAAGCCTGAGATCTCCTAAACATCTCTGGGAAGGAACATATCTATTTTAAGATTCCACAACATTTTTTCTGCTGCGAAATAGAGTAACAAATTCCAGGAGGTGGGGCTAACCTCTGTGAAGCAACTTCGTGTGTTAAGGGTCCCAGACTACCTGGGGGAACTATGCAGCACCAATTCACACCCTCAGAGATAATCAAATTACCAGCCATTATCTAAACTACAGAACTCATCCAAAATATACAAGAAGCCAATTACCCATTCAACCGCAATGGAAAGCATTGGCCCAACTAGGTGGCCAGGAAACTGGACAATCCTAAAACAATGCAAAACCAGTGATAGCACATTATCAAACCCTAATCGAGTGACTGCTGACTAGCCCACCAAAAACACTGACAAAGGAGACATTTGAAAATCAATGGACAGAAAAGTTAAAACATAGCCCAAGAATTGATTTGGTGTGACGATAAGGAAGCCTGTTTAAGTAGAATTGACGGCGTGTTGTGGCAGTAAAGAGTGCTTCTAGAGACACTATTAAGGTATCAGTCTCGTTGCATAAGTTTAACACCAAGATTGAAAAGTGGGACCCCGAAACATCCACGAAAGGAATCTCTAAAACACAGAATAACAGCACCACGACCCCAAACAGGCTTTCAAAATGACTATCGGAAAGTTTCGGATCATCGCCACCAATCAAACAGTCAACCGAAACCAACCGGACAAAACCGAAGAAAATACGAAGGTTTTTGCACTCTACAAGCTGTTCCTAAGCTATCAAGGAGTAAAACATTACCTAACGGAACTTTTAAGACTATCCTGACCAAGGAAAACTGAATACTCACTCCACAAGTCCAATACGCACCTTACCGCATCAGCGGACTCAGCCCAAATAAAGAGGCGACGCAGGCTGAGGTCCCCAACGAGGTCCGGGGTACAGACTACAGAACCCGGACAACTAAGGCGAACCCCAGAGCTTGGAACTGTCAAAAGGGAATTGGTGAGCATGGTCCCTGAAACTCCAGAGTTCGAACCCAGCTAGAAAGTGGGTCTGGGAGGTCGGCGTTTTACTTACTGTTCCTGCCTGTTGAAGTTCTGATGTTCTGTAAAGAGTTGGGGTCCCAGCATTGAGCCCTGCGGCACTCCACCAATCACTGCCTACCATTCTGAAAAGGACCCGTTAACCGACTCTCTGCTTTATCTCTGCCAACCAGTTCTCTATCCACGTCAGTATGTTACCCCCAATACCATGTGCTTTAACTTTGCATCCCAATCTCTTGTGTGGGACCTTGTCAAAAGCCTTTTGAAAGTCCAAATACACCACATCCACTGTTTCTCCCTTGTCCACTCTACGAGTTACATCCTCAAAGAATTTCAGATTTGTCAAGCATGAGTTCCCCTTCATAAATTAATGCTGACTTGGACCGATCCTGTCACTGCTTTCCAAATGCGCTGCTATTTAACCTTAATAATTGATAACAACATTATCCCCACCACTGATGTCAAGCTAACTGGTCTATAATTACCCGCTTTCTCTCGCCCTCAATTTTTAACACGTGGTGTTACATTAGCTACCCTCCAGTCCACAGGAACTGATCCCCAGTTGAAAAACTGTTTGCTAATTATCATCAATGCATCCACTATTTCTAGGTCCACTTCCTTAAGTACTCTGGGATGCAGACTATCAGGCCCCGGGATTTATCGGCCTTCAATCACATCAATTTCTCAAACACAGTTTCCTGCCTAATAAGGATATCCTTCAGTTCCTCGTTCTCACTATACCCTCGGTCCCCTAGTACTTTCGGAAGGTTATTTGTGTCTTCCTTCATGAAGACAGAAACAAAGTATTTGTTCAATTGTTCTGCCATATCTTTGTTTCCCATTATAAATTCACCTGAATTCAACTGAAAGGGACCTACGTTTGTCTTCACTAATCTTTTTCTCTTAACATATCTATAGAATCATTTGCAGTCAGTTTTTATCTTTCCAGCAAGATTCTTCTCGTACTCTATTTTCCCCTTCTTAATTAAAAGCTTTGTCCTCCTCTGCTGAATTCTAAATTTCTCCCAGTCGTCAGGTTTGCTGCTTTTTCTTGCCAATTTATATGCCTCTTCCTGAGATTTAACACTATCCTTAATTTCCCTTGATAGCCAAGGTTGAGCCACCTTCCCTATTTTATTTTTACTCCAGACAGGGATGTACAATTGTTGAAGTTCATCCATGTGATCTTTAAATGTTTGCCATTGTATATCCACCGTCAACGCTTTAAGTATTATTTGCCAGTCTATGCTAGCCAATTCACGCCTCAAACCATTGAAGTTACCTATCCTTAAGTTCAGGACCCTAGTTTCTGAATTAACTGTGTCACTCTCCAGCCTAATAAAGAACTCTAACATGTTATGGTCTCTCTTTCCCAAGGGGCCTCGCACAACAAGTTTGCGAATTAGTCATTTCTCATCACCCATTCCATGATGACCAGCTCCCTGGTTGGTTCCTCGACATATTGGTCTAGAAAACATTGCTAATACACTCCAGGAAATCCTCCTCCATAGCATTGCTACCAGTTTGATTCGCCCAATCAATATGTAGATTAAAGTCACCCATGATAACTGCTGTACCTTTATTGCATGCAGCCATTATATCTTGTTTGATGCTGTCCCCAACCTTACCACTGCTGTTTGGTGGTCTGTACAAAATTCACACTGGCGTTTTCTGCCACTTGGTATTCCGCAGCTCCACCCATACCGATTCCACATCATCCACGCTAATGTCCATTCTTACTATTGCATTAATTTCCTGTTTAACTAACAATGCCACCCCGCCTCCTTTTCCTTCCTGTCTACCCTTCCTAAATGTTGAATACCCCTCGATGTTGAGTTTAATCTCTGTCCTTGCTGCTGCACTCTGCCTGCAGGACCTCCTCCCTCTTTCTACCAATGTCACTGGTACTGATATGGACCAGGACCTCTGACTGTTTACACTATCCCCCAAGAATATTTAGCAGCATCTCAGTGACATCCTTGATCCTGGCACCAGGTAGGCAACATCCCAGCCTGGAGTGACCTCTACGGCCGCAGAAACTGATGTCTGCTCGCCTGATTATCGAATCCACGACTGCTAATGCTCTTCCATTCTCCGTCCTCCACCTGTAAATATGTGCCATCCATGGTGGCGTGGACCTGTCTCGCTCTTCGGTCCCAGAGTCACCATCGCCCTCACCAGTACTCAGAAAAGAATACTGGTGAAATTCTGAGTCAAACAGACAGAGTGAGAAAGGAGATTTTGGGGTTTTGCTGCTTTGAAAGTGGAATAGTGCCCAGGCCCAGATGAAATGCATCCTCGGCTGTTGAGCGAATCAAGAAAGGAAATAGCAGAGGGGTTGACCTCAATTTTCTAATCCTCTTTGGATTCGGGCTTAGTGACAAAGCAGTGGACGATTGTTGATGTGATACCCTTGTTTTAGAAGGGAGAAAGAGATAGCCCGAATAATTACAGGCCTGTCAGCCAATCCACAGTGGTGGGAAAATTATTGGAAAAAATCTTGAAGGACAAGATAGATATAGATTTAGAAAGGCAAGGATTGTTCAGGGACAGTCAGCACGGATTTGTGAAGGGAAGCTCCTGTTTGACTCACCTCATTACATTTTTCAAGGAGGCAACCAGGCGGATCGATGAGGGCAGTGCATATGACTTAATGTACATGGACTTTGCCAAGCTTTTGATCAGGTCCCACATGGTAGATTGGTCCAGAAGGTAAAAGCGCATGGAATCCAGGGCAAAGTGGCAAGTTGGATCCAAAATTGGCTCAGAGTTAGGAAGCAGAGGGTAATGTTTGTTGGATGTTTTTTGACTGGAAGCATGATTCCAGTGTGTTTCCACGGGGCTGAGTTCTGCGTCCCTTGGTTTTTGTCCAGATCAATTATCTAGATTTGAATTTATGGGTGTGATTAAATTGTTTGCAGATGAATGTAAAATTGGCTGCGTGTTTAAAAATGAAGAGGAAAGTCATGGACTACAGCAGGAGGGTAACAATCTACTGGTCATGTGGGCAGAACAGTAGCAAAGTACATTTAATTCAGAGAAGTGTGACGTAATGCCCTTGAACATGGTGTATACATTAAAAGGGAGGCCACATAGAAATGTAGATGAACAAAGGGATTGGAGTGCTTATCCTCAGATCCCTGAAAGTAGCATACGAGCTGGATAAGGTGGTTAAGAAGACACACAGCTTGTTTGCCAGTATTTATCGAGGCATAGAATGCAAGAGCAGGGAGGTTATGCTTAATTTATAAAATACACTGGTTAGGCCACAGCTGGAATGCTGCGTGCAATTCTGTTCACGTTATAGTAGGAAGGCCGTGATTTCACTGGAGAGGGTGCAGACGAGATTTACAAGGATGCTGCCTGGAATGGATAATTTTAACTTTGAGGGCAGAGCGGATAGGCTGGGTTTGTTCTCCTTGGAACATAGGACGCTGAGGGGAGAACTCATTGAGGTATGTAACATTTTGAATGGCCTGGATATAGTGGATAGCAAGGGCCTATTTCCCTTTCTGGACGGATAATTTACGAGGGAGTATAGGTTTAAGGTGGTTAGTTGAAGAATTAGAGGTGATTTGAGGGGAAAGTTCTTCACGCAGCGGGTTTGTAACTCGCTGTCTGGAAGGGTGTTGAATGCAGAAACACTCACCACATTTAAAATGTGCTTGCATGGGCACTTGAAGTTTCTTAACCTGCAGGATGACGGACCGAGAGCCGGTAAGTGGGATTAAACTGGATAACCTCTTGTTGGCTGGTGCAGACACGATGGTAAGTACATCATGGAAACTATTAACGCCAGAGTTATCTCCTTGGCTATTTTCGATCGCCTAGATGGGTCGGAAAGGAATTTTCCCATATTTGTTACCCCAATTCGCCTGGATTTTGACCTGTTTTTTGGGTCCTCCCATGTGATCACATGGTTCCAGTTGGGGTGGAGTGTAAATTGTTGCAATTCATGGGGCATCCAATGACTGTTTGAGCATGGTGCTCTTTACCTTGCAGCGTTGTTCATTGTTCATAGATTTATATGTAACCTTCAGGGCTGCTGACCGAGGGCCGTGTGTCTTTGTTAGCTGCTGGGGACACAATGGGCTGAAGTGGCTTATTTCTCCGCTTTAAACTACTATGTTTTTAAGTCCTATGTTTCTATGTTAGCGAGTGAGATGGACTCAGGGGACTCCGTCACTACCTGCCTGGATCTCCTCTGCTGTCTGGTCCTCAACCACTGCCTCTCTGCCTGCAAAGGTTTAAGCTGCGGGGTGACCACCTCTAGAATTGTGCTATCCCCGATATTCTCAAACTCGCGGATGCACCGCAGTGATTCCAGCCGCCACTCAATCTACAAAACGCGGAGCTCGAGTTGCTGGAGATGGTAACACTTTCTGCACAAGTGGCCGGCCAAGCCACGTGGAGCATACAGGACTTACCAAATGGTACAGGATGTGAACTCCACGGGACTGAGCTGTCCTGCCATGCATCTAATTAATAGACTAGGATCTAACCCAGCAGATATAAACTTAAAATTTAATAAAGAAACACTCACCAGCTACTCACCAAACAGCTCCTTCCCTTGTGTCGACGTCAGTTTTCCAAATCTGACACCACTCTGTCCCATTCTCTCTATAGCAGGAAAGGGGTACTGAGGTGAATGATCAGCCATGATCTTATTGAATGGCGGTGCAGGCTCAAAGGGCCGAATGGCCTACTCCTGCACCTATTTATTTCTGTTTTTCTATGTGTCTAAGTATCTATTCTGCCTCTGTTGAGTTGCTCCCACTCTCGCTCTGCTCCCGCTCTGGTCTCGCCCAGGTCTGCTGCCTCCTCCGGTCTGGGGCCTGCACGCAGAAACACAAGTACTGCCCAATACCGGGACCTGAATACAGAAACTCAACACTTGTACAGAGCGGAACTGAGCAGCAGCAACTGGCCAATTCAGCGCACGCATACTATACACCCTGCATCTGACCACTGTCGGCTGGAGCAAACAGATACTGACCCTCTGTCCACGAATAGACTGAACACTCAAAAATTGACCAATTGTCCGCATCATGACCAAACATTGAGAAACTGAGCAACTCATCACAAGCTCACTGAATACCCAGAAATTGACTTCTGAGTGACGAATGAATGAAAGGATTAACTTTTCTCTCTTGGATATTACATTTGGAAATTTAATGATAAACTGAAAGGCAGAAATGTGCAGAAACTTCGAGCAGCTTACAATAGGCTTCTGGTTCACAAAACTATTTTAGTTGGCAAAGCAACTGTGTTGCAAAAAGAGTGCTGAGATCGACAAAAATACAAAAAATCAACAAAAATACAATAACTTCGTTCAAATGGTCCAAGGCAACTTCCAACATTTTATGAACACAGCCGAGCGGTCAAAATGGAAATTTTCTTGCTTTTAGTTCACACCTCAACTGAAAAAATCACATAAGAATTTACATTGTGGATGCCTAATCAAAATGTAATTTCTAAATTCCCAGTTACCCGCTCCTTAATAATGGAATCCAGCATTTTGCCGACGACTGATATCAGGCTAACTGGCCTATAGTTCTCTGATTTCTCTTTCCCTCCTTTCTTGAATTTTACAGTTGCTACCTTCCACTCCGCTGGGATCATTTTGGAATCTAGGTACATTTGGAAAATCACGATCAATGCATCCACTATATCCGCAGCCACTTATTTTCGAATTCTAGGATGTAGACCATCAGGTCCATGGGATTTGTCACTTTTTAGTCTCTTTAGTTTCTCAAGTACTTTTTTAAATTCATTTTAATTATGTTATGTTCCTCATTAATTAACCCCTTTTCCCCACTATTCTTTGTATGTTAATGTATCTCTGACTGCAAAGCAGATACAACAGATTTATTTAAACTCTCTTCATTTCCTCATTGCCCATTAGAATATCTCCTGACTCAGCCACTGAGTGACCAAATCTTACTTTTGCTGCTCTCTTCCTTTTCACATACGTTCAAATGCTCTTACAAACTGTTTTGAAACGTCTTGCTAGTTTACTCTCAGATTTGATGTTGTCCCATTTTATCAATTATTGGTCATCCTTTGTTGTTATCTGAAACTCTCCGAATCCTCAGTCTAACTACTATTCTTGATAACATTATGAGCCTCCCCTTTTAATCTAATATTCTCCCTACCTTTTTCACTTATCTACAGATAGATCACCTTTTCCATGGAGTTTTTATTTATCAATGGAATCTATGTTCGTTGAGAATTTTCAAACATTTCTTTAAAAGATTGAAACAATTTATCTACATTCATAAATTGTAATCACATTTGTCAACCTACAATAGCCAGCTCGCCCCTCAAATTATATAAAAGCTAAATACCGCGGGTACTGGAATCTGAAATAAAAAAACAAACTATATTATTAGCTTTATTTATTTTTAAGAATCTCGTTTCAGAATTAATTATTTCACTCTCAAAATCAGCGTGAAATTCTATCATACCATGATCATTCCTCCACAGCGGACCCTTGACTATGAGATGAATAATTAACCCCGTCTTTTCAAACAAAACAACATCTAAAACAGCCTGTTCCCTGTTTGGTTCCATGAAGTATTGTTCCAGGAAACTGTCTCGAACGCATTACATGAACCCAACCCCCAGACGACCCTTGTCAATTTTATTTGCCTAGTCTATCTGTTGATTCATGTTCCCCAAGATTCATGTATTACCTTTGTTACAAGCTCCAATTTTATGTCGATAAATAGTTTGTTCAGCGGTATAGTTCCAACACACATCCCATTAGTGTTTTCTGCCCCTTGTAATTTATTATCTTTTTCCTTACTGATTCTACCTCCTGGTCTCCTGAGCCATGATCCGTTATCACTACTGACCATATGTCATCCGTTATTTTCAGGGCTGCCACCGTCCTTTTATAATCTGCCTGTCTTTTGGAAATATCAAGAACCCTCGAATAATTGGGTACCAACCTTGGTCATCTTGCAAACATTTCTCTGTAATGGCTATTAATTCAAAGCCATTCATCTCTATTCTTGTCACGTATTCGTCGATTATGAAGCAAACGTGATTTACTATTATTTCCTATTTTAACTTATTTGCTGTTGCACTGCAGCCACTAATCTCTCTGTCGCTTCCTGCCAAGGATATAAACTTGGTTCTTAATGCTCTGTTGGGATCAGAAGCAGACCTAGAGAGATAAAATCTGTATTTCGCTCCATGCCGAACACTGTGAGGAAGTTTTTGTGCTGAAGAGCATTTATTGAAAGATCTCGTGGCTCGAACAGGGAACAGACGAGTGTTTATGTGCAGAGGATATGGGATTGTGTACTGATCCCTGCCTCTTTCTTGATTAAAAGGAATAAAGGATGAATGAGTGAGTGAAGCACAGTGAGAGATGGGTTGATAGAAGAATGTTTGCATGGACCTGATTAAAAGTGGCCCAAACACGAAGCAATAGAACGATATCATCAATAGACTAGCATAACCTCAGCTCCGAGATCTGGTCGGGGCCCATTCTCCTTACGGGAGGAAGCAGCGGGAGGGACAATTCTACCCTGGGTAACATTGTCCTCCAAGAGCATGTAACAAAATTCGAGTTCTCTGAGGCAGAAATAGTTCATTGGGAGAGCGTTGGATGTAAAGATCCCTGCTTCTATCCCTAGAAGGAGCGGTTTTGTTTTGTGCCTCCTTCCAAAAGGGGAGAAACAAAACGGGTATTTTCTGCTCCGAACCCCGCTTCTCTCTGACTGATGGGTGTAAAACCACATCTGACCCTAACCACGTGTTGACAGTCAATGAATCTTCTCTGGAACTTGTCTTCATGCAAACTTCACCAACTGGAAATGTCTGGTTGACATTCATTTCGTTTATATTAATGAAGTGGAGGAGGAGTTGCGAGATGCTATTCAATGAAGAGGTTTGTAGGGGGTGAAGGGGCAAAAGGGCAGAGAGGCGGTGGGTGTGAGAGGGGCAGCGAGTCGGCCACGGTCTCTGGAACTGCATTAGTGAAGTCCAGAAGAGTAGAACAGGCTGGAAACAAGGAGCAAGTTAGGAGCAACAAATGTGGAGACAAGTGAGTGAACGGCTTGTCAGTATGGTTGTTTGGAGTTTGGTGTTTACAATGGCGGGTTGCAGGGTTCACTCCCGCTTTGTGTTAGAAGGAATTGTGCTCAGATTCCCAGCGCTGAATTTCACAGCATAGAGCTCAAGGAGTGTTTGATATCAATGAGATTCAACGTCAGTTTCAGTAATTGGTGCCATGCTTCGGGACTCTCTCCAGCATCTCGCTGTTAAAGATTGAACATTATATAATTTCACCTCCATGCTCGAGATAAGTACGGCTCACTGTGGCTTCAGACACTTCTCCATTGAGAACAAACCAGTGCCGAGAAGACAAAGGTCACATTTATGGACACAGCTTTGGTGTCATTACCTATGAAAGGAAATATTTGCTTTAGAGATTAAGTATAATGGACCTATAGTCTCAGGAAATGAGATGAATGTGAGGTGATCTCATTAAAACGTATAAAATACATATATAAGGCGTGAACTTTCTCTCTCAGAGGCGGTTGCACTCCCAGTGGAGTCATGGCAGACAGATGGCGGTTCATACAATATTATGTCAGTGATGCAACGCGAACCTCAGAATGGCCAATTCTTCTGCTTCGGGAGATGGAGAGGTTCATTGCTTGTTGCTTTTCTCCTTGGTCTTTTTCTTGCCTCTTTCCGAGTACTGCACCCTGCTTCTCTGTAACCTGTAATGTCTCATGGGCTGTGTTCCCCTTTTCACTTTAGAACAGCTACTTTGATACCATTACTGCTGAAATAAATAAGCTTTCCTGTAACTTTCAATTCGCTCCCCAGATGGGTTACACAGACTGATGCTAGCAGACAGCACCTGGTGTTTAAATCAATTCCCCACAGTTCTTGAGTCCCCACTATCTGCAGCTTTCCACATGTCCTGAATCATACATTGGGCTTTGGCCAAGCTTCCCAGAATGCAATCCTGAAGAGTTAATTTATACATCATTTTTTGAATTAATATCTTTAACCAAACTCAGCTCCTTTAGCAGGGCAGTAATGCAGGCTGACAGACAATCATTTAGTATTTTAAATGAAAACGAGAAATGTCTTCTACAGGAAGGGCATTATAGAATAGCAACTATCACAAGCATTGAGTCCAAAAGTGAGTTGATCCGCTGCGAGCAAGGTTTGAACCTCGGCGAGAATGAAAGGCAGCACCCAGTACTATACATTCTCAAATCATCGAGCCTGCACTGTGTGCTAATTCTCTGAAATATGATGACAGTGAAATGTGTAGAGGAACAGAGGGAGTTTGGAGAGCGGGTCCACCGATGCCTGAATGAAGCAGGCCAGGTAGAAAATGTTGTTAAGAATGCAAATGGAAAATTTGCCTTTATTAGTCGAGGGATGGAATAAAATAATAAGGACATTATGCATCAACTGTATAAATGAATGGTTAGGCGGCAGCTGGAGCACTGCTTGCAGTTCTGGTCACCACATTGCAGAAACGCTGTGATTGCACTGGAAAGGGTGATGAGGACATTTACAAGAATGTTTTCTGGACTGGAGAATTCTATTCATGAGGAAATATTGGAGATGCTGGGTCTGTTTCTTTGGAAAAGAGGAGACAGACGGGAGACCTTATCGAGGTGTATAAAATCATGAGCAGCCTCGATAGTGGGTAGGAATGAACTGTTTCCCTTGGCAGAGGAGTCAGTAACCAGGGGACAGAGATATACATTAATTGGGGGGAGGATTAGAGGAGATATGAGGGGAAATGTCTTCATCCAGATGGTGCCCTGGGTCTGGAACCCACTGCCTGAAAGGGGGGTAGAGGCATGTAACCTCACCACATTCAGCAACTACTTGGATAGATACGTAAATATATTTTCTATATTTCTATGTAAAGTGCCGTAACCTACAGAGCTACGGAGCAAGAGCTAGAAAGTGGGATTAGGCTGGATAGCTCTTGGTCGGCCGGCGGGGACACGATGGCCCGAAATGGCCTCCTTTCGTGCTCTTAATGTATATGTTTCCATGTTTCTAAGAAAAGACTATTAGACTACTTTTCTGCATAATAATAAAAAGCGAAAGAATTGCAGCGACAGTTAACATAATCAGAACCCCTCACATATGTAACAGCTATACAATGTGTGAAAACAGCTGAAACCCACGTGTCATTTTATTCATGTTTATTGCGATGTGATTTCCACGACTGCGAATTGTGGCAACTCTTTAAGCCACAGGTACAAATATGAGTATCTAATTCCCTGATCTGCATTAACTGACACTGAGCTGGCACTGTTCCAGCAGCTAGGGCACTCCCTGCCGTACACTGAGTCGTGGATTTAAAATTTTTTAAATTTTTCAGCCCAATTGAGGTTGCGTTCAGTTCTCTTACCCTGAAACATTATTGGGAAAAAGGATTTGTTTGAGAAGCAGAAACTCTCGCCCCATTGCTTGGAATGTAATCTTCATTACTGAGCCTGACTGCTGCAGTAAAACAGGTGAGTTTACCTCTCTCCGTGTGATCTACATGCCTTAGGGATGTCCACTCAGGGAGTTTGATGATTGAAGTGACATGGACTGTACTGTTGAATGGCTCTGAAAGTCCGTGCCCAATATCTCTGGTTAAATATATTATGCTGTGTTGTAACCATCGGTGGGAATATAATCTCACGTTGCTGGGCCCACCTGACTGTCACTAATAAGATAACAATACCTGACAGTTTAAACGCAGGTTTCCTTTGTGTGTGAATTAGGTGTCCAGTCAAGTGATCAGCAGGCTCTGCAGAAACAAATGAAATAAACGCTTCTCAGAGAAAATACGACAAGATTCAATCATAAATAGGCCCAAATAATCTTTCTACCTTACGCCAACATGCGGCATGGTTAGAGAGTGTTTCTTGGCATTTCCTAATTCTACAAATATGTTTGCCACAGTGTGATCGCTGCTTTACTGCCCTTTTGAATAATCAGCCCCTTTGTTCTGAGTTGTTTCTTACACAGGCTGGGTGGGTGGGGTGTGCTGTTTAGTGATGTCAGTGCCGAGAGTGTCGTGCTTTTATATTTCATTAATTATTGCTGTGGCCGCCTTATTCAGATTATAATACTCTTGGAATCTCCGACATCAGTAAGTTAACCAGGTTAATGTTTTCATCCAACCTTTTAACAAACTCTGAATCAGGCTGAGCTCTGGGAACATGTATTGATGGTCGGTAACTTTCAGTATCCGGTACAGTTAATTGGATCTGGAACTGTTTCTGGATGCTGGGTAGATTTACAGTGCGATGGGTTCAGTAATTGTTACTTTCTCAGTTTCTGGTTCCTGGCTCATTTTACATGCGTTGGTTTATTGAGGGTCACTTGATCTGTATCCACCATTGTATAAGTCCTGGCTGGCTCAGTCACAAGAGCAGCGAACTCTTATTTACAGTCTCGTAGCTTTTAAGCCCCTCATTGGATGGTTGGAGCTCTGTGATTTTAGGTTGATTTCACAGGGGTTCCCTAAGAATTCCAGGGCAAAGATGTCAAGGAGTGTTTGATATAAATGAGAACAGTAGCCGGAAATATATATCTGATTAGTGACACTCTCCAGCATCTCGCTGCTCAAAATTGAGGTTTATTTAATGTCATGGAGAACTTGATGTCAGTCGACCAACCCACATTCATGACCCTTCGCTGCAGGGAAATCAGCAGGGAAGTTGCACTGGGCACATTTTGGATCTCCTTACCGAAGGAAGGAAAACGCTGTTTTAGTGGGGATGCAACAAAATATTCCTCGATATATTTCTGGGCCAAAAGATTTGTCGTACGAGGAGAGATTGAGTAGAACGGGCCAAATTATCTGGTGTTTTGCTTAATTTTTTAAAATTTCAAAATATACTTCATTCATATAAAAATGTGCACAATACATTGGTAGACAGTTCAGTAAATTTGGATGCAGTCAGCAATTCCTTACAATATATTTGGCTGCTAACGGCAGTTCCGTTCAATAGATTTGCTTGCTTTACATTTCGAGATACATTTCAGTGTAATCCAGGATACATTGTAATACAGTCATCATATTGCTTTACTCGTGGCACTATACGGCACACGGAATGGGTGAGGGTACAGTTACATTTCTTTGCAACATACATTACTAAACAGAACATGCATTATACATGGCACTGCATAGGTTTTTTCAGATCCTGGTGTTTATTGTCTACAAAAAGTTTGCAAGTACAGCCAGAGGGGAGGTTTATACTGATTCCAGACCCTGGGTTTATCGTGACGGAAGGGCTTTAAACTATGGCTCTTCCCGACCGTGCCTTTGCGGCGACTGCACCAATTTTTAGTACGTCCCTCAGCACTTACTACTGGACCTTGGATTGTGCCAGTCTGCAAAACACAGACGTGGACATCTCCTTGCTCTGGAAGACCAGCAAGTTTTGGAAAGAACACAGGGCGTCTTTCACTGAGTTGATGGCCCTCCAGCAGCAGATGATATCTGTCTCGGTGTGTGTCCCTGGGAACAGTCCGCAGAGCAAGAGTCCTGTGTTACGGAGATGCTTGGGATGAACCTCGAGAGAAACCACTGCATCTCCATCCAAACATGCCTTGCAAAGGGGCAATTCCAAAGGAGATAGATGCTTGTCTCATCCGCACCATAGCCAACTCGGGGGCAGATTGCCGCATTAAGTGTTTTGCTTAATGAGAGGCAATCTCATTGAAACGTTTATAGCTGGAATGAACCTTCTAACTCAGCGGAATGCGCTCTCAGCTGAACCTCGGCAGACTGATGGTGGTTCAGACAACCTTTATCTCAGTGGTGTAAATCGGATCTCAAAACGGCCAATTCTTCTGATTTGGGAGCCAGAGAAGTTCGTTACTTGTTGATTTCCTCCATGGTGGTGTTATTATCTGTCTTCAACTGTTTCTCCATGATTGTCTGTCCACCTGGACTGTCCCATGTAATGTGTTCTCTTTGTCACTTCAGATTTTCCGCTTTGATACCATTCCTAATGACAAAATCAAGCTTTCCTGTTTATTTTTATTTGTCGCCATGGTTACACAGACTGAGGCTACCTGACCGCACTTGGTGTTAAAAACGCTTTCCCACAGTATAATTTATCCTCCTGATCTCTCGCTTTCCAGACGGATTGAATGACACTTTTGGACACTGGCCAGGCTTCCCAGAATGTCTTGGTGTATAGTCAGTTTAATCGTTCTTTTTTTGAATTATTACAATTAACTAACCTCAGCTCCTTTATTAGTTCAGTTATACAAACAATCCTAACTTATCCTTAACAGCGTTATTGGAATGTCCAACACCTTTCTAGAGAAAGTAGTTTAAAGAATATAAACCATTACAGGAATTGAGGCCAACACTAGGCAGATCCGATTCGAGCAAGGTCTGAACCTGTGGGTGGAAACAATGGCAGCGCCCAACAGTTTACATTCTCCAATCGCTGACCTGCTCTGTCTGTTAAATTGTTGCAATTGTTTTTGTGCTGCGCTCCTGATGTTCAATTTGCTGCAGTTTCGTGAAATCGAAAAGATTGGCAGCAACCATTAAAATCTCTCCTCTCTGAAGTGCAATAGTAATGTAGCATGTTGAGAACAGTTACAAACACATATTGCATTGTATTCATATTTGGTACAATATGATTTCCATTACTGCGAATGTTGTTCCCTCTGTCAGCCACAGATACACAGAGGAGAATCTATGTTGCTATTATCTGTGTACGTGACACTAAGCTGGCGCTGTTCTACCAGAGACGGCTTTCCCACCAGCTCACTTACTCCAATTGATAAATCAATCTCCATCCTTCATCTCCATGGAGACAGATGTCGGGAGAACTTTCCCTTTCGTGAGACACTACTTTTAAAAGTAAATTTTTTTGAAAGAGGAATTTTTCCTCCACTGCGGAGAACAAAAGAACCATTGCTGTGTCTGTTCCCGCAGTTAAACAGCTCGGTTTCCCTGTCTCTGTGTGATACACATGTTTTAGGATTCTCACACGGGACTTTGAAGATTGAAGTGACATGGACTGTGCTGTTGAATTGCTTTGAGTGTCCATCCTCAATATTTCCGTTTAAATATTTTGTTCTGTTGTAACCATGTGTGGGAATAACGCTGCTGTGTGTGACCGACTCTGTCTAATAGGGGAATGTAACCTGAGAGTCTCAGTGCAGGTTTCCCTTGTGTGTAAATCATGCATCCTTTCAAGCGCTCAGCAGCGTCTCCAAGAAGCACAGAAATCACAATTCTCACAGCAAATGCGGGACGATTCGTCGGTTTTTTTCTGTTAAAGATGATTTCTGCGTTTCTGCCTCAACCAGTGAGGTGAGTAAGTTTTCCTGCACAGTTTGTACTGTGTAAATATCTATCTGTTTCTCTCCGGGCGATCTGAGGTGTCAGCCCCTCCGTTCCGAGATGATTCTTAAAGAGGCGGCTGTTTAGTGAAGCCAGTGCCGAGAATATCGTGATTTACCTCTTATGACTTATTCCATGTGATCGCATTGTTCAGGCGGGAATAATTTTGGATCTACAACATCAGTAATTAATGTCTTAGTTCAACCTTTAACAATTTATGACTCAGGTCAAGGTCTGCCATTATTTTCGGGCGATGGGTATTTAATGTTTCTGCCTCAGTTCATTGATACAGGAGCAGTTTCTAGGTGTTGGGTAAGTTTGGGCAGATAGTCAATTTTCAATATTTGTGTGCTGGGTCAGTTTACTTGTGCCGAGTTAGATGATGGTCACTCGCTAAATTTCTGTGTAATGAGTAAGCTTACATATGTTGGTTTAGATGATGCTCAATTGGTCAATTTGTAGGTGATGGGTCTGTTTACGTATGCAGCGTTATATGCTGCTGACTTGTTAACTTTACGCTGTTGTTTATGTCTGGCTTGCTCAATGGATAGATGTGGAATCTCTTCATTTCAGCGTCAAATGGTTCAGATCTCCATTGTTCGGTTTGAGATTTCCAATTTTTGTCAGATTTGACAGGTGGTCCCCAGCTCTGAATTTTTCGGTCCTGTTCAAGGTATGTTTGCTATAAATTATTTTCAGCAACAGGATCTTAAAATATCGCCCTGATCCTGGACTCGCTGCTGGAGATTAAACTATATTTATGTTCGCCTGCAGCTCGGGTTCATTCTGGCTCAATGCGTCTTGGGGCCCATCTCTCCCTTTAAAACACATCGCATCGGTGCCGAGAAAATAATGGGGAATGTGTACTCTGCGCTGTTTTAGTCTGCTTACTGAAGAAAATGAAAAATCGTCTTCAGTGGTGAAGGTTTACTGGATTAACTCCTCGGACAATTGTTCTATCTGATGAGTAGAGTGTGAGTAGAATTGGCCTATATTCTCTGGTTATTGGAATAATTACGAAGAAAACCTATTGAGAATTAAAACATTTGTAGAGGGCTTGAACCGTCTAATTCTGATGCGAGCCGCTACCTGCTGAGCCGGGGCAGACCGATGACGATTCAGACAACCTTTAAGTTCGTGGTGCAATTCATAACTCAGAATTGGCAATTGACCTGCTTCAAGTGACGTCATTAATTGTTGACCTCCTCCTTGGTATTAAGTTTAATGTCTCTTCAAGGTCTTCCACTGTTTGTCTTTCTCCTGGTCGGTCCCATGGAATGTGGTCTCTTTCTCCATTCAGAATGGCTGCCCTGATAACATTCCTGCTGACAGAAACATGTGAATTGCATCAAGGCAAGTGACTGTCAATTCTATCTTCCCCATGGCTACACATGCAGAAGCTAACAGACAGTGTCTGCTGTTGACAGCGGTGCCCCGCAGGCTCGTGAGGCCTCCACATCTGTAGCTTTCCAGACAGCCTGAGTCAAACTTTTGGAATTGGCCAAGCTTCCCAGTCAGCCTTCTTGAACAGTTAGTTTCACAGTTCATTTCTTGAATAAGTATTTGTAACCGACCTCAGCATCTATAGCAGGTCAGTAATACAACAATTCTTTCGTACCCTTAAAAGCGTTATTGAAACTCTACTAGAGTAAGTGGATTAAATAATATAAACTGTTACACACATTGAGGCAAACAATGAGCAGTTGTGCTGCGAGCAAGGTTTGACCCTGTGCGGGGTAACAAAGGCAGCGCCCACAAATGTGAATTCTCAAATTGCCCACACTGCACTGTGTGTTAACTCGCTACAATGGCTATTGTGCTGTATGCGTGATGTATAATTTAATGCAAATTCATGAAATCCAAAAGAATCGGAGAGATCATTAAAATATTCTTACCCCTCCGAAGTAATATAGAACTTATTGAGAACATTTGCAAACCCATATTTTTCATGACTGCGATTTTTGCTACCTCTTTTTACCAGAGGTGCACAAACGAGAGTCTGTTTGCTTATTCTCTGTGTACCTGGCACTAAGCCGACAACGTTCTGGCAGAAAGGGATTTTCCTGCAGCTCACTTGCTCATATTTATTAATCATTGTCGATTGTTCAGCTCAATACAGACTGATGCGGGGATAACTTTTCAGTGCCTGAGACGTTAATCATAAATGTCATTTTATTGTGAAGCAGGAATTTCTCCCCCACTGCCGGGAAACTAAAATCATAGCTGACCCTGTTTCTGCAGTTAAACAGGTGAGTTTACCTGTCTCTGTGTGATCTACGTACCTGAGGTTTTGTCCATTCCGGGACTTTGATGTTTGAATTGCCATTGGATGGACTGTTGAATTACTCTGAGTGTCCATCTTCAATATTTCCATTTAAATATATTTTGTTCTGTTGTAACCATGAGTCGGAACAATGCTGCTGTGTGCAAATGACTGGCATTAATAGGCGAATGTAACCTGAGAGTCTCAGTGCAGGTTTCCTTTGTGTGTAAATCAGGCATCCAGTCAAGCGATCAGCAGCCTCTCCAAGAAGAACATAAATCACCAGTTCTCACAGAAAATGCGCGAAGCTTCGGTCGTTATTACTGCTAAAGATGATTTATGGATTATTTCCTCAACCTGTGCGGTCAGTAAGTTTTTCTGGACAGTTTCGTACAGTGTAAATATATATCTGCTTCTCTCCGGGCGATCTGAGATGTTAGTCCATTCGTTCCGAGCTGTTTCTAAAACAGGCGGCTGTTGAGCGAAGTCATTGCCCAGAATATCCTGCTTTTACCGTTTACTATTTATTCCAAGTGACAGCTCGGAACGAATGGACTAACATCTCAGACTGGCCTAGTGTTGGAATCTTCAGCATCGGCAATTTAATGTTTTAGTTCAGCATGGAAAGATCTCTGACACAGTCCGAGGTCTGCCATTATTTCCGAGCTCAGGTTCATTTCATTGTTTCTGGTTTATGTTAATATTTAAGAAGAAGTTCAGTTCATTGGAACCACAGCGGCCTCTAGATCCTGGGTCAGTTTTCATGCGCTGGGTTAGGTGTTGGTCACTTGTATTGTTTCTGCTACTTGGTTAGTTTTCAAGTGTTGGGTGAAGTGAATGTCACTTGGTCAGTTTAAGGATATTTGGTCAGTTTTGTTCCACTTGGTTAGGCATAGTCACTTGGTCAGTTTCTCGAAGTTGGGTCAGTTAACGTCTGCTTGATTGTGTGCAGTTCAAGTGCTCATGTTTCTGGAGGTGGGTCTGTTTACACGCATTCGGTTAGTTGCACACCTAATAGCTTCGAGGTGCTGGGTAGCTTTACGTGACCTGTGTTAGTTGATGGTTACTTGCTAAGTTGAAGGAAGCTGGTTCAACTTAATGTGTTGGAGTCGGTTGTGATCAACTTATCAGTTTCCTCATGCCTGCCCTGCTTACATGTATTGGCTTAGCTGATGGTCACTTACACAAATTCTGAGTGTTGGGATAGTTTTCGTATCCCGGCCTGGTGATGAAATGTTGGTAGTACCTGGGTGTTGTGTCAGTTTAAGTCTGCTTGATTCTGTGATTTACAACTGACCAGTCCACGGGAGCTCTTTGAGTTTACATGTATTGCGATGCCTGTGGTTATCATGGTCAGTTTCTGTGCGATGTGTCAGTTGATGGATCTGTAGTAGGAGATGGTCAATTGATCAATTTATGTGTATTGGGACAGGTGATGTGTGTTTGGTTCGGTGATGATCTCTTGGACAGTTTCTGGGTCTGGTTAAATTGATGTGTGCTATGTTTGATGTTGATCCTTTCGTCAGTTTCTGGTAGTGAGTAGTGAGTTATTTTATATGTGCTAATTTAGGAGATGGTCAATTGGATAGTTTCTGGGTGTTGGCTAGTTTACCAGTAATGGATGATGTGCTGGTGACGCGGTCATTTAAAACTGTGTGGGTAAGTTTATGTGTGCTTGGTTAAATGATGTTCATGTCTTCATTTCTGCATTCTAGGACAGTTTCCGTGTGATTGATTCTGTGACCACCACTTGGTCAATTTCCAGCTGTTGGATCATAAAACTTGTGTTGCTTTAATTGATGATTATTTGCAGGATATTTGGTCAATTTTCTTTCATTGTATGAGTTGACAGTAACTTGGGTAGTGTGTTGGTGCAATTAACTGAAGCTGGATTATATGATGGTCAATTGGTCAGTTTTAGGGCACTCGGTCAATTTACTTATTTTAATATAATTTATGATCACTTACATAAGGAATTGGAGTCGCATTGGGCCATTTGGCGAGTCGAGCCTGCTCTGAAATTCAACACGAGTGTCCATCTCAACTCCACCATCCTCGACTTCCCCAAATCCCTTAACTCTGTTCGTTCCATAAAATGTATTTTCCTCTATCTTGAATATAGTCAACGACTCAGCATCCACAGCCATCTAGAAACACAGAAACATAAAAATATAAAAAATAGGTGCAGAAGTGGGCCATTCGGCCCTTCGAGCCTGTACCGTCATTCAATGTGTTCATGGCTGAACATGCAACTTCAGTACCCCATTCCTGCTTTCTCGCCATACCCTTGATCCCCCTGGTAGTAACATAAGAACATAGAACATAAGAATTAGGAACAGGAGTAGGCCATCTAGTCCCTTGAACCAGCTCCGCCTTTCAGCAAGATCATGCCTGATTTGGCCGTGGACTCAGCTCCACTTACCCGCCCGCTCCCAATAACTTTTAATTCCCTTTTTGATTAAAAATCTATCTATCTGTGACTTGAATACATTCAATGAGCTAGCCTCAACTGCTTCCTTGGGCAGAGAATTCCACATATTCACTCTGGGAGAAGAAATTCCTTCTCAACTCGGTTTTAAATTGGCTCCCCCGTATTTTGAGGCTGTGCCCTCTAGTTCTAGTCTCCCCGACCAGTGGAAACAACCTCTCTGCCTCTATCTTGCCTATCCCTTTCATTATTTTAAATGTTTCCATAAGATCACCCCTCATCCTTCTGAACTCCCAACGAGTTAAGACCCAGTCTACTCAATCTATCATTATAAGGCAAACCACTCATCTCCGGAATCAGCCTAGTGAATCGTCGCTGTACCCCCTCCAAGACTAGTCTATCCTTCCTTAAGTAAGGTGATCAAAACTGCACGCAGTACTCCAGGTGCGGTTTCACCAATATCCTATACAGTTGCAGCAGGACCTCCCTGCCTTTTTACTTCATCACTCTCGCAATGAAGGCCAACATTCCATTCGCCTTCCTGATTACCTGCTGCACCTGCAAACTAACTTTTTTGTATTCATGCACAAGAACCGACAGGTCCCTCTTCACCGCAGTATGTTGTAATTTTTCCCCATTCAAATAATATTACCTTTGACTGGAATTTTTTTCGAGGTGGATGAACTCACATTTTCCGACATTGTAATCCATCTGCCAAAACTTAGCCCATTCTCTTCACCTATCTAAATCTCTTTGCAGCCTCTCTGTTTCCTCTACACAACCCGCTGTCCCACTAATCTTTGTGTCGTCAGCAAATTTTGTCACACTACACTCTGTCCCATCTTCTAGGTCATCTATGTATATTGTAAACAGTTGTGGTCCCAGCGCTCATCCCTATGGCACATCACTAACCACCGATTTCCAACCCGAAAAGGACACATTTATCCCGACTCTCTGCTTTTTGTTAGTCAGCCAAATCTCGATCCATGCTAATACATTTCCTCTGACTCCGCGCACATTTATCATCTGCAGTCACCTTTTGTGTGGCACCTTATCGAATGCCTTTTGGAAATCTAAATACACCACATCCATCGGTAAACCTCTGTCCACCATGCTCGTTATATCCTCAGATAATTCCAGTAAATTAGTTGAACATGATTCCACTTTATAAATCCATGTTGCGTCTGCTTGATTGCACTATTCATTTCTAGCTGTCCCGCTATTTCTTCCTTCATAATAACTTCAAGCATTTTCCCCACTACAGTTGTTAAACTAACTTGCCTACAGTTACCTGCATTTTGTCTGCTCCCTTTTTGAAACAGAGGCGTTACATTAGCTGCTTTCCAATCGGCTGGTACTTCCCCAGAGTCCAGCGAATTTTGGTAGATTATAACGAATGCATCCGCTACAACTTTCGCCATCTCTTTTAATACCCTGGGATGTATTTCATCAGGACCAAGGGACTTGTCTACCTTGAGTCCCATTAGCCTGTCCAGCACTCCCCCCTGAGTGATAGTGATTGTCTCAAGGTCCTCCCTTCCCACATTCCCGTGACCAGCACTTCTTGGCATTGTTTATGTGTCTTCCACTGTGATGTCCGAAGCAAAATAATTGTTTAAGGTCTCAGCCATTTCCACATTGCGCATTATTAAATCCCCCTTCTCATCTTCTAACGGACCAACATTTACTTTCGTCACTCTTTTCCGTTTTCTATATCGGTAAAAGCTTTTACTATCTGTTTTATGATTTGCGCAAGCTTATTTTCGTAATCCATCTTTCCTTTCTTTATTGCTTTCTTAGTCATTCTTTGCTGTCTTTTAAAATTTTCCCAATCAGCTAGTTTCCCTCTAAACTTGACCACCTTATACCCATTGGTTTTAATTTGACACTCTCCTTTATTTCCTTTTTTTTCCATGGCTAGTTATCCCTTCTCTTACAGCCCTTCCTTTTCACTGGAATATATTTTTGTTGAGCACTATGAAAGAGCTGCTTAAAAGTCCTCCACTGTTCCTCAATTGTGCCACCGTTTAGTCTGTGTTCCCAGTCTACTTTAGCCAACTCTGCCCTCATCCTTTGTTGAAGCATGGTACGGTCGTTTGAGACATTACTTCCTCACCCTCAATCTGTATTACAAATTCAACCATACTGTGATCACTCATTCCGAGAGGATCTTTTACAAGGAGTTCATGTATTATTTCTGTCTCATTACACAGGACCAGATCTAAGATAGCTTGCTCCCTTGTCGGTTCTGTAACATACTGTTCTCAGAAACAATCCCGGATGCATTCTATGAATTCCTCCTCAAGGCTACCCTGTGCGATTTGATTTGACCAATCGATATGTAAGTTAAAATCCCCCATGATTACTGCCGTTCCTTTTTTCACATGCCTCCATTATTTCCTTGATTCCCTTGATTATTGGCCGCCCCACCGTGAAGTTATTACTTGGGGGCCTATGAACAAAGCCACCAGTGACTTTTCCCCCTTACTATCTCTAATCTCCAGCCACAATGATTCAACATTTTGTTCATGAGCGCTAATATCATCTCTCACAACTGCCCTGATATCATCCTTTATTAACAGAGCTACCCCACCTCCTTTCCCTTCTTATCTACATTCTAGGGTAGATAATTCCAATTATTCACAACCCTTTGACTGAAGACATTTCTCCTCATCACAGTTTTAAATGGCCGTCCCTTAATCTGAGAAAGTGACTGTTGTTTTATGTTCCCCAAAAAAGAGGAATTAACCCTGTAAACGCAAGTTTATATGTTATATATTTTTGTATGTTTCAATAAGATCACTTCTCATTTTTCTAAACTTGAGGGAATATAGAGATAGTCTGCTCAATATCAACACATAGGGCAGTTCTCTCATCGCATGTACCAATCAAGTGAACCTTCTTTGCACTCCCTCTCAGGCAAATATATCTTTCCTTAGTAAGGAGTAATCTGAAAACGTCCCATTTATTCCGACTCTCAGTTTTCTGTCCATAAAACAACCCTCAATCCATGCAAATATATACCCCAATCTCATGAGTCCTAATTTTGTGTAATAACCTCTTGTGTAGCACCTATCGCATGCTTCTTTGGAAATCCAAATAAACCACAACACTGAGACCCCCTTGTGCATTCTACTGGTTACAACGTCAAAAAAGGTTAACAGATTTGTCAAAGACGATTTCCCTTTCAAAATTCCGTGTAGACTATGCCTAACCATATTCAGACTTTTAAAATCCATTCAACCATCTCTGATAATGGATTCTGTCATTTTCCCTACTATTGATGTCATGCTAACTGAACTATTCCAGAGTCTATGGAATTATATACGGATAATATCATTGAACCCTCTATGACTGCAGCTACGTGTTTTAAAACCCGAAGATGTAGGTCGCTTGTTCCAGTGGTTTTGCTGCACATACTCCCATTAATTTTTCCAGTGCTATGTATTTATTAAACTCATTTCTTTAAGTTCCACGTTATCACTTATCCCTTGGTTCCCCCTTAATTCTGGAATTTTAACGTAGCTTAAGAACATAAGAAAGATAGAAACATAGAAACAGAGAAAATATGTGCAGGAGTCGTCCATTCGGCTCTTCGAGACTGCACCGCCATTCAATGAGTTCATGGCTGAACATGTAACTTCAGTACCCCGTTCCTGCTTTCTCGCCATACCCCTTGATCCCCCGAGCAGTAAGGACTACATCTAACTCCTTTTTGAATATATTTTGTGAATTGACCTCAAAAACTTTCTGTGGTAGAGAATTCCACAGGTTCACCACTCTCTGTGTGAAGACGTTTCTCCTCATCTAGTTCCTAAATGACTTACCCCTTATCCGCAGACTGTGATCCCTGATTCTGGACTTCCCCAACATTGGGAACATTTTTCCGTGCATCTAACCTGTCTAAACCAGTCAGAATTTTAAACGCTTCTATGAGATCCCCTCTCATTCTTCTGAACTCCAGTGAATACAAGCCCAGTTGATCCAGTCTGTCTTGATATGTCAGTCCTGCCATCCCGGGAATCAATCTGGTGAACCTTCGCTGCACTCCCTCAATAGCAAGAATGTCCTTCCTGAAGTTAGGAGACCAAAACTGTACACAATACTCCAGGTGTGGCCTCACCAAGGCACTGTACAACTGCCTGCCCATTTGCTCAAATCCCCATGCTATGAAGGCCAACATGCCATTTGCCTTCTCAACCGCCTGCTGGACCTGCATGCCAACCTTCAATGACTGATGTACCATGACACCCAAGTCTCGTTGCACCTCCCCTTTTCCTAATCTGTCGCCATTCAGATAATACTCTGTCTCTCTGTTTTTAAATCCAAAGTGGATAATCTCACATTTATCCACATTATAAATCTTCTGCCATACATTTGCCCACTCAACTAACATATCTAAGTCATTCTGCAGCCTGATAGCATCCTCCTCGCAGCTCACACTGCCACCCAACTTATTGTCATCCGCAAATTTGGAGATACTACATTTAATCCCCTCGTCTAAATCATTAATGTACAATGTAAACAGCTGGGGCCCCAGAAAAGAACCGTGCGGTAACCCACTAGTCACTGTCCGCCATTCTGAAAAGTCCCCATTTACTCCTACTCTTTGCTTCCTGTCTGACAACCAGTTCTCAATCCACGTCAGCACACAACCACCAATCCCATGTGCTTTAACTTTGCACATTAAGCTCTTGTGTGGGACATTGTCGAAAGCCTTCTGATTGTCCAAATACAGCACATCGACTGGTTCTCCCTTGCCCAGTCTACTGGAAACATCCTCAAAGAATTCCAGAAGATTTGTCATTCATGATTTCCCTTTCACAAATCCATGCTGGCCTGGACCAATCATGTAACCTCTTTGCAAATGCGCTGCTATGATATCCTTAATAATTGATAACATCATTTTGCCCACTACCGATGCCAAGCTGAAGGGTCTATAATTCCCTGTTTTATCTCTTCCTCCTTTTTTAAAAAGTGTTGTTACATTAGCTACACTCCACTCCATAGGAACTGATACAGAGTCAATGGAAAGTTGGAAAATGCACCGGCTAATCCAAGGACACCTCGTTAATACTCTGGGATACAGACCATCAGGCTCTGGTGATTTATCGGCCTTCAATCCCATTAACTTCCCAAACACAATTTCTCGACTAATAAGGACTTCCCTCAGTTCCTCCTTCTTACTGGACCCTCTGACCCCTTTTATATACGGAAGGTTGTTTGTGTCCTCCTTCGTAAATACCGAACCAAAGAACTTGTTCAATTGATCTGCCAGTTCTTTGTTCCCAATTATGACTTCCCCTGATTCTGACTGCAGGGGACCTACGTTGGTCTTTACAAACCTTTTTAACTTTAAATATCTATAGAATCTTTTGCAGTCCATTTTAATGTTCGCTGCACGCTTCTTCTCGTACTCTATTTTCCCTGCCCGAATCAAAACCTTTGACATCCTCTGCTGAGTTCTAAATTTCTCCCTGTCCCCAGGTTCGCTGCTATTTCTGGCCCATTTATGTGCCACTTCCTTGGCTTTAATACTATCCTTGATTTCCCTTCATAGCCATGGTTGAGCCATCTTCCCTTTTTTATTTTTACGCCAGACAGGGATGTACAATTTTTGTCGTTAATTCATGCTGTCTCTAAATTGCCCATCCACTGTCAACCCCTTAAGTTTCATTCGCCAATCTTTCCTAGCCAATTCATGCCTCATACCTTCAAAGTTACTCCTCTTTAATTTCTGGACACTGGTCTCTGAATTAACTGTTTCCTTCTCCATGCTAATGTAGAATTCCACCATATTATGGTCGTTCTTCCACAAGGGGCCTCACAGAAAGAGATTGCTAATTAATCCTCTTTCATTACACAACACCCAGTCTAAGATGGCCTCCCCGCAAGCTGGTTACTCGACATATTGGTCCAGAAAACCATCTAATAAGCACTCCAGGAAATCCTCCTCCACCGTATTGTTTCCAGCTTGCTTAGCCCAATCTATACGCATATTAAAGTCACCCATAAGAACATAAGGAATCGGAGTAAGATACTCCCTATGGCCCTTCGACCTTGCTCAGACATTCACTAAGATCATGGCTGATCATCGACCTCAGCTCCACTTCCCCGCCAGACTTCCATATCCCTCGATTCCCCAAGACTCCAAAAATATATCTATCTCAGCTTGACTATAAGCAGAGATTCAGCTTCCACAAACCTCTGGGGCAGATAATTCAAAAGATTTACCACACTCTGTGTGAGGAATTACTCCACTTCACTATTTAAATGGCCTTCCCCTTATCTTGAGACTGTGTTACCTAATTATATAAACTCCAGCTAGACCAAACAACCTCTCAGCATCTACAATGATAAGCCCCTTCAGGATATTGAATGTTTCAATGTGATCACCACCTATTCTTCTAAACTGCAGAGAGTATTGGCCCATTCTGCAGAATCTCTCAGCATAAGACAACCTCTCATCTCAGGAAATAATCGAGTGAACCTCTGTTGTACCATCTCTCAGGCAACTATATACTTCCTTAGAAAAGGAGACGGAAACTGTGTACAATCGTCCAGGTGTCGTCTCAGCAATGCCCTGCATAATTGTAGCAACACTTCCATACAATTGTACTCCAATCCCCTTGCAATAAAACACACAATTCCATTCGCCATCCTTATTGCTTGCAGCAGCTCTCTGCTGGCTTTTTGCGTTTCTTTCACAAGGACACACAAATCTCTCTGAAGACCAAAATTGAAACGTGTCTTATCATTTAAAAAATATTCAGTTTTTGTTGGCTTTCTACCAAAATGAATAACCTCCCATTTCTCGACATTATGCTACATCTGCAAGCATACTGCCCCTCACTAATTCTATGTGTATCCCTTTGAAGACACTTTGTGTTCCCATCACCGCTTACTGTCTCACCAAGATTTGTATCATTAGCAAGCTTGGATACATTACACTCAGTCCCTTCATCTAGGTCATTAATATAGGTTGTAAATAGCTGAGGCCCCAGCATTGATCCTTGTTGCACCCCACCAGTTACAGACTACCAATCTGGAACACTCCCGATTATCTCAATTCACAGTTTTTTGTCCGTTAACAAATCCTCTATCCATGCTAATACATTACCTCCATTCCCCTGATTACTTATCTTGTATAATAAACTTTAACTTGTCACTTTCTCGAATGTCTTTTGGAATTTCAAATATATGATATCCTCTGGTTGCCCTTTATCCACAATTCTAGTTACATCCTCAAAAAACTCTGCTAATTTGTCAACACGATTTTCCTTACATAAAACCACGTCGACGCTGCCTAACCTTGTTTTGACTATCTCAGTGGCCTGTCACCACGTCCTTATGATTGGATTCCAGTCTTTTCCCGATGAATAATGTCAGTCTAACTGGCCTGTAGTTTCCTGTGTTCTCTCTCCCTCCTTTCGTTAATAGCGATGTTAAATTTGCTATATTACAATCCACTGGGACCGGTTTAGATTCGAGGGAATTTAGAAAGATAAAAACCAAAGCATCCATTAATTATGCAGCCACCTCTCGGCTTTTAGCCCCAACAGCTTCTCCAGATATGTTTCCTCAACTTAGATTAATTATACTGAGTTCTTTGCGTTTTGTTTCCCACCATTGTAAGTATGCTTTTTGCGTCTTGTACTCTGAAGATAGGTACAGAATATTTGTTTACATTTTCTGCCATTTCTTTGCTGCTCATAATGCTGCCTCAGTCTCTAAGGGACCAATGTTTATCTTAACTACTCTATTCATTTTTAAGGAATTGTATAAGCTCGCACAATATGTTTTTAAGTTTCCTGTTATTTTTCTCCCATAGTCTATTGTTTCCCTTTTTATCAATTATTTGGTCACCTTTTGTTCGATTCTGAAATTCTCCCAATCCTCATGCTTACTAATATTTATCGCAACATTATTCGCCTCTTCTCTCAATCAAAAGTTATCCTTAACTTCTTTAGTTAGCCACAGATGGATCACTTCCACTATGGAGTTTTTGCTTCTCAATTGAATGTATTACTGTTGAGAATTATGAAATATTTATTTAAGGTCTGGCCACTGCGTATCGATTGCCATAGCTTTTAATCTATATTTCCAATCAACTTTCGCCAACACGATATTCATCGATATTCTTATTTAAGTTTTAAGAATCTAGTGTTGGACTTGGGCAAATCACTCTCCAACGTAAAGCAAAATTCTGTCGTATTGTGTACACTCTGCCTGATAGGATCCTTCACTCTGAGATTTTTCATGAACATTGTCTCATTGCCGAATACAATATCCGAAATAGCCTGTCTCCTGGTTGGTTTCAATTCGTAATGTTCTCTAAAACTTACTGGAATGAAGTCCCTGAACTCGTCCTCCAGACTACAGTAACACGTTTGATTTCTCCAGTCTATATGCAGATTAACGTCGCCCACCATTGTTGCATTTTTTACAAGTTCACGCTATATCTTGATTACTATTCTGTCCAACGGTTTTGCTACTTTTAGGGCGCTATATATTCCTCCCACCAGTGATTTCTGTCCCTTGTTATTCCTGAACTCCACGCATTCAAATTGTACTTCCTGATGTTTCAATCCAAGATACTTTCTCACTTCTGTTCTTATTTAATTATTTATTATCAGGGGTACCCCCCATCCTTTAGCATTCTGCCTGTCTTTTCGAAACTTAAGTACCCTGGAACATGTAGTTTCCAACCTTGGACAACATGTAACCACGTTCCTTTAATGGCCGTTGGATCAAACTCATTCATCGAGATTTGAGCCACGAGTTCAATCACCTTATTATGAAATCAACGTGTATTCATATAAAGATTTGTTTTACCATTATTCCCTGCTGTGAAATTATTCTCTGCTGCACTGCTACCATTAAACTTTTGTATCTTAATTTCATACTCTGCCTGTTTTTACCCAAATAGCTAGGTCACTACCCATCCAGATACATCACTGAATTCACTCACACTATAACTACCCATCCAGGTACAAGACTGATCTCACTCATATTGTCACTACCCATCCAGATACATCACTGACCTCACTCATACTGTCACTACACATCCAGGTACATCACTGACCTCACTCATACTATCACTACCTATCCAGATACATCACTGGCCTCGCTCATACTGTCACTTCCCATCCAGATACATCACTGGCCTCGCTCATACTGCCACTACCCATCCAGATACATCACTTACCCCACTCATACTGTTACTATCCATCCAGATACACCACTGACCTCACTCATACTGTCACTACCCATCCAGATACAGCACTGACCCCACTCATACTGTCACTATATCCATCCAGATACACCACTGACCTCACTCACACTGTCACTACCGATCCACATACAACACTGTCCTCACTCATACTGTCACTACCCATCCAGCTCCATCACTGACCTCACTCATACTGTCACAAACCATCCAGGTACATCACTGGCCTCGCTCATACTTTCACTTCCCATCCAGATACATCACTGGCCACGCTCATACTGTCACTACCCATCCAGATACATCACTGACCCCACTCATACTGTTACTATCCATCCAGATATACCACTGACCTCACTCATACTGTCACTACCCATCCAGATACATCACTGACCCCACTCATACTGTCACTATCCATCCAGATACACCACTGGCCTCACTCACACTGTCACTATCGATCCACATATATCACTGTCCTCACTCATACTGTCACAACCCATCCAGTTACATCACTGACCCCACTCATACTCTCACTAACCATCCAGTTACATCACTTACCTCACGCATACTGTCACAACCCATCCAGATACATCACTGACCCCACTCATACTGTCACTATCCATCCAGATACACCACTGGCCTCACTCACACTGTCACTATCGATCCACATATATCACTGTCCTCACTCATACT
This sequence comes from Pristiophorus japonicus, assembly GCF_044704955.1. Taxonomy (NCBI): domain Eukaryota; kingdom Metazoa; phylum Chordata; class Chondrichthyes; family Pristiophoridae; genus Pristiophorus; species Pristiophorus japonicus. The sequence continues at coordinate 16,277,118 of NC_092001.1, read as the reverse complement.
GTCACAACCCATCCAGTTACATCACTGACCCCACTCATACTCTCACTAACCATCCAGGTACATCACTTACCTCACGCATACTGTCACAACCCATCCAGATACATCACTGACCTCACTCATACTGTCACTACCTATCCACATACACCACTGACCTCACTCATACTCTCACTACCCATCCAGGTACATCAGTGTCCTCACTCACACTCTCATTACCCATCCAAAAACTTCACTGATCTCACTCATACTATCACTTCCCATCGAGATACTTCAATGACCTCACTCATAATCTCACTTCCCATCCAGATACATCACTGACTTCACTCGTAATTTCATTACCCATCCAGATACATCACTTATCTCACTCATACAGTCACTCCCCATCCAGGTACTTCACTAACATCACTCATACTATCACTACCCATCCAGATACATCACTGACCTCACTCATGCTGTCACTACCCATCCAGATACATCACTGACCTCACTCATGCTGTTGCTACCCGTCCAGATACATCACTGACCTCACTCATACTTTCACTATGCATCCAGATGCATCAATAACCTCACTCATACTGTCACTGCACATTCAGATACATCACTGATCTCACTCATACTGCCACTGCTGGGACCTCCCCAGCATCCAGGAGAGTTTGGTAAATTGCAATCAATGCATCAACTATCCCTGCTTCTACACCTTTTAATGCCAGAGGCAGCAAGCCATCATATCCAGTGGATTTAGCTGCCTTTAGACCCATTATTTTGCTGAATACCACCTCCTTAGTTATTGTTCCTCTTTGTTAACTTCCTCCCTCCTATAGCCCCTTGGCTATTTACTGCTGGGATATTTATTGTGTACACTACCAAAAAGACTGATTCAAAATAGTTTTTCAGAATTTCTGCCATCTCCATGTTCCCTATCACTAATTCCCTGGTCTCGTTCACTGAGAGACCAACATTTGCTTTGTTGCATATTACTAATTTATTGCTTCCAATTCATGTACACAACAATGATTCTTCTTCTCTATATTCTCCTGAACAACCAGTCTACTAATCGGTTCAATTATTGGCCTTCAATTCTAGTTTTCACTTTAACTAACATTCCCTAACGTGTAACCCTATTTTTTACCTTCTGGATGTTCATATAAACTACATCCAGAGGCATTCCATTGCCTGATAATTTGGTTACTTCCTGAAACATAATCACAAATGTTCGTTAGACATGACCTACCTTTTTTGATTCCATGTTGGCTCTTACTAAACATTTACGTTGAACTAATTGCTCAATAACAATTGGTGGAAACCATCAGGTCTTGGTGTTTGTCATTTCTTCATGATATTAATTTTTCTAATTCTAGTTTCTTGCTTCCGTTAACTTTAGTGAGTTCCAGTCCTTGATCCATGAATCATTTTCCTGGAATTTCATGTAATGTATCGACTTTCTCTACTCTCGTGAGGTCATAATGTAATTACTCAAAAACTCTTCTATTTCATTGTTATCATTTGCAATATTACCCATACCTGTTTTGAAGGGCACACATTTCCCTGAAATCTCTTTCCTTACACAATAATAAAAAATGTTATGTTTTAAGCATGATATCCATCGCATGTTTAATTTCTTATTACTTCTTTGCAGCTCTTCATATCTTATATTGTCTGTTCGTTATATCTGTGACAGTCCACTCGGACGAGCCTATTATTACGACGTTTGTATGTTCCTTCCATTAGGTTGATGTTGACTCTCATCTCTTCTGCTCGCCATTGCCCAGGAGTCCTGCTCCTGATCAGTGATGCTGGTATATATTTGGGCTATCCCCTGTGTCTGGCCCCTGATCAGTGATGCTGGTATATATTGGGGCAATCTACTAGGTCCTGCCCCTGATCAGTGATGCAGAGATATATTGGGGCAATCCCCAGGAGTCCTGCTCCTGATCAGTGTTGCTGGGATATATTGGGGTAATCCCATTGGTCCTGCTCCTGATCATTCATGCTGGGATATATTGGGGCAATCACCTGGGTCCTGCACCTGATCAGTGAAGTTAGGATATATTGGAGCAATCCCCTGGGTCCAGCTCCTGATCAGTGATGCTGGTATATATTGGGGTAATCCCCTGTGTCCAGCTCCTGATCAGTGATGTTGGGCTATATTGTGTCAATCCCCTTGGTATTGCCCCTGATCTGTGATGCTGGTATATATTGGGGTAATCCCCTGAGTCCATCCCCTGATCAGTGATGTTGGTATATATTGGGGTAATTCCCTGCGTCCTGCTCCTGATCAGTGATGCTGGTATATTTTGTGGCAATCCCCTGGTTCCTGCTCCTGATCAGTGATGCTGGGCTATATTGGGGCATTCATAGGATTCCTGCTCCTGATCAGTGATACTTATATATATTGGGGCAATTTCCTGGACCCTGTTCCTGATCAGTGATGCTGGTATATATTGGGGCAATTCCCAGGGTCCTGCCCCTGATCAGTGATACTGGCATATATTGGGACAATCCCTTGGTTCCTTCTCCTGATCAGTGATGGTGGGATATATTGCGGTCATCGCCTGGGTCCTGCTCCTGCTTAGTGATGCTGGGATATATTGTGGTAGTCCTCTGAATCCTACTCCTGATCAGTGAAGCTGGTATATATTGGTGCAATCCACTGGGTCCTGCCACAGATCTGTGATGGTGGGATATATTGGGGTAATCCCCTGGGTCCTGCTCTTGATCAGTGATGCTGGGATATCGTGGGGCTATCCCCTGGGTCCGGTTCCTGATCAGTGATGTTAGTATATATTAGGTCAATGCGCTGGGTCCTGCTCCTGATGAGTGATGCTGGGATATATTGGGATAATTCCCTGGGTCCTGCTCCTGATGAGTGATGCTGGGATATATTGGGGTAATTCCCTGGGTCCTGCTCCTAATCTGTGATGCTGTGATATATTGGAGCAATCCCCTGGTTCCTGCTCCAGATCAGTGATCTTGGGATATATTGTGGGTATCTCCTGGGACCTGCTCCTCATCAGTGATGCTGGTATATATTGGGGCAATCCCCTGGGTCCTGCTCCTGATCAGTGATGCTGGGATATATTGGGGCATTCATAGGATTCCTGCTCCTGATCAGTGATGCTGGTATATCTTGGTACTATCCCCTGGGTCCTGTTCCTAATCAGAGATGCTGGTATATGTTGGGGCAATGCGCTGTTTCCTGATCCTGATGAGTGATGCTGGTATATATTGGGGAATCCACATCGTCCTGACCCTGATCAGTGAAGCTGGTATATATTGGGGTAATCCACTGGTTCCTGCCCTTGATCACTGATGCTGATATATATTGTGGCTATCTCCTGGGACCTGCTCCTGATCAGTGATGCTGGTATATATTGGGGCAATCCCCTGGGTCCTGCTCCTGATCAGTGATGCTGGGATATATTGGGGCATTCATAGGATTCCTGCTCCTGATCAGTGATGCTGGTATATCTTGGTACTATCCCCTGGGTCCTGTTCCTAATCAGAGATGCTGGTATATGTTGGGGCAATGCGCTGTTTCCTGCTCCTGATGAGTGATGCTGGTATATATTGGGGAATCCACATCGTCCTGACCCTGATCAGTGAAGCTGGTATATATCGGGGTAATCCACAGGTTCCTGCCCTTGATCAGTAATGCAGGTATATATTGGGGTTATCCACTGGGTCCTGCCCATGATCAGTGATGCTGGTATATATTGGGGTAATCCCCTGGGCCATGCTCCTGATCAGTGATGCTGGTATATATTGGGGCAATCACCTGGGTCCTGCTCCTGATCAGTGATGCTGGTATATATTGGGGTAATCCACTGGGTCCTGCCCCTGATCAGTGATGCTGGTCTCTATTGGGGTAATCCACTGTGTCCTGCTCCTGATCAGTGATGCTGGGATATATTGGGGCATTCATAGGATTCCTGCTCCTGATCAGTGATGCTTATATATATTGGAGCAATTCCCTGGACCCTGTTCCTGATCAGTGATGCTGGTATATATTGGGACAATCCCTTGGTTCCTTCTCCTGATCAGTGATGTTGGGATATATTGAGTAAAACTCCTGTGTCCTGACTCTGATCAGTGATGCTGGTATATATTGGGGCAATTCCCTGGATCCTGTTCCTGATCAGAGATGGTGGGATATATTGTGGTCATCGTCTGGGTCCTGCTCCTGCTTAGTGATGCTGGGATATATTGTGGTAGTCCTCTGGGACCTACTCCTGATCAGTGATGCTGGTATATATTGGTGCAATCCACTGGGTCCTGCCACAGATCAGTGATGTTGGGATATATCGGGGTAATCCCCTGGGTCCTGCTCCTGATCAGTGACGTTGGGATATCGTGGGGCTATCCCCTGGGTCCTGTTCCTGATCAGTGATGTTAGTATATATTCTGTCAATGCGCTGGGCCCTGCTCCTGATCAGTGATGCTGGGAAATATTGGGTAAATTCCCTGGGTCCTGCTCCTGATGAGTGATGCTGGGATTTATTGGGGTAATTCCCTCAATCCTGCTCCTAATCTGTGATGCTGGGATATATTGGAGCAATCTCCTGGATCTTGCAACTGATCTGTGATGATGGGATATATTGTGGCAATGTCCTGTATCCTGCACCTGATCAGTGATGCTGGTATATATAGGGACAATCACCTGGTTCCTGCTCCAGATCAATGATGTTGGGATATATTGTGTCTATCTCCTGGGACCTGCTCGTGATCAGTGATGCTGGTATATATTGGGGCAATCCCGTGGGTCCTGCTCCTGATCAGAGATGCTGGGATATATTAGGGCAATCAACTGGGTCCTGCTCCTGATCGGTGATGCTGGTATATCTTGGCGCTATCCCCTGGGTCCTGTTCCTAATAAGTAATGCTGGTATATTTTGGGGCAATGCGCTGGATCCTGCACCTGATGAGTGAAGCTGGTATATATTGGGGTAATCCACTGTGTCCTGCCCATGATCAGTGATGCTGATATATATTGCGGTAATCCACTGGTCCTGCCCCTGATCAGTGATGCTGGTATATATTGGGGTAATCCACTGGGTCCTGCCCCTGATCAGTGATGCTGGGATATATTGGTGTAATCCCCTTGGCCATGCTCCTGATCAGTGATGCTGGTATATATTGGGGCAATCACCTGCGTCCTGCTCCTGATCAGTGATGCTGGTATATATTGGGGTAATCCACTGGGTCCTGCCCCTGATCAGTGATGCTGGTCTCTATTGGGGTAATCCACTGTGTCCTGCCACTGATCAGTGAAGCTGTGAAATATTGGGGTAATCCCTTGGGCCATGCTCTTGATCAGTGATGCTGGTATATATTGGGGCAATCACCTGGGTCCTGCTCCCGATCAGTGATGCTGGTATATATTGGTGCATTCCCTTGGGTCCTGCTCCTGATCAGTGATGCAGGTATATATTGGGGCAATAATCTGGGTCCTGCTCCCGATCAGTGATGCTGGTAAACATTGGGACAATCCCCTGGGTCCTGCTCCTGATCAGTGATGTTGGTATATATTGTGACAATCTCCTGGGTCTAGCTCCTGATTCGTGATGCTGGTATATATTGGGAGATCCCTTGGGTCCTGCTCCTGATTAGAGATGCTGGGTTATATTGAGCAAACTTCTGGGTCATGTCCCTGATCAGTGATGCTGGTATATATTGGGGAAATCCCCTGGACACAGCACCTGATATTTTATGCTGGTTTACATTGGGGCAATTCCATGGATCCTGTTCCAGATCAGTGATGGTGGGATATATTGGGGTTATTCCCCTGGGTACTGTTCCTGAATAGTGATGCTGGTATATATTGGTGCAATCCACTGGGCCCTGCCACAGATCAGTGATGCTGGTATATCTTGGGGCAATCCCCTAGGTCCTGCTCCTGATTAGTGACGTCGGGATATCTTGGGGCAATCCCCTGGATCCTGTTCCTGATCAGTGATGTTGGTATATATTGGGTCAATGCGCTGGGTCCTGCTCCAGCTGTGTGATGCTGGGATATATTGTGGTAATCCCTGGGTCCTAACTCTGATCAGAGATGCTGGGATATATTGGGGTAATTCCCTGGGTCCTGCTACTGATCAGTGATGCTGGGATATATTGGGTTAATCCCCTTGGTCCTGCTCCTGATCTGTGATGCTGGGATATATTGGGACAATCCGCTGGTTCCTGTTCCAGATCAGTGATGTTGGGATATATTGTGGCAATCTCCTGGGTCCTGCTCCTGATCAGTGACGCTGGTATATATTGGTGCAATCCACTGTGTCCAGCTCCGAGTCAGTGATGCTGGTATATATTGGGGTAATCCACTGGATCCTGCCCCTGATCAGTGATGCTGGTATATATTGGGGTAATCCACTTGGTCCTGCCCCTGATCAGTGATGCTAGGATATATTGGGGTAATCCCCTGGGCCATGCTGCTGCTCAGTGATGCTGGTATATATTGGGGCAATCACCAGGTTCCTGCTCCCTATCAGTGATGCTGGTATATATTGGGACATTCCCTTGTGTCCTGCTCCTGACCAGTGATGCTGGTATATATTGGGGCAATCACCTGGTTCCTGCTCCCGATCAGTGATGCTTGTATATATTGGAGCAATTCCCTGTGTCCTGCTCCTGATCAGTGATGTTGGTATATATTGGGACAATCCCATGGATGTACTCCTGATCAGTGATGTTGGTATATATTGGGTCAATCTCCTGGGTCCTGCTCCTGATCAGTGATGCTGGTATATATCGTGGCAATCCACTGGGTCCTGCTCCTGATCAGTGATGCTGTTATATATTGGGGCAATTCCCTGGGTCATGCTCCTGATCAGTGAAGCTGGTATATATTGGGGCAATCCCCTGTGTCCTGCCCCTGATCAGTGATGCTGGTATATATTGTGGTAATCTCCTGGGTCCTGCTCCAGATCAGTGATGCTGGTATATATTTGGGCAATCCCCTGGGACCTGCTCCTGATCAGAGATTCTGGGATATATTGATTAATCCTCTGGGTCCGATTCCTGGTCAATGATGTTGGGATAGATTGGAGCAATTCCCTGGGTCCTGCTTCTGATCAGCGATGCTGGTATATATTGGGGCAATCCCCTGTGTGCTGCTTCTGATCAGTGATTCTGGTATATATTGGGGCAATCCCCTTGTTCATGCTCCTGATCATTGAAGCTGGTATATATTGGGGCAATCCAGTGGGTCCTGCCCCTGATCAGTGATGTTGGGATATATTGGGGTAATCCCCTGTGTTTGCTCCTGATCAATGATGTTGGGATTTCTTGAGGCATGGTCCTGGGTCCTGCTCCTCATCAGTGATGTTGGTTTATATTGTGGCAATCACTTGGGTCCTGTTCCTGTTCAGTGATGTTTGGTATAATTTTGGGCAATCCCCTGGGTCCTGCCCCTGATCTGTGATGCTGGGATATATTGGGGCTATCCCCTGGGTCCTGCCACTGATCAGTGTTTTTCTGATATATTGGGGTAATCCCCTTGGTACTGGTCCTGATCAGTGATGCTGGTATATATTAGGGCAATCCACTGGGTCCTGCTGCTGATCAGTGATGTTGGTATATATTGGGGCTATCCCCTGGGAGCTGCTCCTGCTCAGTGACACGGGTATATATTGCATCAATGCGCTGGGTCCTGCTCCTGATGAGTGATGCTGGTATATATTGGGATAATCCCCTGGGTCCTTCATCGGATCAGTGATGCTGGGATATATTGGAGTAATGACCTGGGTCTTGACCATCATCAGTGTTGCTGGTATTTATTGGGGAAATCTCCTTGGTCCTGATCCTGATCAGTGATGCTGGTATATATTGGGGCAATCCCCTGGGTCGTGCCCTTCATCAGTGATGCTGATATATATTGATGCAATCCCCTGGGTTCTGCTCCTGATCAGTGATGCTATTATATATTGGGGCAATCCCCTGTATCTTGACCATGATCAGTGTTGCTGGTATTTATTGGGGCAATCCCCTGGATCCAGCCACTGATCAGTGATGTTGGTATATATTGGGGTAATCCCCTAGGTCATGCCCCTGATCAGTGATGCTGGTAATTATTGGGGCAATGCGCTGGGTCCAGCTCCTGATGAGTGATGCTGGGATATATTGTGGTAGTCCTCTGGGTCCTACTCCTGATCAGTGATGCTGGTATATATTGGTGCAATCCACTGGGTCCTGCCACAGATCAGTGATGTTGAGATATATTGGGGTAATCCCCTGGGTCCTGCTCCTGATCAGTGATGCTCGTATATATTGAGGTAATCCACTGGGTCCTGCTCCTGATCAGTGATGCTGGGATATATTGTGGCAATGTCCTGGGTCCTGCTCCTGATCAGTGATGCTGGTATATCTTGGGGCAATCCCCTGGGTCCTGCTCCTGATTAGTGACGTTGGGATATCTTGGGGCAATCCCCTGGGTCCAGTTCCTGATCAGTGATGTTGGTATATATTGGGGCAATGCGCTGGGTCCAGCTCCTGATGAGTGATGCTGGGATATATTGTGGTAATCCCTGGGTCCTGCTCCTGATCAGTGATGCTGGTATATATTGGGGTAATACACTGGGTCCTGCCCCTGGTCAGTGATGCTGGTATATATTGAGGTAATCCACTGGGTCCTGCCACTGATCAGTGAGGCTGGGATATATTGGGATAATCCCCTGGGCCATGCTCCTGCTCAGTGATGCTGGTATATTTTGGGGCAATCCCCTGGTTCCTGCTCCCTATCTGTGATGCTGGTATATATTGGGGCATTCCCTTGTGTCCTGCTCATGACCAGTGATGCTGGTATATATTGGAGATATTCCCTGTGTCCAGCCCCTGATCAGTGATGTTGGTATATATTGGGATAATCCCCTGGGTCATAATCCTGATCAGTGATGTTGGTATATATTGGGTCAATCCCCTGGGTCCTGCTCCTGATCAGTGATGCTGGTATATATTGGGGCAATCCCCTGTGTCCTGCTCCTGATCAGAGATTCTGGGATATATTGATTAATCCCCTGGATCCGACTCCTGATCAGTGATGTTGGGATAGATTGGAGCAATCGCCTGGGTCCTGCTCCTGATCATTGATGCTGGTATATATTATGGCAATCCACTTTGTCCTCCCCCTGATCAGTGATGTTGGGATATATTGGGGTAATCCCCTGTGTTTACTCCTGATCAATGATGTTGGGATTTCTTGTGGCATTGTCCTGGGTCCTGCTCCTCATCAGTGATGTTGGTTTATATTGTGACAATCACTTGGGTCCTGTTCCTGTTCAGTGATGTTTGTTATAATTTGGGGCAATCCCCTGGGTCCCGCCCCTGATCAGTGATGCTGGGATATATTGGGGCTATCCCCTGGGTCCTGCCACTGATCAGTGATTTTCGGATATGTTGGGGTAATCCCCTGGGTCCTGGTCGTGATCTGTGATGCTGGTATATATTAGGGCAATCCACTGGGTTCTGCTCCTGATCAGTGAGGTTGGTATATATTGGGGCAATACCTTGGGTCCTGCACCTGAACAGTGATGCTGGTATATCTTAGGTCTATTCCCTGGGACCTGCTCCTTCTCAGTGCCACGGGTATATATTGCAGCAATGCGCTGGGTCCTGCTCCTGATTAGTGATGCTGCTATATATTGGGATAATCCCTGGGTCCTTCACCGGATCAGTGATGCTTGGATATATGGGAGCAATCACCTGAGTCTTGCCCATGATCAGTGTTGCTGGTATTTATTGGGGCAATCTCCTTGGTCCTGATCCTGATCAGTGATGCTGGTATATATTGGGGCAATCCCCAGGGGTCCTGCTCCTGATCAGTGTTGCTGGGATATATTGGGGTAATCCCATTGGTCCTGCTCCTGATCATTCATGCTGGGAAATATTGGGGCAATCACCTAGGTCCTGCCCCTGATCAGTGAAGTTAGGATATATTGGAGCAATCCCCTGGGTCCAGCTCCTGATCAGTGATGTTGGGCTATATTGGGGCAATCCCCATGGTATTGCCCCGGATCTGTGATGCTGGTTAATATTGGAGTAATCCCCTGAGTCCATCCCCTGATCAGTGATGTTGGTATATTTTGTGGCAATCCCCTGGTTCCTGCTCCTGATCAGTGATGCTGGGCTATATTGGGGCATTCATAGGATTCCTGCTCCTGATCAGTGATGCTTATATATATTGGGGCAATTCCCTGGACCCTGTTCCTGATCAGTGATACTGGCATGTATTGGGAAAATCCCTTGGTTCCTTCTCCTGATCAGTGATGGTGGGATATATTGAGGTCATCGCCTGGGTCCTGCTCCTGCTTAGTGATGCTGGGATATAGTGGGATAATTCCCTGGGTCCTGCTCCTGATGAGTGATGCTGGGATATATTGGGGTAATTCCCTGGGTCCTAATCCTAATCTTTGATGCTGGGATATATTGGAGCAATCCCCTGGTTCCTGCTCCAGATCAGTGATCTTGGGATATATTGTTGCTATCTCCTGGGACCTGCTCCTGATCAGTGATGCTGGTATATATTGGGGCAATCCCCTGGGTCCTGCTCTTGATCAGTGATGCTGTGATATATTGGGTCATTCATAGGATTCCTGCTCCTGATCAGTGATGTTAGTATATCTTGGTACTATCCCCTGGGTCCTGTTCCTAATCAGTGATGCTGGTATATGTTGGGGCAATGCGCTGGGTCATGCTCCTGATGAGTGATGCTGGTATATATTGGGGTAATCCACTGCGTCCTGACCCTGATCAGTGAAGCTGGCATATATTGTGGTAATCCACTGGTTCCTGCCCTTGATCAGTGATGCTGGTATATATTGGGGTAATCCACTGGGTCCTGCCCCTGATCAGTGATGCCGGTATATATTGGGGTAATCCACTGGGTCCTGCCCCTGATCAGTGATGCTGGGATATATTGCGGTAATCCCCTGGGTCATGCTCCTGATCAGTGATGCTGGTATATATTGGGGCAATCACCTGGGTCCTGCTCCTGATCAGTGATGCTGGTATATATTGGGGTAATCCACTGGGTCCTGCCCCTGATCAGTGATGCTGGTCTCTATTGGGGTAATCCACTTGTCCTGCTCCTGATCAGTGATGCTGGGATATATTGGGGCATTCATAGGATTCCTGTTCCTGATCAGTGATGCTTATATATAATGGGGCAATTCCTTGGGTCGTGCACATGAACAGTGATGCTGGTATATCTTAGGGCTATTCCCTGGGACCTGCTCCTGCTCAGTGACACGGGTATATATTGCAGCAATGCGCTGGGTCCTGCTCCTGATGAGTGATGCTGGTATATATTGGGATAATCCCCTGGGTCCTTCACCGGATCAGTGATGCTTGGATATATGTGAGCAATCACCTGAGTCTTGCCCATGATCAGTGTTGCTGGTATTTATTGGGGCAATCTCCTTGGTCCTGATCCTGATCAGTGATGCTGGTATATATTGGGGCAATCCCCAGGGGTCCTGCTTCTGATCAGTTTTTCTGGGATATATTGGGGTAATCCCATTGGTCCTGCTCCTGATCATTCATGCTGGGATATATTGGGGCAATCACCTGGGTCCTGCCCCTGATCAGTGAAGTTAGGATATATTGGAGCAATCCCCTGGGTCCAGCTCCTGATCTGTGATGCTGGTATATATTGGGGTAATCCCCTGTGTCCAGCTCCTGATCAGTGATGTTGGTATATATTGGGGTAATTCCCTGCGTCCTGCTCCTGATCAGTGATGCTGGTATATTTTGTGGCAATCCCCTGGTTCCTGCTCCTGATCAGTGATGCTGGGCTATATTGGGGCATTCATAGGATTCCTGCTCCTGATCAGTGATGCTTATATATATTGGGGCAATTCCCTGGACCCTGTTCCTGATCAGTGATGCTGGTATATATTGGGGCAATTCCCTGGGTCCTGCCCCTGATCAGTGATACTGGCATGTATTGGGAAAATCCCTTGGTTCCTTCTCCTGATCAGTGATGGTGGGATATATTGAGGTCATCGCCTGGGTCCTGCTCCTGCTTAGTGATGCTGGGATATATTGTGGTAGTCCTCTGGATCCTACTCCTGATCAGTGAAGCTGGTATATATTGGTGCAATCGACTGGGTCCTGCCACAGATCAGTGATGTTGGGATATACTGGGGTAATCACCTGGGTCCTGCTCTTGATCAGTGATGCTGGGATATCGTGGGGCTATCCCCTGGGTCCTGTTCCTGATCAGTGATGTTAGTATATATTCGGTCAATGCGCTGGGTCCTGCTCCTGATGAGTGATGCTGGGATATATTGGGATAATTCCCTGGGTCCTGCTCCTGATGAGTGATGCTGGGATATATTGGGGTAATTCCCTGGGTCCTAATCCTAATCTTTGATGCTGGGATATATTGGAGCAATCCCCTGGTTCCTGCTCCAGATCAGTGATCTTGGGTTATATTGTGGCTATCTCCTGGGACCTGCTCCTGATCAGTGATGCTGGTATATATTGGGGCAATCCCCTGGGTCCTGCTCTTGATCAGTGATGCTGTGATATATTGGGTCATTCATAGGATTCCTGCTCCTGATCAGTGATGTTGGTATATCTTGGTACTATCCCCTGGGTCCTGTTCCTAATCAGTGATGCTGGTATATGTTGGGGCAATGCGCTGGGTCATGCTCCTGATGAGTGATGCTGGTATATATTGGGGTAATCCACTGCGTCCTGACCCTGATCAGTGACGCTGGTATATATTGGGGTAATCCACTGGTTCCTGCCCTTGATCAGTGATGCTGGTATATATTGGGGTAATCCACTGGGTCCTGCCCCTGATCAGTGATGCCGGTATATATTGGGGTAATCCACTGGGTCCTGCCCCTGATCAGTGATGCTGGGATATATTGCGGTAATCCCCTGGGCCATGCTGCTGATCAGTGATGCTGGTATATATTGGGGCAATCACCTAAGTCCTGCTCCTGATCAGTGATGCTGGTATATATTGGGGTAATCCACTGGGTCCTGCCCCTGATCAGTGATGCTGGTCTCTATTGGGGTAATCCACTTGTCCTGCTCCTGATCAGTGATGCTGGGATATATTGGGGCATTCATAGGATTCCTGTTCCTGATCAGTGATGCTTATATATAATGGGGCAATTCCTTGGGTCGTGCACATGAACAGTGATGCTGGTATATCTTAGGGCTATTCCCTGGGACCTGCTCCTGCTCAGTGACACGGGTATATATTGCAGCAATGCGCTGGGTCCTGCTCCTGATGAGTGATGCTGGTATATATTGGGATAATCCCCTGGGTCCTTCACCGGATCAGTGATGCTTGGATATATGCGAGCAATCACCTGAGTCTTGCCCATGCTCAGTGTTGCTGGTATTTATTGGGGCAATCTCCTTGGTCCTGATCCTGATCAGTGATGCTGGTATATATTGGGGCAATCCCCAGGGGTCCTGCTGTGATCAGTTTTGCTGGGATATATTGGGGTAATCCCATTGGTCCTGCTCCTGATCATTCATGCTGGGATATATTGGGGCAATCACCTGGGTCCTGCCCCTGATCAGTGAAGTTAGGATATATTGGAGCAATCCCCTGGGTCCAGCTCCTGATCTGTGATGCTGGTATATATTGGGGTAATCCCCTGTGTCCAGCTCCTGATCAGTGATGTTGGGCTATATTGGGGCAATCCCCTTGGTATTGCCCCTGATCTGTGATGCTGGTATATATTGGGGTAATCCCCTGAGTCCATCCCCTGATCAGTGATGTTGGTATATATTGGGGTAATTCCCTGCGTCCTGCTCCTGATCAGTGATGCTGGTATATTTTGTGGCAATCCCCTGGTTCCTGCTCCTGATCAGTGATGCTGGGCTATATTGGGGCATTCATAGGATTCCTGTTCCTGATCAGTGATGCTTATATATATTGGGGCAATTCCCTGGACCCTGTTCCTGATCAGTGATGCTGGTATATATTGGGGCAATTCCCTGGGTCCTGCCCATGATCAGTGATACTGGCATGTATTGGGAAAATCCCTTGGTTCCTTCTCCTGATCAGTGATGGTGGGATATATTGAGGTCATCGCCTGGGTGCTGCTCCTGCTTAGTGATGCTGGGATATATTGTGGTAGTCCTCTGGGTCCTACTCCTGATCAGTGAAGCTGGTATATATTGGTGCAATCCACTGGGTCCTGCCACAGATCAGTGATGTTGGGATATATTGGGGTAATCACCTGGGTCCTGCTCTTGATCAGTGATGCTGGGATATCGTGGGGCTATCCCCTGGGTCCTGTTCCTGTTCAGTGATGTTAGTATATATTCGGTCAATTCGCTGGGTCCTGCTCCTGATGAGTGATGCTGGGATATATTGGGATAAATCCCTGGGTCCTGCTCCTGATGAGTGATGCTGGGATATATTGGGGTAATTCCCTGGGTCCTGCTCCGAATCTTTGATGCTGGGATATATTGGAGCAATCCCCTGGTTCCTGCTCCAGATCAGTGATCTTGGGATATATTGTGGCTATCTCCTGGAACCTGCTCCTGATCAGTGATGCTGGTATATATTGGGGCAATCCCCTGGGTCCTGCTCTTGATCAGTGATGCTGGGATATATTGGGGCATTCATAGGATTCCTGCTCCTGATCAGTGATGTTGGTATATCTTGGTACTATCCCCTGGGTCCTGTTCCTAATCAGTGATGCTGGTATATGTTGGGGCAATGCGCTGGTTCCTGCTCCTGATGAGTGATGCTGGTATATATTGGGGTAATCCATTGCGTCCTGACCCTGATCAGTGACGCTGGTATATATTGGGGTAATCCACTGGTTCCTGCCCTTGATCAGTGATGCTGGTATATATTGGGGTAATCCACTGGGTGCTGCCCCTGATCAGTGATGCCGGTATATATTGGGGTAATCCACTGGGTCCTGCCCCTGATCAGTGATGCTGGGATATATTGCGGTAATCCCCTGGGCCATGCTCCTGATCAGTGATGCTGGTATATATTGGGGCAATCACCTGGGTCCTGCTCCTGATCAGTGATGCTGGTATATATTGGGGTAATCCACTGGGTCCTGCCCCTGATCAGTGATGCTGGTCTCTATTGGGGTAATCCACTGTGTCCTGCTCCTGATCAGTGATGCTGGGATATATTGGGGCATTCATAGGATTCCTGTTCCTGATCAGTGATGCTTATATATATTGGGGCAATTACTTGGGTCGTGCACCTGAACAGTGATGCTGGTATGTCTTAGGGCTATTCCCTGGGACCTGCTCCTGCTCAGTGACACGGGTATATATTGCAGCAATGCGCTGGGTCCTGCTCCTGATGAGTGATGCTGGTATATATTGGGATAATCCCCTGGGTCCTTCACCGGATCAGTGATGCTTGTATATATGGGAGCAATCACCTGAGTCTTGCCCATGATCAGTGTTGCTGGTATTTATGGGGGCAATCTCCTTGGTCCTGATCCTGATCAGTGATGCTGGTATATATTGGGGCAATCCCCAGGGGTCCTGCTCCTGATCAGTGTTGCTGGGATATATTGGGGTAATCCCATTGGTCCTGCTCCTGATCATTCATGCTGGGATATATTGGGGCATCACCTGGGTCCTGCCCCTGATCAGTGAAGTTAGGATATATTGGAGAAATCCCCTGGGTCCAGCTCCTGATCTGTGATGCTGATATATATTGGGGTAATCCCCTGTGTCCAGCTCCTGATCAGTGATGTTGGGCTATATTGGAGCAATCCCCTTGGTATTGCCCCTGATCTGTGATGCTGGTATATATTGGGGTAATCCCCTGAGTCCATCCCCTGATCAGTGATATTGGTATATATTGGGGTAATTCCCTGCGTCCTGCTCCTGATCAGTGATGCTGGTATATTTTGTGGCAATCCCCTGGTTCCTGCTCCTGATCAGTGATGCTGGGCTATATTGGGGCATTCATAGGATTCCTGCTCCTGATCAGTGATGCTTATATATATTGGGGCAATTCCCTGGACCCTGTTCCTGATCAGTGATGCTGGTATATATTGGGGCAATTCCCTTGGTCCTGCCCCTGATCAGTGATACTGGCATGTATTGGGAAAATCCCTTGGTTCCTTCTCCTGATCAGTGATGGTGGGATATTTTGAGGTCATCGCCTGGGTCCTGCTCCTGCTTAGTGATGCTGGGATATATTGTGGTAGTCCTCTGGATCCTACTCCTGATCAGTGAAGCTGGTATATATTGGTGCAATCCCCTGGCTCCTGCCACAGATTAGTGATGTTGGGATATATTGGGGTAATCACCTGGGTCCGGCTCTTGATCAGTGATGCTGGGATATCGTGGGGCTATCCCCTGGGTCCTGTTCCTGATCATTGATGTTAGTATATATTCGGTCAATGCGCTAGGTCCTGCTCCTGATGAGTGATGCTGGGATATATTGGGATAATTCCCTGGGTCCTGCTCCTGATGTGTGATTCTGGGATATATTGGGGTAATTCCCTGGGTCCTGCTCCTAATCTTTGATGCTGGTATATATTGGAGCAATCCCCTGGTTCCTGCTCCAGATCAGTGATCTTGGGATATGTTGTGGCTATCTCCTGGGACCTGCTCCTGATCAGTGATGCTGGTATATATTGGGGCAATCCCCTGGGTCCTGCTCCTGATCAGTGATGCTGGGATATATTGGGGCATTCATTGGATTCCTACTCCTGATCAGTGATGCTGGTATATCTTGGTACTATCCCCTGGGTCCTGTTCCTAATCAGTGATGCTGGTATATGTTGGGGCAATGCGCTGTGTCCAGCTCCTGATGAGTGATGCTGGTATATATTGGGGTAATCCACTGCGTCCTGACCCTGATCAGTGACGCTGGTATATATTGGGGTAATCCACTGGTTCCTGCCCTTGATCAGTGATGCTGGTATATATTGGGGTAATCCACTGGGTCCTGCCCCTGATCAGTGATGCCGGTATATATTGGGGAAATCCACTGGGTCCTGCCCCTGATCAGTGATGCTGGGATATATTGCGGTAATCCCCTGGGCCATGCTCCTGATCAGTGATGCTGGTATATATTGGGGCAATCACCTGGGTCCTGCTCCTGATCAGTGATGCTGGTATATATTGGGGTAATCCAATGGGTCCTGCCCCTGATCAGTGATTCTGGTCTCTATTGGGGTAATCCACTGTGTCCTGCTACTGATCAGTGATGCTGGGATATATTGGGGCATTCATAGGATTCCTGTTCCTGATCAGTGATGCTTATATATATTGGGGCAATTCCCTGGACCCTGTTCCTGATCAGTGATACTGGTATATCTTGGTACTATCCCCTGGGTCCTGTTCCTAATCAGTGATGCTGGTATATGTTGGGGCAATGCGCTGGGTCCTGCTCCTGATGAGTGATGCTGGTATATATTGGGGTAATCCACTGCGTCCTGACCCTGATCAGTGACGCTGGTATATATTGGGGTAATCCACTGGTTCCTGCCCTTGATCAGTGATGCTGGTATATATTGGGGTAATCCACTGGGTCCTGCCCCTGATCAGTGATGCCGGTATATATTGAGGTAATCCACTGGGTCCTGCCCCTGATCAGTGATGCTGGGATATATTGCGGTATCCCCTGGGCCATGCTCCTGATCAGTGATGCTGGTATATATTGGGGCAATCACCTGGGTCCTGCTCCTGATCAGTGATGCTGGTATATATTGGGGTAATCCACTGGGTCCTGCCCCTGATCAGTGATGCTGGTCTCTATTGGGGTAATCCACTGTGTCCTGCTCCTGATCAGTGTTGCTGGGATATATTGGGGCATTCATAGGATTCCTGTTCCTGATCAGTGATGCTTATATATATTGGGGCAATTCCCTGGACCCTGTTCCTGATCAGTGATGCTGGTATATATTGGGACAATCCCTTGGTTCCTTTTCCTGATCAGTGATGTTGGGATATATTGAGATAAACTCCTGTGTCCTGACCCTGATCAGTGATGCTGGTATATATTGGGGCAATTCCCTGGATCCTGTTCCTGATCAGAGATGGTGGGATATATTGTGGTCATCGTCAGGGTCCTGCTCCTGCTTAGTGATGCTGGGATATATTGTGGTAGTCCTCTGGGTCCTACTCCTGATCAGTGATGCTGTTATATATTGGTGCAATCCACTGGGTCCTGCCACAGATCAGTGATGTTGGGATATATCGGGCTAATCCCCTGGGTCCTGCTCCTGATCAGTGACGTTGGGATATCGTGGGGCTATCCCCTGGGTCCTGTTCCTGATCAGTGATGTTAGTATATATTCGGTCAATGCGCTGGGTCCTGCTCCTGATGAGTGATGCTGGGATATATTGGGGTAATTCCCTCAATCCTGCTCCTAATCTGTGATGCTGGGATATATTGGAGCAATCTCCTGGATCTTGCAACTGATCTGTGATGCTGGGATATATTGTGGCAATGTCCTGGGTCCTGCACCTGATCAGTGATGCTGATATATATCGGGACAATCCCCTGGATCCTGCTCCAGATCAGTGATGTTGTGATATATTGTGGCTATCTCCTGGGTCCTGCTCCTGATCAGTGATGCTGGTATATATTGGGGCAATCCTCTGGGTCCTGCTCCTGATCAGAGATGCTGGGATATATTGGGGAAATCCACTGGGTCCTGCTCCTGATCAGTGATGCTGGTATATCTTGGGGCTATCCCCTGGGTCCTGTTCCTAATAAGTAATGCTGGTATATTTTGGGGCAATGCGCTGGATCCTGCACCTGATGAGTGATGCTGGTATATATTGGGGTAATCCACTGGGTCCTGACTCTGATCAGTGATGCTGGTATATATTGGGGTAATCCACTGGGTCCTGCCCCTGATCAGTGATGCTGGGTTATATTGGGGTAATCCCCTTGGCCATGCTCCCGACCAGTGATGCTGGTATATATTGGGGCAATCACCTGGGTCCTGCTCCTGATCAGTGATGCTGGTATATATTGGGGTAATCCACTGGTTCCTGCCCCTGATCAGTGATGCTGGTCTCTATTGGGGTAATCCACTCTGTCCTGCCACTGATCAGTGAAGCTGTGAAATATTGGGGTAATCCCCTGGGCCATGCTCTTGATCAGTGATGCTGGTATATATTGGGGCAATCACCTGGGTCCTGCTCCCGATCAGTGATGCTGGTATATATTGGTGCATTCCCTTGGGTCCTGCTCCTGATCAGTGATGCTGGTATATATTGGTGCAATCATCTGGGTCCTGCTCCCGATCAGTGATGCTGGTATATATTGGGACAATCCCCTGGGTCCTGCTCCTGATCAGTGATGTTGGTATATATTGTGACAATCTCCTGGGTCTAGCTCCTGATTCGTGATGCTGGTATATATTGTGGCAATCCCTTGGGTCCTGCTCCTGATCAGAGATGCTGGGTTATATTGAGCAAACTCCTGGGTCCTGTTCCTGATCAGTGATGCTGGTATATATTGGGCAAATCCCCTGGGCACAGCACCTGATATTTTATGCTGGTTTATATTGGGGCAATTCCATGGATCCTGTTCCAGATCAGTGATGGTGGGATATATTGGGGTTATTCCCATGGGTACTGTTCCTGAATAGTGATGCTGGTATATATTGGTGCAATCCACTGGGCCCTGCCACAGATCAGTGATGCAGGTATATTTTGGGGAAATCCTCAGGGTCCTGCTCCTGATTAGTGACGTTGGGATATCTTGGGGCAATCCCCTGGATCCTGTTCCTGATCCGTGATGTTGGTATATATTCCGTTAATGCGTTGGGTCCTGCTCCAGATGTGTGATGCTGGGAAATATTGTGGTAATCCCTGGGTCCTAACTCTGATCAGTGATGCTGGGATATATTTGGGTAAATCCCTGGGTCCTGCCCCTGATCAGTGATGCTGGGATATATTGGGTTAATCCCCTTGGTACTGCTCCTGATCTGTGATGCTGGGATATATTGGGACAATCCCCTGGTTCCTGCTCCAGATCAGTGATGTTGGGATATATTGTGGCAATCTCCTGGGTCCTGCTCCTGATCAGTGACGCTGGTTTATATTGGTGCAATCCCCTGTGTCCAGCTCCGAATCAGTGATGCTGGTATATATTGGTGCAATGCACTGGGTCCTGCTCCTGATGAGTGATGCTGATATATATTGGGGTAATCGACTGTGTCCGGACCCTGATCAGTGATGCTGGTATATATTGGGGTAATCCACTAGGTCCTGCCCCTGATCAGTGATGCTGGTATATATTGGGGTAATCCACTGGGTCCTGCCCCGATCAGTGATGCTGGTATATATTGGGGCAATGCGCTGGGTCCTGCTCCTGATCAGTGATGCTTGTATATATTGGGGTAATCCACTTGGTCCTGCCCCTGATCAGTGCTGCTAGGATATATTGAGGTAATCCCCTGGGCCATGCTGCTGCTCAGTGATGCTGGTATATATTGGGGCAATCACCTGGTTCCTGCTCCCTATCAGTGATGCTGGTATATATTGTGGCAATCTCCTAGGTCCTGCTCCTGATCAGTGATGCTTGTATATATTGGAGCAATTCACTGTGTCCTGCTCCTGATCAGTGATGTTGGTATATATTGGGACAATCCCCTGGATGTACTCCTGATCAGTGATGTTGGTATATATTGGGTCAATCTCCTGGGTCCTGCTCCTGATCAGTGATGCTGGTATATATCGTGGCATTCTACTGGGTCCTGCTCCTGATCAGTGATGCTGGTATATATTGGTGCAATTCCCTGGGTCATGCTCCTGATCAGTGAAGCTGGTATATATTGGGGCAATCCCCTGTGTCCTGCCCCTGATCAGTGATGCTGGTATATATTGTGGTAATCTCCTGGGTCCTGCTCCAGATCAGTGATGCTGGTATATATTTGGGCAATCCCCTGGACCTGCTCCTGATCAGAGATTCTGGGATATATTGATTAATCCCTTGGGTCCGATTCCTGATCAGTGATGTTGGGATAGATTGGAGCAATTCCCTGGGTCCTTCTTCTGATCAGCAATGCTGGTATATATTGGGGCAATCCCCTGTGTGCTGCTCCTGATCAGTGATGCTGGTTTCTATTGGGGCAATTCCCTGGGTCATGCTCCTGATCAGTGAAGCTGGTATATAGTGGGGCAATCCCCTGTGTCCTGCCCCTGATCAGTGATGCTGGTATATATTGTGGTAATCTCCTGGGTCCTGCTCCAGATCAGTGATGCTGGTATATATTTGGGCAATCCCCTGGGACCTGCTCCTGATCAGAGATTCTGGGATATATTGATTAATCCCCTGGGTCAGATTCCTGATCAGTGATGTTGGGATAGATTGGAGCAATTCCCTGGGTCCTGCTTCTGATCAGCGATGCTGGTATATATTGGGGCAATCCCCTGTGTGCCGCTTCTGATCAGTGACGCTGGTATATATTGGGGCAATCCCCTTGTTCATGCTCCTGATCATTGAAGCTGTTATATATTGGGGCAATCCAGTTGGTCCTGCCACTGATCAGTGATGTTGGGATATATTGGGGTAATCCCCTGTGTTTGCTCCTGATCAATGATGTTGGGATTTCTTGAGGCATGGTCCTGGGTCATGCTCCTCATCAGTGATGTTAGTTTATATTGTGGCAATCACTTGTGTCCTGTTCCTGTTCAGTGATGTTTGGTATAATTTGGGGCAATCCCCTAGGGTCCTGCCCCTGATCAGTGATGCTGGGATATATTGGGGCTATCCCCTGGGTCCTGCCACTGATCTGTGATTTTCGGATATATTGGGGTAATCCCCTGGGTCCTGGTCCTGATCAGTGATGCTGGTATATATTAGGGCAATCCACTGGGTCCTGCTGCTGATCAGTGATGTTGGTATATATTGGGGCAATCCCTTGCGTCCTGCACCTGAACAGTGATGCTGGTATATCTTGGGGCTATCCCCTGGGACCTGCTCCTGCTCAGTGACACGGGTATATATTGCAGCAATGCGCTGGGTCCTGCTCCTGATGAGTGATGCTGGTAAATATTGGGATAATCCCCTGGGTCCTTCACCGGATCAGTGATGCTGGGATATATTGGAGCAATGACCTGGGTCTTGCCCATGATCAGTGTTGCTGGTATTTATTGGGGCAATCTCCTTGGTCCTGATCCTGATCAGTGATGCTGGTATATATTGGGGCAATCCTTTGGTCGTGCCCTTCATCAGTGATGCTGCGATATATTGATGCAATCCCCTGGGTTCTGCTCCTGATCAGTGATGCTGGTATATTTTGGGGCAATCCCCTGGGTCTTGCCCATGATCAATGTTGCTGGTATTTATTGGGAGAATCCCCTGTGTCCTGCCCCCGATCAGTGATGCTGGTATATATCGTGGTATTCCCCTGGGTCCTGCCCCAGATCAGTGATGTTTTTATATATATGGTGGTAATCCCTTGTGTCCTGCACCTGAACAGTTATGCTGGTGTATCTTGGGGCAATCCCCTGGGTCCTGCTCCTGCTCAGTGATGCTGGGAAATATATTTTGGCAATGTCCTGGGTCCTGCTGCTGATCAATGATGCTGGGATATATTGGGGCAATCTCCTGGCTCCTGTTCCTGATCAGTGATGTTGGAATATATCGGTGTCATCCCCTGGGTCCTGCCCCTGATCATGATGCTGGGATATATTTGAGAAATATCTTGTGTCCTGCTCCTGATCAGTGATGCTGGGATATATTGAGGTAATCCCCTGGGACCTGCTCCTGATTAGTGATGCTGGTATATATTTAGGTAATCCCCTTGGTCCTGTTCCTGATCACTGATGTTGGGATATGTTGTGGCAATGTCCTGGATCCTGCTCCTGATCAGCGATGCTGGTATTTATTGGGGCAATCCCCTGTATGCTGCTCCTGATCAGTGATGTGTGTTGTATATTGGCGCAATCCCTTGGGTCCTGCACCTGAACAGTGATCTGGTATATCTTGGTACTATCCCCTGGGTCCTGCTCCTGATCTGTGATGCAGGTATATATTGGGGCACTCCCCAGGATACCGCTCCTGATCAGTGATGTTGGTATATATTGGGGCCATTCCCTAGTTCCTGCCCCTGATCAGTGATGCTTGTATATATTGGGGAAATCCTCTGGGTCCTGCCACTGATCAGTGATGCTGGTATATATTTGGGTAATCTCTTGGGTCCTGCTCCTGATCAGTAATGTTGGTATATATTGGGGCAATCCATTGGGTCCTGCACCTGAACAGTGATGCTGGAATATATCGGGGCAATCATCTGAGTCCTTCTCCTGATCAGTGATGCTGGTATATATTGATGCAATCCCCTTGGTCCTGATCCTGATCAGTGATGCTGGTATATATTGGGGCAAACCCCTGGGTCTTGCCCCTCATCAGTGATGCTGCTTTATATTGGTGCAATACCCTGGGTCCTACCCCTGATCAGTGATACTGGTATATATTGGTCAATCCGCTGGGTCCTGCCCCTGTTCAGTGAGGCTAGTATATATTGGGGCAATCCCCTGGGTCCTACCCCTGATCAGTGATGTTGGGATATATTGGGGTAATCCCCTGGGTCCTGCTCCTGATCAGTAAAGTTGGGATATATTGGGGTAATGCCCTGTGTCCTGCTCCTGATCAGTGATGTTGGGATATATTGGGGTAATGCCCTGTGACCTGCTCCTGATCAGTGATGTTGTTATATATTGGGGCAATCCATTGGGTCCTGCACCTTAACAGTGATGCTGGGATATATCGGGGCAATCATCTGGGTCCCGCTCCTGATCAGTGATGCTGGTATATATTGATGCAATCCCCTTGGTCCTGATGCTGATCAGTGATGCTGCTATATATTGGGGAAATCCTTTGGTTCCTACCCCTGATCAGTGATACTGGTATATATTGGGCAATCCGCTGGGTCCTGCCCCTGATCAGTGATGCTAGGATATATTGGGGCAATCCACTGGGTATACCCCTGATCAGTGATGTTGGTATTTATTGGGGCAATCCACTGCGTCCTGCTCCTGATCAAAAATGCTGCTATATATTGGGGGAATCCCCTGGGTGCTGCTCCTGATCTGTGATGCTGGTATATATTGGGGCAATCTCCTGGGTTCTGACCCTGATCAGTGAAGTTTGGGATATATTGGCCTACTCCCCTGGGTCCTGCTCCTGATCAGTGATGCTTGGATATATGGGAGCAATCACCTGAGTCTTGCCCATGATCAGTGTTGCTGGTATTTATTGGGGCAATCTCCTTGGTCCTGATCCTGATCAGTGATGCTGGTATATATTGGGGCAATCCTCTGGTCGTGCCCTTCATCAGTGATGCTGCGATATATTGATGCAATCCCCTGGGTTCTGCTCCTGATCAGTGATGCTGGTATATATTGGGGCAATCACCTGGGTCTTGCTCATGATCAATGTTGCTGGTATTTATTGGGAGAATCCCCTGTGTCCTGCCCCCGATCAGTGATGCTGGTATATATCGTGGTATTCCCCTGGGTCCTGCCCCAGATCAGTGATGTTGTTATATATATGGTGGTAATCCCTTGGGTCCTGCACCTGAACAGTTATGCTGGTGTAACTTTGGGCAATCCCCTGGGTCCTGCTCCTGCTCAGTGATGCTGGGATATATATTTTGGCAATGTCCTGGGTCCTGCAGCTGATCAATGATGCTGGGATATATTGGGGCAATCTCCTGGCTCCTGTTCCTGATCAGTGATGTTGGAATATATCGGTGTCATCCTCTGGGTCCTGCCCCTGATCAGTGATGCTGGAATATATTTGAGAAATATCTTGTGTCCTGCTCCTGATCAGTGATGATGGGATATATTGAGGTAATCCCCTGGGACCTGCTCCTGATCAGTGATGCTGGTATATATTTAGGTATTCCCCTGGGTCCTGTTTTTGATCAGTGATGCTGGGATATGTTGTGGCAATGTCCTGGATCCTGCTCCTGATCAGCGATGCTGGTATTTATTGGGGCAATCCCCTGTGTGCTGCTCCTGATCAGTGATGTGTGTTGTATATTGGCGCAATCCCTTGGGTCCTGCACCTGAAAAGTGATGCTGGTATATCTTGGTACTATCCCCTGTGTCCTGCTCCTGATCTGTGATGCAGGTATATATTGGGGCACTCCCCAGGATACCGCTCCTGATCAGTGATGCTGGTATATATTGGGGCCATTCCCTGGGTCCTCCTCCTGATCAGTGATGCTGGTAAATATTGTGGCAATTACCTTGTTCCTGCCCCTGATCAGTGATGCTTGTATATATTGGGGAAATCCTCTGCGTCCTGCCACTGATCAGTGATGCTGGTATATATTTGGGTAATCCATTGGGTCCTGCACCTGAACAGCGATGCTGGAATATATCGGGGCAATCATCTGGGTCCTTCTCCTGATCAGTGATGCTGATATATATTGATGCAATCCCCTTGGTCCTGATCCTGATCAGTGATGCTGGTATATATTGGGGCAAACCCCTGGGTCTTGCCCCTCATCAGTGATGCTGCTTTATATTGGTGCAATCCCCTGGGTCCTACCCCTGATCAGTGATACTGGTATATATTGGGCAATCCGCTGGGTCCTGCCCCTGATCAGTGATGCTAGGATATATTGGGGCAATCCCCTGGGTCCTACCCCTGATCAGTGATGTTGGGATATATTGGGGTAATTCCCTGGGTCCTGCTCCTGATCAGTAAAGTTGGGATATATTGGGGTAATGCCCTGTGTCCTGCTCCTGATCAGTGATGTTGGGATATATTGGGGTATTGCCCTGTGTCCTGCTCCTGATCAGTGATGTTGGTATATATTGGGGCAATCCATTGGGTCCTGCACCTTAACAGTGATGCTGGGATATATCGGGGCAATCATCTGGGTCCCGCTCCTGATCAGTCATGCTGGTATATATTGATGCAATCCCCTTGGTCCTGATGCTGATCAGTGATGCTGCTATATATTGGGGAAATCCCTTGGTTCCTACCCCTGATCAGTAATACTGGTATATATTGGGCAATCCGCTGGGTCCTGCCCCTGATCAGTGATGCTCGGTTATATTGGGGCAATTCCCTGGGTCCTACCCCTGATCAGTGATGTTGGTATATATTGGGGCAATCCACTGCGTCCTGCTCCTGATCAAAAATGCTGCTATATATTGGGGGAATCCCCTGGGTGCTGCTCCTAATCTGTGATGCTGGTATATATTGGGGCAATCTCCTGGGTCCTGACCCTGATCAGTGAAGTTTGAGATATATTGGCGTACTCCCCTGGGTACTGCTCCTGATCAGTGATGCTGGGATATATTGGGGCAATCTCCTGGGTCCTGACCCTGATCAGTGAAGTTTGGGATATATTGGCGCAATCCCCTGGGACCTGCTCCTCATCAGTGATGCTGGGATATATTGGGGCAATACCCTTGGTCCTGCTCCTGATCTGTGATGCTGGTATATATTGGGGCACTCCCCAGGATACCGCTACTGATCAGTGATGCTGGTATATATTGGGGCCATCCAATGGGTCCTGCCCCGATCACTGATGTTGGGATATGTTGGAGTAATCCCCTGTGTCCAGCCCCAGATCAGTGATGCTGGTAATTATTGGGGTAATCCCCTGGGTCCTGCCAATGATCAGTAATGCTGGTATATATTGGGCAATCCCCTAGGTCCTGCCCCCGATCAGTGATGCTGGGATATATTGGGGCAATCCCCTGGGTCCTGCCCCTGATCAGTGATGTTGGGTTATATTGGGGCAATCCCTTGGGTCTGCTCCTGATCAGTGATGCTGGGATATACTGTGGCAATCCCCTGGGTCCTGCCCCTGATCAGTGATGCTGGTATATATTCTGGCAATCACTTGGAGCCTGTTCCTGATTAGTGATGTTTGGTATAATTTGGGGCAATCCCCTGGGTCCTGCCCCTGATCAGTGATGCTGGGTTATATTAGGGCAATCCACTGGGTCCTGATCCTGATCAGTGATGTTGGTATATATTGGGGCAATCCCTTGGGTCCTGCACCTCAACAGTGATGCTGGTATATCTTGGGGCTATCCCCTGGGACGTGCTCCTGCTCAGTGACACGGCGATATATTGGGGCAATCCCCTGGGTCCTGTTCTTGATCTGTGATGTTGGTATATTTTGGCGTAATCCCCTGGGTCCTGCCCCTGATCAGTGAAGCTGGTATATATTGGGGCAATTCCCTGGGTCCTGCTCCTGATAAGTGATGTTGGTATATATTGGGACAATCCCTTGGTCCTGCTCCTGAACAGTGATGCTGGTATATCTTGGGGGTATCCCCTGGGACCTGCTCCTGCTCAGTGACACATGTATATATTGCAGCAATGCGCTGGGTCCTGCTCCTGAATAGTGATGCTGGGATATATTGGAGCAATCACCTGAGTCTTGCCCATGATCAGTGTTGCTGGTATTTATTGATGCAAGCTCCTTGGTCCTGATCCTGATCAGTGATGCTGATATATATTGGGGCAATCCCCTGGGACGTGTGGAAAGTATTTTTATCTAAGCTGATACCATACGGTATTTGTGTGCCTTTTGATTAAAATGGAGTCCTGGCCCGTCCAGAACTTTCTGCATTTTAGCAGTCAACTTGCATAAACAGCTGAACCTGCTGTTAGATGGCTGATGGCCATCAGACAGCTAGGAGACAAGTCATGCTGAGACAAGTAACCCCCCATGGTGCTCTCCTATTGTCTACACTACAGGAGTTCCATGTCACCCCACCCTAATCTTCTAGCCATTATCTCTTTCCGAGACTTCATCCATTTGATGCAAACAGATAAACTGACCAGGAAATTGAAACAATCCTGACACAATACAAGACAGGTGATAGCCCATTACCTATGACTCATGGAGTAATGGCCGTTTGGCTTTCTGATAACCCTGACAAAAGGAAATACCTGGATACCATGTCAGGACCAGGATATAGTAATTAACTCTTTATCTGTATTCACTGACTGTGAGACAGAGCAATACACAGGGAGAGGCCAGAACTTTGGTTTTACTGTATAAATATCTTGTTAAACTGAACCATTTCGGAGGCGTTCACTTAGCCCTTGACTGAGTGTGACCTACCCCTTGCGAGCAAGTAAATTAAAGAACCTTCTACCGGAGCTGTAAGTGTCGGAGTCATTCTTTTCGGAGGTCGAGATTTCGACAGTTATAACTTGGAGGTTCCACCTAGATGCATACTCTCTGTCCTGTGAGTAAAACGGATACGGGCAAAGTGCCTCTCCAGTGAAAGGCTTCAGTGGCCAAACAAAGTGAGCCTTTTGCTCACAAGAGGTTTCTTCACTGTTGAATCGCATATGTAATCTGTTGTCCACAGCGGAGGTACTGCATCTACAAGACTCGGCATTTCAAAGTTAAAGGTATTTTTTTTAATAACCATTTCTTTCTCAGCTCGCCAGCAGAAGAGAACAGGTTCTGGAAAAAATCTCGAGACAGCCCGGGGAAGGTTTTAGTAGGTAAGGGAGCGCTAGTCGATCGAAAAGGGTTCCAGGTTCTTATTTGATAAGATTATTATTGTTTTTAATTCGGAAGGGGTTCTTATGTGATAAGACTCTTAAAAAAAAAGAAAAAAGAAAGCGCTAATCGATCGAAGGTTCTTATGTGATAAGATTTTTATTGTTTTTAATTCGGAAGGGGTTGTTATGTGATAAATGTATATAAAAAAAGAAAGCGCAATCGATCAAGGAGTTTGGGTACGAAACTTTAAGTTTTATCAGTTTTAATTAGGATAAGTTAAGGACTCGGTCTGTCGTGGCGTACAACGCAGACTGAGAATTTGTTAAGAGGTTATGATTTGTGTACTCGCGGGAATATTGTTTGTTGTCCTCGTATTACTGTCGTGTGCAATACTTTTGTGAGTCATTGCCATTAGAGAAACGGGAAGATTCACGAGGGAAAGTTGTGATTCGGAAAAAAAAACACAAGGATTGATTAGGAAAAGAAACAGTAACTGATTGATCAACTACGATTGGTTCGTGCCAACATATCTCACACACCCAGACTGAGCCCGAATTAAGAGCCTTTTCAGGCCACGTAACGGCCAGGAGAAGTGGGCGCAGAGAAATCGGTTGGCCGAAAGGATTGTGAGATCAGAAACTGTGGAAAAATCTTAAATCATCCAGAATGGGGGCTGGAGCAAGTAAACCACCACCGAAAGGGACCCCAGCCCATTTTATGCTCCAGAATTATGGTCAGTCTTCAATTGACCACCTAAGAGAATGGGTAAAATGGACTACGGGTGAAAACAGGCCATTTCCACCCGATGGTTCATTCAATTTAGAGAGAATAACCTGTCTAGAAGAATGCCTTATAGACAGAGACCCAGGTAGAAGAGGGAAAAAAAATGAATTGGTCAGCGTTTGGAGATTGGAAAAGGGAAGCGGAGGAACGACACGAGAAGAGCCTAAGAGTTAGCAAGCAGTGTACTAGAGGGAGAAAGCAGGGGGATGAACGGGTAGAGCAGGTGAATCGCCCTCGACATAACAAACACCCATCCGTTATGGTTGCTAAAGAGACAAAGGCACACTCACCTAGGGCCCCTGAGGGTTGGGATAAGGATGAGGATGAGGACTGGGATGAGGATTGGACTCCCTACAGCTATCGACCACCGCCGTATGTTCCATCCCCGGGGGGTGTTCCAGGCCAAGGAGGAGACGATCCTCGGTCCGCAGTACAGGGAAACGGGGTAACACCCGCTCCCAACAATACAGGTGCGGCTGCAGGAAATATAAGTCAGTCACAAGGGAAACAATACTGTGACGGCCCTGCAGGGGGCACACGAAGTCTTACCCGTGGCCCAGAGCCCGTTGCCCTGGAGCCATCATCATCTGCATACACAGTAAGACTTTTTCCCAGTCCAGTCTCTGGGGGGGCTCCGGTCCCTATTTATCGATCATGGTCACCAAGTGAATTAAGAATAATTGTGGAAGGATTGGCAGACCCCAAAACCAATATTGAAAAGGCCGTAGACCAGTTAAAAGTAATCATCTTGTGCCACGAACCCAGTATATTAGATGGTCAAATATTACGGAAAGCATGGTTAAAGGACACAAAATTTGCCGAACGTGAGATAAAATTCAAAGATTTTAAAACCCATCGAGAGGCTCCGGATGCAGATCCCAGCACGAAGCCAGGAGAGGGGTTCTGGGGAAGATGTTGGGAAGCCTTACATTCGGTGTTCCCGAGGAAAACGAATTGGTCCAATATTATGGAAACTACACAAAGAAAGGAGGAGGATGTTGAGGATTATGTAGAAAGAGTGCGAGAGATCATGAACCAATGTTCAGGCATGAAAATGGAGGAGGTAGAAGCTCCTATGATCAGCGCTGTGATAAACGGGCTACGGCCCGAACTCAGAGATCCCTTTAAACTAGTTTGTCTCGGATGGCGACAGGAATCGCTATCCAAGGTTGTATCTATGTTAAAGGACATACAAGAGCGAAAAAGAGAATCTAGTAGCAAGGTCACCATGTTTGTAGGACAAGCAGCTCCAATAACACCCACCCCGGTGACACCGTAATACGCCCCCCCCCCAACAGGGTAGAGGAAGATGGCGAGCCAGAGGAGGATATTACAGGGGAAGAGGGAGAGGAGGTGCAGGGCAGGAACAATATCATACCTGTCACAATTGTGGTCAGATTGGACACTGGGGTAGAACTTGCCGGGCAAAACAGCAACAACCAAATCATGATTGGACTCAACAGGCAGGTAATAGAGCACACCCTCCCCTTTCAGAACCCAACCCGTATGCGACCCAAGTCCAGGTACATGCTAGACCTCAGACTAATTTCTCTGTGCAAGATCCATTTGGATCACAGAATCAAAAGCAATTCGGCCAACCACCAAATTGCCCGTATAATGATCAATGACGCCCAATCCCAGACCCGAGAGCTGCGAACAAACAGCTACCAGTCGTTTCGTTAAATGCCATAGAAGAACCTGAAGTAAAAATACGAATACAAGGAAAGGATATCCTATTCCTAGTGGATACTGGTGCCACCTATTCGGTCCTTTCAAGGGAAGATACGAGGGGAATTCCCACTTCCACTAATCAAACCTCGTGATTGGACTATCTGGACACGCACAGCAAATGTTTTTCTCCAACCCTATCAATGTACAATTAGAGGATTACGAAGATAATCATTCATTCCTACTGTCTAAGGAGGTTCCAGTGAATCTGTGTGGACGTGACCTGTTATGTAAAATGAATGCCACGATCCTCTGTTCCCCAGCTGGTATGGAAGTTCGAGTCCCCATAGATAAATGTGGCGAATATCCACTACTTCAACTCACAACTCCCATATTGTATGCCTGAAAAAATTTGGACCCCACACTAAGCAAAACCCTATCCTATTTGGTTGGTTCATATTGGTGTGTAACAAGATTAATCACAGACTACCTCAAATCTCAAACCTTGGGAAATTGGTACGAAACATTACACTGCACAGCATATTGTGACAACACGGGATCAGACGCTACAGCACAAATCTTTTATCAACCATCCCTGCACCAGAAACATCAATTGATGATCGGAAAAATCTTTATCGGACCCGAAGGGATAGCGGCAGGGGTTGAATTATCCTCCCACAGTCAGAGCTTGTTTAGGGTTAAAGGGAGCGTTCCACACTGCACCCTTGCGGTTGCAGGCACACATAAACGCCAGGATTTAGGAAGAATGGTTAAAAGAATGCAAGGATCCCCAGTACAAGAGGAATGGCACACACGTAATGGAACTTTGGGGCAACATGAAAGGGGGGGAGGCTATTCTGTCAAGTTGAATGGGAAAATTTACTTCGATACTGTCTTAGAAGAAAGGATGCTCTCAGCCACTAGCTTCCCAGTGCGACAAAGCACAGCAGAGCTTCTTGCTAAAGTTCCAGAACAACTATGGTCTACACACGCTAATGAGGTAGGAAGGATGCTCACCGCACAACCCTATAAGGTAGCGATCAATTCAACCGCCCCGCGCCCCAGGAAGCCCCAATAACCCTTGTCCCCAGTCGCAGAACAAGGTATTGAGCCAGTCATTAAGTCCCTGCTGGCCCAGGGAGTAATCGTTCCAACTAGAATTCCATGTAACACACCGATCTTTCCGGTGCAGAAGCCCAATAGTGACAAATGGAGATTTACAAGACCTAGAGCCGTGAATCATTCGGTATTCCCAACTTATCCAGTGGTACCCAACCCGGCAATTATACTTGCCAGTATTCCGGCATCATCAACGTATTACACAGTAGTACATCTGTGTTCAGCATTTTTCTCAATACCCATTCACCCAGAGTCCCAATTCCTGTTTGCCTTCACGTATAAAGGACGCCAATATACGTGGACAAGACTCCCGCAGGGATTCACCGAGAGCCCTACCATATTCTCACAATGCCTAAAGAGGGATCTGGAAGATGTAATTTTACCAGCAGGTTCTACACTTTTGCAGTATGTTGACGACTTATTGCTCGCCTCACCCTCCAAATTGGCCTGCGAAACGGACTCCCTTGTGTTATTAAAAGCTCTGGCCTCGAAAGGACACAAGGTGTCAAAGGCAAAGTTACAATTTGTCTCAGAAAAGGTTCGGTATCTAGGGCACGAATTGTTCAGAGATACGAGACAATTGACACAAGACCGAGTAAAAGCAAACTGCTCTGCCCCACTACCAGTAACCAAGAGAGAAATGAAACACCTCCTCGGCATGACAGGATACTGCCGGCAATGGGTTACGAGTTTTTCCGAGATCGTTAGACCACTGTTGGACATGTCCATGTCCGCACTACCAGAGAAGTTGATTTGGAATGAGGTATCCCGGAATGCTTTTCAGAACCTTAAACAGTCCCTCACTTCAGCACCCGTCTTGGGATTACCAGATTACACTAAGCTATTCAACTTATTTGTGCATCACAAGTCGGGTTTTGCACAATCTGTTTTGACTCAGTTACATGGGGACAGGCAGTGACCGGTAGCGTATTTCAGTACCCAACTAGACCCAGTGGCACGCGGACTACCAGGATGTCTTCCTTCGTTGGCAGCAGCTTATTATGCTATGCAACAGGCTCAGACAATAACTCTAAATCATCAGACCATTTTGTATATCCCACACTCTGTCGAGATTTTACTTACTAAATGTGCCACCCAACACCTAACCTCAGCAAGAACCACTAAAGACGAGGTCGAACTGTTATCAAATCCGAACCTTATCATCAAAAGATGTACTACTTTAAATCCAGCCACTCTACTCCCCACGGAAGACGACGGCGAACCCCATTCATGTGAAATGGTAACCGAATTAGTGACTAAACCACGTATCAATCTAACAGATATACCAATGTGTAACCCTGATCTAGTGTACTATGTTGACGGATCAGCCTTACGAAATGATAGGGGCCAACCTAGAGCGGCTTATGCAATTGTAACTCAGTTAAATTTGTCGAAAAATCCTCTCTTCCAGACTACTTTTCAGCCCAACAAGCCGAATTGTTTGCATTAACTCGAGCCTGTATTCTGGCTGAACGACACACAGTTAATATCTACACTGACTCCAGGTATGCTTTTGGGGTACACATGACTATGGACAAATTTGGAAGATTCGCGGGTACCTGACTTCTTCAGGAACCCCTATCAAAAATGCATAACAAGTGGAAAATCTCCTGCGAGCCATTCACTGCACTTTGAAACTTGCCATTATCAAATGCCAAGCACATACAGGCCAGTCGAATGAGGTGGCACTTGGAAATGCCAGAGCTGATAATGCAGCTAAGTCAGCAGCTCTGTCGAAAGGGGGGATGCAGGTGTCATTGTTCCCACTAAGGAAAAGTAATTGCTCAGACCCGCCACCCACTATTAGTGACGTGCTGGCCTTTCAGACACAGGCCAGTACGGAGGAGGTGGTGACCTGGACGAAGGATCAATGTTATAAAAATCCAGAAGGAATATGGGTTCACCATGACGGCCGCGTGGTGGCCCCTAGATGCTTACTTCCATGGATTGGCCGATGTGTTCATACATTCACACATGCAGGCAAAGGGGGATTGGCAGATTATATTTTGGCAACTTGGTATGCACCAGGTATTTCGGCAATTGCAAAACAAATCTGTGAAAATTGTGTTACCTGTCAGACAATGAATCCGGGTAAGACGGAAAAAGTAGAATCTGCCTCCCACCCAAATCCAGTCGGGCCTTTTGTACATTTACAAATGGATGTTATTGAATTACCTATGTGTATGGGATTCAAGTATATATTAGTTATTGTAGATGTGTTCTCTAGATGGATTGAAGCCTTTCCATGTAAAAAGGCCGATGCCACTACTGTTGCTAAATGTTTGTTAAAAGAAATTGTACCGCGCTTCGGAATCCCTGCTAAGCTTTCTAGTGATAACGGGTCACATTTCACGGGAACTCTTATAAGAGA
Organism: Pristiophorus japonicus; assembly: GCF_044704955.1. Classification (NCBI taxonomy): domain Eukaryota; kingdom Metazoa; phylum Chordata; class Chondrichthyes; family Pristiophoridae; genus Pristiophorus; species Pristiophorus japonicus. Next base: position 16,242,759 of record NC_092001.1, on the reverse strand, counting down.
AATGTGTAAAGCTTTACAGATTAATCAACGTTTTCATTGCAGTTATCATCCACAATCAGCTGGACTTGTTGGAAGATATAATGGAATGCTTAAAAATAAGCTGGCAAAACTATGCAATGACACTGGACTGAAATGGACAGTACTGCTGCCCTTAGTTTTGATGGTAATGCGATCTGTAACCAACAGAACAACAGGCCTGTCACCGCATGAGATAGTTATGGGACGTCCCCAACGACTACCTTTTACAGCACCATTTACTGCAAAACAAATAGACATCCACAAAATGGAGGAAAATATGTTGAATTATTGTATTGCACTAACCAAATGTATTTCCAGCTTTCATTCACAGGTAAAGGAAGCCCAAGTCAAGCATGCGGAAGGGAAGTGTCATAACCTGGAGCCAGAGGAATTCGTTTACATCAAGATTTTTAAAAGGAAAAGCAGTCTACAGCGAAGATTCGAAGGACCATACCAGGTCTTTCTGGCGACCAATACTGCAATCAAGGTAAAGGAAAGAACAACATGGATCCACGCATCCCATTGCAAACGGGCACCCGACCAGGAGGAAGGGACGAAGGAATCAGAGGAACAGAAAAAGGAAGACTGAATAAGGAACTGTATGGACTATGGGGATTGATGGTGCTGGGCTTGACAGGGTTTTACTTCACATTATTGATTACACCAGGGGTACAGACCCGCCACCGAATGGAATTGCACGTAAACGTATTTATGGCACTGAGTCATCGGTATGCTCAAGAAAAAAACTTGTCGAGTTGTTGGATATGTTCCCATGTACCTGTCCACTCCAGGGGGGGTATTCCCCTGAGATCTGTCCCCTTTAACGAATCAGAAATGGTAGAATGGTTGACAGTGCAAAATAGGACAAAACTAACTAAGTGGCCAGAAACGAAGGAGCGAACAGAATGGAGGTTGGCAGGGTATAAACTTACAGCCTTCCAGGGATGGTACCTGCCCAATTATGATAATAATCATCAGCCTCCCTTCCTAAGCATTACTCCCAGAATAGGACATCCTGAAGGTATAATATGCCTAGTGAGTAATGAGACGAAAGGACCAGAAATGGGACGCAGCAAGTGTTCCCAAATGATTAAATGGCAAGCCACAACTAATCCCACTGAGACAAAGATAGCAACCGTTGGCTGGACAACGGTCCATAACAAAGCCCCAGGTGAAGTGTGGGAAGGTGAGACCACTCGAGTAGGGATAGTGCGAAAGGACCAGGAGCTGACGCCCTATAATTGCACCTACTTTATTTGTGGCCATAAAGCCTACCCATGGTTACCAGCCAACTGGACAGGGTCCTGTTACTTAGGATATGTGGTACCCCTTATCAGATCAGTAAGGACTCTAAGGGAGGCCTATGGAAGCAACAGATTTAAACAGGATTTGACGTGGCTAAACGGAATATTCAAGGTAATGGTGCCACCCTATGGAATAGCATCTACCGAATGGCAGTTACGGGAACTGGCTAACTTAGTAGAATCAGTAGCCAACGCAACTTCCCAAGCCTTTGAAGGGATAAATGACGAAATGGTAGCTATTCGAACAGTGGCTCTCCAAAATCGTATGGTCTTAGATTATCTCCTAGCCAAGGAGGGAGGAACATGCGCATAGAGTATAAACAGACAGTTGGCCAGGACGGTATCACCTTGTGGGGTTGGGCATCAGGATGGTTGGGAGTCCTGGGGAAATCTGTGGTACAGGGTTTGATCATATTCCTGCTGATAGTCTTCGCACTGTATCTATTATTTGTCGTCATTAAGTGTTTCTGTGCCAGGGTGGGAGAAACTATGTTACCTACCGAGACCACGGCTAGAGTTATGGTAGCAACAACTGCTGAAGGCTCTTGTGTGGAAATGGAAATGGAGAGACTGTACAAGATCAGAATGGATTGAGTTGTCCTTGTGAAGGACAAAATGGGGGAATGTGGAAAGTATTTTTATCTAAGCTGATACCATACGGTATTTGTGTGCCTTTTGATTAAAATGGAGTCCTCGCCCTTCCAGAACTTTCTGCATTTTAGCAGTCAGCTTGCATAAACAGCTAAACCTGCTGTTAGATGGCTGATGGCCATCAGACAGCTAGGAGACAAGTCATGCTGAGACAAGTAACCCCCCATGGTGCTCTCCTATTGTCTACACTACAGGAGTTCCATGTCACCCCTCCCTAATCTTCTAGCCATTATCTCTTTCCGAGACCTCATCCATTTGATGCAAACAGTTAAACAGACCAGGAAATTGAAACAATCCTGACACAATACAAGACAGGTGTTAGCCCATTACCTATGACTCATGGTGTAATGGCCGTTTGGCTTTCTGATAACCCTGACAAAAGGAAATATCTGGATACTATGTCAGGACCAGGATATAGTAATTAACTCTTTATCTCTATTCACTGACTGTGAGATAGAGCAATAGACAGGGAGAGGCCAGAACTTTGGTTTTACTGCATAAATATCTTGTTAAACTGAACCATTTCGGAGGTGTTCACTTAGCCCTTGACTGAGTGTGACCTACCCTTTGCGAGCAAGTAAATTAAAGAACCTTCTACCGGAGCTGTAAGTGTCAGAGTAATTCTTTTCGGAGGTCGAGATTTCGACAGTCGTGCCCTTCATCAGTGATGCTGCTAAATATTGATGCAATCCCCTGGGTTCTGCTCCTGATCAGTGATGCTGGTATATATTGGGGCAATCCCCTGGGTCTTGCCCATGATCAGTGTTGCTGGTATTTATTGGGGCAATCCCCTGGATCCAGCCACTGATCAGTGATGTTGCTATATATTGGGGTAATCCCCTGGGTCATGCCCCTGATCAGTGATGCCGGTAATTATTGGGGAAATCCCCTGGGTCCTTCCCCCGATCAGTGATGCTGGTATATATCGGGGTATTCCCCTGGGTCCTGCCCCTGATCAGTGATGTTGTTATATATATGGGGGTAATCCCTTGGGTCCTGCACCTGAACAGTGATGCTGGTATATATTGATGCAATCCCCTTGCTCCTGATGCTGATCAGTGATGCTGGTATCTATTGGGGCAATCCCCTGCGTCCTGCTCCTGATCTGTGATGCTGGTATATATTGGGGCACCCCCCAGGATACCGCTCCTAATCAGTGATGCTGGTATATATTGGGGCCATTCCCTGGGTCCTCCTGCTGATCAGTGATGCTGGTATATATTGTGGCAAACCCCTAGTTCCTGCCACTGATCACTGATGCTTTTATATATTGGGACAATCCACTTGGTCGTGCCCTTGATCAGTGATGCTGATATATTTTGGGGCAATACCCTGGGTCCTGCCCCGATCACTGATGTTAGGATATATAGGAGTAATACCCTGTGTCCAGCCCCTGATCAGTGATGCTGGTATATATTGGAGTAATCCTCTAGATCATGCCCCTGATCAGTACTGCTGCTATATATTGGGGTAATCCCCTGTGTCGAGCCCCTGATCAGTGATGCTGGTAATTATTGGGGTAATCCCCTGGGTCCTGCCCATGATCAGTAATGCCAGTATACATTGGGGTAATCCTCTGGGTCATGCACCTGATCTGTGATGCTGGTAATTATTGGGGCAATCCCCTGGGTCCTGCCCCCGATCAGTGATGGTGGGATATATTGGGGCAATCCCATGGGTCCTGCTCCTGATCAGTGATGCTGGGATATATTGGGGCAATCCCCTGGATCCTGCACCTGATTAGTGATGGTGGGATATATTGGGGCAATCCCATGGGTCCTGCTCCTGATCAGTGATGCTGGGATATATTGGGGCAATCCCCTGGATCCTGCAACTGATCAGTGATGCTGGGATATGTTGGGGCAATCACCTGGGTCTGCTCCTGATCAATGATGCTGGGATATACTGGGGTAATCCCCTGGTTCCTGACCTTGATCACTGATGCTGGTATATATTGGGGCAATCCCCTGGGTCCTGCTCCTGATCAGTAATGCTGGTATATATTGGGGCAATCTCCTGGGTCCTGCTGCTGATCAGTGATGCTGGTATTTATTGGGGCAATCCCCTTGGTCCTGCCACTGATCAGTGATGCTGGAATATATTGGGCAATCCGCTGGGTCCTACCCCTGATCAGTGATGCTGGTATACATTGGGGCAATCCCCTGAATCCTGCTCCTGATCAGTGATGCTGGTATATATTGTGGCAAACCCCTGGGTCCTACCCCTGATCAGTGATGCTGGTATATATTGGGGCAATCCCCTTGGTCCTGCTGCTGATCAGTGATGCTGGTATATATTGGGGCAATCCCCTGGGTCCTGGCCCTGATCAGTGATGCTGGTATATATTGGGGCAATTCCCTGGGTCCTGCTCCTGATCAGTGATGCTGTTATATATTGGGTCAATCCCCTGGGTCCTGCTCCTGATCAGTTACACGAGAATATGTTTCGGCTAATCTCCTCTGTCCTGGTCCTGATCAGAGATGCTGCGAAATATTGGGCTAATCACTTGGGGGCTGATGCTGATCGGTGTGCAAAGCATTCTGCTGAAAAATGTTTGAATGTTCGAGCAGATAAATGTTTGATCAGCAAGGTTAAGTGCCGTGGCAGATGGACCTGTTACAACGGGTGCATCGCCTCAAACGTTAAGAATGGTAATTTCAGAGCGGGCCTTGGATCCGAAATTAAGCAAGGACCTGTTTAAATTCCGCTTTAAACTCACCCGGCCAGCGCGAATGGGGCGTGTCAAGTCTGACACCGGCTTTACTCCCCGTCCAATTGCACACAACATTGAATTCAATGGGAAGCAAAGCGGCCGGCCTGTAAAATTTGTCCGACCAGAATTCGCCTTGTTCCCGTCTGGATATTGTGGTTCAAGTTTTATCTGAAATTAGATGGAAATGGCAGAGAAAATGAGTGAATTAAAACTGTCAATTAGACATTTGAAAATAAACATCAGCCATGACATGGGTCGGAACAGGAGAGAGCGCAAATCATTCTCAGAGGAGATACGTCTAACTAAAGAGTTCAGCACAAAGTACAGAGGAGGACACCGGGCCATGAGGAGTGAGTGGTCTGTCTGTCCGGTCAAACGCCAGCAAGCAGCATAGACAGAGTGAGGCTGAATGTTTTCTTTCTGGGCAAGAAACATCTGGGGTTTGATATAACATCAGCAAAATGCACCAAATGAGAATATTATGAAATCACCTGTGGCACATGAGGTAACTCTATTGTGAAAACTCAAAAAGGTCTCAAATCCTTTGGGGCAGGAAGAGGGAGACATATTTAAAAAAATGGGTATTGGAAATAATAGCGGAATTTTCCCTTTTGCTCCTTGCTATTTAATGCCAGTAACGGATTGACTGAGGGGTTTCTCCTTTGCCCCATTTCAGTCATTGATCACTGGGGCAACCTTTCAACTTTGGCGAAGAGGGATACCGGATGCTCTCGCATGAGCCAATGTTTCTAAAACCCAACTCGGTTTTGCTACCCATTTAAATCAATGAAAAGAAAATGACTGAGCTGTGCACAATCTGTCTGTCTGTATGTCTAAATGTTTGTCTATCTCAGCATTAATCTCTATCTCTGTATATCTCCATGTCTCTATCTCCATAAAATATCAATCTATCTGTCCATATAGATATCTATATCTGCCTCTCCCTCCTTATCTCACTGTCTGTCTCTCTGTCAATCTGTCCATAAAACTGCATCTGTCTGACGGTCTGTCTCTCTCTCTGTCTGTCTATCTATCTCTCTTCCCATCCCTTTAACTGTATCTATCACTTTCTAATAATTCCTTTAATATGAGAATTTCCACTTATATCGCAAAGCTATTCAGGCCAGTTACTATGATTGGGCTGAGGGTGAAACTAACAATGTGAACTTCCACCTTGAAGTTGAGTAGGTATCTAAATGGTAGCGGATCGATGCTATTCTGCTGTTTTCCAACTGTGGGTAACAACTGAATGGGTTACAAGTTGATCGATGGAATATAAAGCGACTAAATCATAATGGAATTTAGTCTAAACATTACTCCAAAAGCGGAATGATTTTTGGCCAATTGCAGAGCTGCATCATTCAGTTTACCCAGTAGGTATAAAAACAATATCCTTAAAGGAATGAATAACTGTCTGATTTGAAGTGATGTGGTTTTCACTGTCTAACAATTAATACCCCTGTCCGGAGCACACAATGATAATCGGACGGGGAACAGACCGCTCAGCAATAATAGAACACTTCGCATTCACCTTCCTTTAAATTCAATGCAACGACTATGGCTGGTTAAAAACAGAGACGGAGTATTATCTGAATGGTGACAGATTAGGAAAATCGGAGGTGTAACGAGACCTGTGTGTCATGGTACATCAGTCATTGAAAGTTGGCATGCAGGTACAGCAGGCGGTTAAGAAACAAATGGTATGTTGGCTTTCATTGAGTAAAGGGGCAGGGCTGTGTTACTTCAGTTATACAGGGCCTTCGTGAGGCCACACCTGGAGTATTGTGTACCGTTTTGGTCTCCTAACTTGAGGAAGGAGATTCTTGCTATTGAGGGAGTGCAAGGAAGGTTCTCCAGACTGATTCCCGGGATGGCGGGAATGACATATCAAGAAAGATTGGATCAACTGGGCTTGTATTCACTGGAGTTCAGAAGAATGAGAGGGGATCTCATAGAAACGTTTAAAATTCTGACGGGTTTATACAGGTTAGATGCAGGAAGAATGTTTACAATGTTGGAGAAGTCCAGAACCAGGGGTCACAGTCTGACGATGAGGGGTAAGCCATTTAGGAGCGAGATGAGGAGAACATTTTTCAACCAGAGATTGGTGAACCTGTGGACTTGTCTACCACAGAAAGTTGTCGAGGCCAATTCACTAAATATATTAAAAAACGAGTTAGATGTAGTCCTGACTTCTCGGGGGATCAAGAGTGTGGCGAGAAAGCAGGAATGGGCCACTGAAGTTGCATGTTCAGCCATGAACTCTTTGAATGGCGGTGCAGGCTCGAAGGGACGAATGTACGACTCCTGCACCTATTTTCTATGTTTCTATATTATGGAAATCATTCTCCACTTCCTTTTGATTCCACTGGCCTTATCAGTTGTCGTTTAACGCCAAGATGATAACGATTCAAATCTGCTTCCAGGACTCAGAGTAGACAGCAGACGATATACTATTGATTAAGTCAATCACCTAGTGACCATGTCGAGGGAACAATATAGTTTCATTCACACAACAAGAGGAATAAACTGAATACAATGAATTGTTGTATATGGAGACTTGTGTAATGAACACAATGTTTACAGTTAAATATATTTTCATAATGAAATAGAGATATGGTAATTTGCAAGGAACATCGGCAGAAACTGGGATTTTAACGTTAAAATCCGGAATGCAATTAAAATGGTTACAGAATTAGTATCTGGAACCTGAGACTTACCAGGAACACCAGTAAAAGCGAGGGCTGGAAAATAAATTTTCTATGTACATTTAATTATCCTCCATATCTTATATCCAACTGACTGACTCCGATCCAATCGTTCTACACCTGCAGAACGCTGCTTCGGTTTGTTCTGCAGACCAAACTCCGAGAGACAATTTGCGTTAACACATTGAGTGAATGCCCTTTTGTAAGGCGGGATAAATCTCCACTGATATAATTAGGGTGTAAGGAGAATGATATTAGTTGCTGCGACTAAACAAACAGATTAACTTCATCACTTTTTAGAATAAATGTTGCAATATCACATTTACATTTAGTCAGATATTGCACAGATGGAAAGTGAATCTCCCCAAAGTCCAGGGAAGAAAAGACGATGTGAGATTTCCAGTACGACAGCACTGGGTGATCGAGAACAGGTATGCTTCAGGATTATGATTAATTCTTTTATAATGTGGTTCGGTTATTTCAGAACATTTCTCTCTAATTCTCAGTATGCACTTTAAGTTTAGCCAGTGAAACCAGATTATGTGATTGAACCCCCGGTAATATATTTATATAGTTTCTGATGACCGATGGCGAACATTGCCCTATTTCGACAGCCCTTAAAATGCTGACACCCTCCTAGAGACCACAACGAAATTGTAGCCATGCCGATGAATCGTTCCCAGAAATGTACAACCATTGACCCTATACAATGTCAGATATGACCATGTACCTGCTCTAAATATTGAAACATCCCTGAGGGCTTCCCACCAATGTTGGTACACATCCAGGAGCCTGCCCGACAAGTGTCCAAGCGCCCCATCCCTGTAAATGGTGATGCAATCATTGTTATCTGAATAAAGATTTACAATTTCAATAGACTTCCGGGATTTATGGCACAATTCCTGAGAACCAATCTGCATATACAAACTGTTCCACAGAACCACTGCAAACAACTCACTCCCAGGGGTATGTTGTAGTTATGATCCCACTTCCAGGACAGACTAACAGGAACACAAATTAAAGGGGATTCTCATCAGTATTAAACTCTGAATAGTTGCCAGGCACGACATTTGTATGGAGAGATTAGAGGAACTGGGAATGTTCTCCTTCGGCAGATAAGTTTAAGCCGTGATTTGACAAAGAAAGACACTATCATGAAGGTTTTTGTAGATTAGATAGGGAGAAGCTGCTTCCACTGGAAGGAGGGTCGGTAGCAAGATGCTACAGCAGGTAACATTTCCCTAAAATCCATAAAGAACATGAGGAGGATTGCTTTTATGCATCGCCTTGTGCTGATCTGGAACACAACACCTGAGAAGGTGAGCAAGCAGATACAATAGTAAATTTCAAAAGAATATTGGATATATACTTGAAAACATGATCTGTTTGCCTTTATATTCTATTCATTTATTTACAAACCCAAGGAACCGATATTCATTTTAACCAACTTCTCAACTTTCTCTGCCACCTTTAAGGATTTGTGGATATGGACACTAAGGTCTCGTTGCTCATCTAAAATTTTCTAACTACTGCCAATTATAGTTTAATATATTTACAGATTCGTGCTCCCAAGGGGTATCCCAAGTTCAAGTCCATCTGCCATGCTTCTGCCCATTTCAACATCCTATCTCAATCATAGAAACATAGACATAGACATAGAAAATAGGTGCAGGAGTAGGCCATTCGGCCCTTCTAGCCTGCACCGCCATTCAATGAGTTCATGGCTGAACATTCAACTTCAGTACCCCATTCCTGCTTTCTCGCCATACCCCTTGATCCCCCTAGCAGTAAGGACCTCATCTAACTCCTTTTTGAATATATTTAGTGAATTGGCCTCAACAACTTTCTGTGGTAGAGAATTCCACAGGTTCACCACTCTCTGGGTGAAGAAGTTCCTCCGCATCTCGGTCCTAAATGGCTGACCCCTTATCCTTAGACTGTGACCCCTGGTTCTGGACTTCCCCAACATTGGGAACATTCTTCCTGCATCTAACCTGTCTAACCCCGTCAGAATTTTATATGTTTCTATGAGGTCCCCTCTCATTCTTCTGAACTCCAGTGAATACAAGCCCAGTTGATCCAGTCTTTCTTGATAGGTCAGTCCCGCCATCCCGGGAATCAGTCTGGTGAACCTTCGCTGCACTCCCTCAATAGCAAGAATGTCCTTCCTCAGGTTAGGAGACCAAAACTGTACACAATACTCCAGGTGTGGCCTCACCAATGCCCTGTACAACTTTAGCAACACCTCCCTGCCCCTGTACTCAAATCCCCTTGCTATGAAGGCCAACATGCCATTTGCTTTCTTAACCGCCTGCTGCACCTACATGCCAACCTTCAATGACTGATGTACCATGACACGCAGGTCTCTTTGCACCTCCCCTTTTCCTAATCTGTCACCATTCAGATAATAGTCTGTCTCTCTGTTTTTACCACCAAAGTGGATAACCTCACATTTATCCACATTATACTTCATCTGCCATGCATTTGCCCACTCACCTAACCTATCCAAGTCGCTCTGCAGCCTCACAGCATCCTCCTCGCAGCTCACACTGCCACCCAACTTAGTGTCATCCGCAAATTTGGAGATACTACATTTAATCCCCTCATCTAAATCATTAATGTACAGTGTAAACAGCTGGGGCCCCAGCACAGAACCTTGCGGTACCCCACTAGTCACTGCCTGCCATTCTGAAAAGTACCCATTTACTCCTACTCTTTGCTTCCTGTCTGACAACCAGTTCTCAATCCATGTCAGTACACTACCCCCAATCCCATGTGCTCTAACTTTGCACATCAATCTCTTGTGTGGGACCTTGTCGAACGCCTTCTGAAAGTCCAAATATACCACATCAACTGGTTCTCCCTTATCCACTCTACTGGAAACATCCTCAAAAAATTCCAGAAGATTTGTCAAGCATGATTTCCCTTTCACAAATCCATGCTGACTTGGACCTATCATGTCACCTCTTTCCAAATGCACTGCTATGACATCCTTAATAATTGATTCCATCATTTTACCCACTACCGATGTCAGGCTGACCGGTCTATAATTCCCTGTTTTCTCTCTCCCTCCTTTTTTAAAAAGTGGGGTTACATTGGCTACCCTCCACTCCATAGGAACTGATCCAGAGTCAATGGAATGTTGGAAAATGACTGTCAACGCATCCACTATTTCCAAGGCCACCTCCTTAAGTACTCTGGGATGCAGTCCATCAGGCCCTGGGGATTTATCGGCCTTCAATCCCATCAATTTCCCTAACACAATTTCCCGGCCAATAAGGATTTCCCTCAGTTCCTCCTCCTTACTAGACCCCCCGACCCCTTTTATAACCGGAAGGTTGTTCGTGTCCTCCTTCGTGAATACCGAACCAAAGTACTTGTTCAATTGGTCCGCCATTTCTTTGTTCCCCGTTATGACTTCCCCTGATTCTGACTGCAGGGGACCTACATTTGTCTTTACTAACCTTTTTCTCTTTACATATCTATAGAATCTTTTGCAATCCGTCTTAATGTTCCCTGCAAGCTTCTTCTCATACTCCATTTTCCCTGCCCTAATCAAACCCTTTGTCCTCCTCTGCTGAGTTCTAAATTTCTCCCAGTCCCCAGGTTCGCTGCTATTTCTGGCCAATTTGTATGCCACTTCCTTGGCTTTAATACTATCCCTGATTTCCCTTGATAGCCACGGTTGAGCCACCTTCCCTTTTTTATTTCTATGCCAGACAGGAATGTACAATTGTTGTAGTTCATCCATGCGGTCTCTAAATGTCTGCCATTGCCCATCCACAGTCAACCCCTTAAGTATCATTCGCCAATCCATCTCAGCCAATTCACGCCTCATACCTTCAAAGTTAGCCTTCTTTAAGTTCTGGACCATGGTCTCTGAATTAACTGTTTCATTCTCCATCCTAATGCAGAATTCCACCATATTATGGTCACTCTTCCCCAAGGGGCCTCGCACAACGAGATTGCTAATTAATCCTTTCTCATTACATAACACCCAGTCTAAGATGGCCTCCCCCCTAGTTGGTTCCTCGACATATTGGTCTAAAAAACCATCCCTTATGCACTCCAGAAAATCCTCCTCCACCGTATTGCTTCCAGTTTGGTTAGCCCAATCTATGTGCATATTAAAGTCACCCATTATAACTGCTGCACCTTTATTGCACGCACCCCTAATTTCCTGTTTGATGCCCTCCCCAACATCACTACTACTGTTTGCAGGTCTGTACACAACTCCCACTAACGTTTTTTGCCCTTTGGTGTTCTGCAGCTCTACCCATATAGATTCCACATCATCCAAGCTAATGTCCTTCCTAACTATTGCCTTATTCTCCTCCTTAACCAGCAATGCTACCCCACTTCCTTTTCCTTTTATTCTATCCTTCCTGAATGTTGAATACCCCTGGATGTTGAGTTCCCAGCCCTGCTCATCCTGGAGCCACGTCTCCGTAATCCCAATCACATCATATTTGTTAACATCTATTTGCACAGTTAATTCATCCACCTTATTGCGGATACTCCTTGCATTAAGACACAAAGCCTTTAGGCTTGTTTTTTTAATACCCTCTGTCCTTTTAGAATTTTGCTGTACAATGGCCCTTTTTGTTCTTTGCCTTGGGTTTCTCTGCCCTCCACTTTTCCTCATCTCCTTTCTGTCTTTTGTTTTTGCCTCCTTTTTGTTTCCCTCTATCTCCCTGCATTGGTTCCCATCCCCCTGCCATATTAGTTTAACTCCTCCCCAACAGCACTAGCAAACACTCCCCCGAGGACATTGGTTCCGATTCTGCCCAGGTGCAGACCGTCCGGATTGTACTGGTCCCACCTCCCCCAGAACCGGTTCCAATGCCCCAGGAATTTGAATCCCTCCCTGCTGCACCATTGCTCAAGCCACGTATTCATCTGAGCCATCCTGCGATTCCTACTCTGACTAGCACGTGGCACTGGTAGCAATCCCGAGATTACTATTTTGAGGTCCTACTTTTTAATTTAGCTCCTAGCTCCTTAAATTCATTTCGTAGGACCTCATCCCTTTTTTTACCTATGTCATTGGTACCAACGTGCACCACGACAACTGGCTGTTCTCCCTCCCTTTTTAGAATGTCCTCCACCCGCTCCGAGACATCCTTGACCCTTGCACCAGGGAGGCAACATACCATCCTGGAGTCTCGGTTGCGGCCGCAGAAACGCCTATCTATTCCCCTTACAATTGAATCCCCTATCACTATCGCTCTTCCACTCTTTTTCCTGCCCTCCTGTGCAACAGAGCCAGCCACGGTGCCATGAACTTGGCTGCTGCTGCCCTCCCCTGATGAGTCATCCCCCTCAACAGTACTCAAAGCGGTGTATCTGTTTTGCAGGGGGATGACCACAGGGGACCCCTGCACTACCTTCCTTGCACTACTCTTCCTGCTGGTCTTCCATTCCCTCGCTGGCTGTGGACCCTTCTCCTGCAGTAAGACCAACTCGCTACACGTGATACTCACATCATTCTCAGCATCGTGGATGCTCCAGGGTGAATCCACCTTCAGCTCCAACTCCGCAACGCGGACCGTCAGTAGCCGGAGGTGGACACACTTCCCACACATGTAGTCGTCAGGGACACTGGTGTTGTCCCCGTGTTCCCACATGGTACAGGAGGAGCATATCACGTGACCGAGCTGTCCTGCCATGACTTAACCCTTAGATACACTTAAATTGCCGACAACAATGTTAAAAGTTACTGACTAATAAAGAAAAAGAAAAACTACTTACCAATCAGCAGCCAATCACTTACCACGTTGGCTGTGACGTCACCTTTTGATTTCCATCTACTTCTTTTTTGCCTTCTCTCCCAGCTGGAGCTGCACCGCTACGCCTCTCTCGACGCTCCCCGGACTGCTGAGCCATTTATCGGCCGCTGCCTCTCTGGACTCCCGCCTCTCTCGACGCTCCCCGGACAGCTGAGCCTTTTATAAGCCGCTGCCTCTCTCGACGTTCCCCGGACTGCTGAGCCTTTTATAGGCCGCTGCCTCTCTCGACTCCCGCCTCTCTCGACGCTCCCCGGACTGCTGAGCCTTTTATAAGCCGCTGCCTCTCTCGACGTTCCCCGGACTGCTGAGCCTTTTATAGCTATCGACATCACTACCAATTACTATGCCAAGTTTTGTATTATCAGTAACGTTTAGAATTCCATTCCTACAGGTCGTTTATAAAAATTTAAAAATAATGGATCCAAAATTGGCAACTGGGGTTCACGACGTAAACCACCTCACAGTCTGAAAAACAACGACGCACCACCCTACATTGATGGTGTTACTGAGCTAATTTTGCATGCATACCGTCACTTTCCATTTAATTCCCTGGGCTTCCATCTTGTTAAGGACCTCTGGTGTGTCACTTTGTCGAATACATTCGCAACATCCATCGATACAACATCAATTACATCAGGTCAAATAATGGGATGAAAACCTTTAGCTGATTACCAATTACCGCCCTCCCTCAGCTGATGAATCAATTCTTCTTCATGTTGAACACCACTTGGAAGAACCACTGAGCATACAATGGGCACAGAATGTAATCTGGGTACGGGACTTCAATGACCATCACCAAGAGTGGCTCAGTAGCATCATTATTGAACGTGCTGGACGGGTCTTGAAGGTCATAGCTGCCAGACTGGCCTTTCGCAACACTAGAGTGGCGTGCAATGTCAAACTCCAACAAGAGAGAGTCGAACCACCTTCCCTTGACATTCAAAAGCATTACTATCGCGGATTCCCAGACTATCAAATCCTGGGGGTCACTATTGAGGAGAAACTTAACTTGGCCAGCTGCATAAATAATGTGGCAACAACAGCACGTAGGACGCTGGGTATTCTTGGCGAGTTTTACACCTCCTCAATCAGATTATCTACCATCTACAAGGCACATGACAGGTGTGTGATGGAATACTCTCCACTTGCCCTGGATGAGTGCAGCTTCAACAACACTCAAAAAGCTCGAAACCATTCAGTAAAAAGCAGCCAGTTTGATTGGCGAAGCATCCACCACCGAAATATTCACTCACTCCAAGACCAGTGGACCGTGGCTGCAGTGTGTGCCATCTACAAGATGCAAGCAGCAACTCGCCGAGGCTTCTTTGAAAGCACCTCGCAAACCCGCAACATCTACCAGTTATAAGGACAAGGGCAGCAGGTGCATTGGAACATCATCACTTGGAAGTCCCCCTCCAAGCCACACAGCAACCTGATATGGTAATATTTTGCTGTTCCTCCATCGTCACAGAGTCAAAATTCTGGAACTCACTCCCCAATAGTACTTTTATCACCAGATCCAGAAAACGCTTCACCACCACCTTCACAAGACTAATTACGCAATGGGCTATAAATGCTGGCTTTGCCTGCGATGACCGTAATGAATAAAAAAAATCTAGGGTTCCCCACATATATCCGCTGATTTGTATTACACGTCGGAGGACTCGAAATTCTCGACACAGAGGTTGCTAGATACTTGTGCGGAGCATAATTCTGGCCAGGGGTGAAAGCTTTCCTTTGCCACCAACCTCAAATTCCGGGGTATTAATTGGCATAGAGTTATTGTGAATGTATAAAGGGCGCGTTATTTGTAAAATATATTGATGTGAGCATTTTTATCCAGCACTTAGCAAGACAAACAAGACAGGGAGAAGTTCTGAACTTAGTTTTAGTTAATGAAGTTGGGTGGGTGAGTGAGAGTATTTTGGTGGTATTGATCATAATTCAGTAAGATTTATAGTAGTTATATAAAAGGAGAAAAATAGACTAGGAGATACATTTTCAATTGGCGAATGGCCAATTTTACTGAGGTGAGATGTGATTAACGGAACGTGTACTGGAAACTACTGAAGGTAAATCAGTATCGGAATATTGTGAGGCATTCAATGAGGAAATAGTGAGGGTTCAGAGAAAATATCTTCCAATAATGAAAAAGCGTGAGACTCAACATCTAGAGCCTCCTGTATGTCAATTAATAAGATAATGCAAAAAAGGAAGCTTATGGCAGATACAGAAATCTAAATACTGCAGAAAGCCAAGCGGAGTGTAGAGCGTGGAATTAAAAACGAAATTGAGAAAGCATGAAAAAACATTGGCAAGTAATACAAATATGTTTTATAAATACATAAAGGGCAAAAGCCGAGCTAAAGAAAGTGTATGATCTATTCGAGACCAAAAAAGTAACATTTGTATCGATTTGGAAGACGTGGGAATGTTCCTCAATTAATAATTTGTATCAGTCTTCACAAGGGACACGATGCAGACATATCAGTTAAGAGGTTGGTGTGTGAAATATTAGATTAGATGAACGTAGTGAGAAAGGAAATGTTAAGGAGTTTATCATATATGAAAGAAGATACTTCACGAGGCTCAGAAGAAATGTATCCCAGGCTGTTAAGATAATCAATGGAGGAAATAGCTTAGGCTTTGACCATCAATTTCCAATCCGCGCTGGGTAAAGGTGTGGTGCCGGAACACTGGTGGATTGCTAAAGTTGCACCATTGTTTAAAATGGAGAAAGGGATTCACCGAGCCTAACATAGACTGTGGGAAAATAATTGGAAAAAAGTCTGAGGTACAGTATTAATCATCATGTGAAAAGGCACGGATTAATCAAGGACAGTCAGCATAGATTTGTTAAGGGACAGTCATGCCTAACTAATTTGATTGCATTTTTTGAGGAGTTAACAAGGAGAATCTATGAGGGCAGTGCGTTTGATGTAGCCTGCATGGATTTTATCCATTGCTTGCAACAAACTCCCACATGGAATAAAATTAGAGACCTTGGGATCGAAAGGAAAGTGTCAAGTTGGATCCATAACTGTCCCAGTGGCAGGAAGCAACGGGTAATGGTTGACGGGTGTTTGTGACTGCAAGACTGTTTCCAGTGGGGTTCGGCTGCGCTCAGTAATAGGTCCCTTGCGTTTGTTTTATACATCAATGATTTAGGGCTAGACTGCCCATTACTTTCTGCCCGTTACCGACCACTTACCAGCCATTTTAACGCTCTGATGCTATAACGCCTGTTTATCTCCTATTTACCCAAAAAATTGTAACTAACATCCATTTATCACCCATTTATTACCCATTTACTACCAGCATTAGTTTAGGCATCAAGTTAACGCCGAGAGTTAATTTAACCGCCCGCCCATATTATTATGACATCAATGCTCAGAATATAATTTTTTAAAGAAACTAATGCTCAGAGGGTGAGGAAGTAGTGTCTCAAACGAGCGTACTATGCTTAAACAAAGGGGACTACAGTGGAATAAGGGTAGAGTTGGCTAAAGTAGACTGGGAACACAGTTTAAACTGTGGCACAATTGAGCAACAGTGGAGGACATTAAAGGAGCTCTTTCATGGTGCTCAGCAAAAATATATTTACGTGAAAAAGAAGGGCGGTAAGAGAAGGGATAACCAGTCGTGGTTAACCAAGGAAATAAAGGAGAGTATCAAATTAAAAACCAATGCGTATAAGGTGGCCAAGGTTAGTATGAAACTAGAAGATTGGGAACATTTTACACGACAGCAAAGAATTAGGAAGAAAGCAATAAAGAAAGGAAAGATGGATTACAAAAGTAAACTTGCGCAAAACATAAAAACAGATAGTAAAAGCTTTTGCCGATATATAAAATGGAAAAGAGCGACTAAAGTAAATGTTGGTCCCTTAGAAGATGAGAAGGGGTATTAATAATGGGAAATATGGAAACGGCTGAGACGTTAAACAATTATTTTGTTTCGGTCTTCACAGTGGAAGACACAAAAACCATGCCAAAAATTGCTGGTCACGGGAAAGTGGGAAGGAAGGACCTTGAGATAATCACTATCACTAGGTTGTAATACTGGACAGGCTAATGCGACTCAAGGTAGATATGTCCCTGGGTCCTGATGAAATGCATCCCAGGGTATTAAAAGAGGTGGCGGAAGTTATAGCAGATGCATTCGTTATAATCTTCCAAATTTCTCTGGATTCTGGGGAGGTACCATCGGATTGGAAAGCAGCTAATGTAACGCCTCTGTTTAAAAAAGAGGATCGACAAAAGGCAGGTAACTATAGGCCGATTAGTTTAACATCTTTAATGGGGAAAATGCTTGAAGCTATCATTCAGGAAGAAATCGCGGGACATCTAGATAGGAATAGTGCAATCAAGCAGACGCAACATGAATTCATGAAGGGGAAATCATGTTTAACTAATTACTGGAATTCTTTGAGGATATAACGAGCATGGTTGATAGAGGTGTACCGATGGATGTGGTGTATTTAGATTTCCAAAAGGCATTCGATAAGGTGCCACACAAAAGGTTACTGTAGATGGTAAAGATACGCAGAGTCACAGGAAATGTATTTGCTTGATCGAGAATAGGCTGGCTCACAGAAAGCAGAATGTCGGGATAAATGGGTCCTTTTCGGGTTGGAAATCTGTGGTTAGTGATGTGCCACGCGGATAGGTGCTGAGACAACAACTCTTTACCATGTACAGAGATGACCTGGAAGAGGTGACAGAGTGTCGTGTAACAACATTTGCAGATGACACAAAGTTTCGTGGAATGCGCGTTGTGTGGATGACATAGAGAGGCTGCGAAGAGATTTAGATAGGTTAAGCGAAAGGGCTAGGGTTTGGCAGATGGAATACAATGTCGCAAAATGTGAGGCCATCCACCTTGGTATAAAAACAGTAAAAGGGAATAATATTTGAATGGTGAGAAATTACAACATGCTGCGGTGCAGAGGGACCTGCGTGTCCTTCTGCATGAAACCCAACAAATTGTTTGCAGGTGCAGCAGGTAATCAGGAAGGCGAATGGAATGTTGGCCTTCATTGCGAGAGGGATGGAGTACAAAAGCAGGGACATCCTGCTGCAATTATACAGCGTATTGGTGAGGCTGCACCTGGAGTACTGTGTGCAGTTTTGGTCACATTACTTAAGAAAGGAGAGACGAGCTTTGGAGGGGGTACAGAGAACATTCACTAGGCTGATTCCTGAGATGAGGGGGTTACCTTATGATGATAGATTGAGTAGACAGGGTCTTTATTTGTTGGAATTCAGGAGGATGAGGTGTGATCTTATAGAAACATTTAAAATAATGAAAGGGACAGACAAGATAGAGGCAGAGAGGTTGTTTCCACTGGTTGGGGGGACTAGAACTAGGGGGCACTGCCTTGAAATACTGGGGAGACAACTTGAAACCTTGTTGAGAAGGAATTTATTCTCCCAGATGGCTGTGAACCTGTGGAATGCTCTGCCCAAGGACACAGTTGAGGCTAGCTCATTGAATGTATTCAAATCAAAGTGAGATCGATTTTTAACCAATAAGGGAATTAAGGTTTATGGGGAGCGGGCGGGTAAGTGGAGCTGAGTTCACGGCCAAATCAGCCATGATCTTGTTGAATGGCGGAGCAGGCTCGAGGGTCTAGATGGCCTACTCCAATTCATAATTCTTATGTTCTATGTTCTTATGTTCCGCCTGGGGGATCAAGGGATATGGCCAAAAACGTTAGTACAGACCTCCAAACTGCAGTTGTGATGTTTGGGAGGGCATCAAATAGGAAATTAAGGGTGCATGCAATAAAGGTGCAGCAGTTAACATGGTTGACGTTAACATGCATAGAGATTGGGCGAACCAAACTGGAAGAAATACGATGGAGGAGGATTTCCTGGAGTGTATAAGGGATGGTTTTCTAGGCCAATATGTCGAGGAACCAACTAGGCAGGAGGCCATCTTAGAATGGGTGTTGTGTAATGAGAGAGGATTAATTAGCAATCTCATTGTGCGAGGCCGCTTGGGGAAGAGTGACCATAATATGTTGGAATTCTACATTAGGATGGAGAATGAAACCGTTAATAATTCAGAGACCATGCTCCAGAACTTAAAGAAGGGTAACTTTGATGGTATGAGGCGTAAATTGGCTAGGATAGATTGGCGAATGAAACTTAAGGGGTTGACAGTGGATGGGCAATGGCAGACATTTAGAGACCGCATGGATGAACTAAAACCATTATACATCCCTGTCTGGCATAAAAAATAAAAAAGGAAGGTGGCTCAACCGGGGCTATCAAGGGAAATCAGGGAAAGTATTAAAGCCAAGGAAGTGGCATACAAATTGTCCAGAAATAGCAGTGAACCGGGGGACTGGGAGAAATTTAGAACTCAGCAGAGGAGGACAAAGGTTTTGATTAGGGCAGGGAAAATAGAGTACGAGTGGAAGCTTGTAGGAACATTAAGACGGATTGCAAAAGCTTCTGTAGATATGTAGAGAGAAAAAGGTTAGTAAAGAGAAATGTAGGTCCCCTGCAGTCAGAATCAGTGGAAGTCGTAACAGGGAGCAAAGAAATGGCAGACCAATTGAACAATATTTTGGTTCGGTCTTCACTAAGGAGGACACAAACAACCTTCCGGATATAAAAGGGGTCAGAGGATCTATTGAGAAGGAGGAACTGAGGTAAATCCTTATTAGTCAGGAAATTGTGTTGGGGAAATTGATGGGATTGAAGGCCCATAAATTCCCAGGGTCTGATGGACTGCATCCCAGAGTACCTAAGGAGGTGGCCTTGGAAATAGCGGGTGCATTGACAGTCATTTTCCTACATTACATAGATTCTGGATCAGTTACTATGGAGTGGAGGGAAGCCAATGTAACCCCACTTTTTAAAAAAGGAGGGAGAGAGAAAACAGCGAATTATAGACCGGTTAGCCTGACATTGATAGTGGGTTAAATGATGGAATCAATTATTAAGGATGCCATAGCAGCGCATTTCGAAAGAGCTGAAATGATATGTCCAATTCAGCATGGATTTGTGAAAGGGAAATCTTCTGTAATTTTTTGAGGATGTTTCCAGCAGAGTGGACAAGGGAGAACGAGTTGATGTGGTCTATTTGGCCTCACAGAAGACTTTCGACAAGGTCCCAGACAAGAGATTAATGTGCAAAGTTAAAGCACATGGGATTGGGGGGGACTGTGCCGACGTGGATTCAGAACTGGTTGTGAAACAGGAAGCAAAAAGTATGAGTGGCAGGCCATTTCAGAATGGCAGGCAGTGACTAGTGGGGTACCGCAAGGTTCTATGCTGGGGCCCCAGCTATTTACATTGTACAGTAATGATTTAGACGATGGGATTTAATGTAGTATCTCTAAATTTGTGGATGACGCTAAGTTGGGTGGCAGTGTGAGCTGCAAGGAGGATGCTGTTAGGCTGCAGAGTGACTTGGAGAGGTTCGATGAGTGGGCAAATGCATGGCAGATGAAGTATAATGTGGATAAATGTGAGATTATCCACTTTGGTGGTAAAAACATAGAGACACATTATTATCTGAATGTGACAGATTTGGAAAAGGGGAGGTGCAACGGGACATGGGTGTCATGGTACATCAGTCATTGAAGGCTGACATTCATGTACAGCAGGCGGTTAAGAAAGGAAATGTCATGTTGGCCTTCATAGCGAGGGGATTTGAGTACAGGGGCAGGGAGGTGTTACTGCAGTTGTACTGGGCATTGGTGAGGCCACACCTGGAGTATTGTGTACAGTTTCGGTCTCCTAACTTGAGGAAGGACATTCTTGCTATTGACGGGGTGCAGTGGAGAGTCACCAGACTGATTCCCGGGATGGCGGGACTGACATATCAAGAATGACTGGATCAACTGGGCTTGTATTCACTGGAGTTCAGAAGAATGAGAGGGGATCTCATAGAAACGTTTAAAATTCTGATGGGTTTAGACAGCTTCGATGCAGGAAGACTGTTCCCGATGTTGGGGAAGTCCAGAACCAGGGGTAACAGTCGAAGTACAAGGGGAAAGACATTTCGGACCGAGGTGAGGAGAAACATTTTCACCCAGAATTCTCTACCACAGAAAGTTGTTGAGGCCAATTCACGAAATATATTCAAAAAGGAGTTAGATTAAGTCCTTACTACTAGGCGGATCAATGGGTATGGCGAGAAAGCAGGAATGGGGTACTGAAGTTGCATGTTCAGCCATGAACTCATTGAATGTTGGTGCAGGTTAAAAGGTTCGAATGGCCTCCTCCAGCACCTTTTTTCTAAGTTTCTATGTTTCTATGTTTCTATTCTTCTAAACTCCAGTGGATACAAGCCCAGTTGATCCACATATGTCAGACCTGTAATCGCAGGAATAAATCTGGTGAACTCTCGCTGTACTCCCTCGAAAGCAAGAACATCCTTGCTGAGATAGGAGACCGAAACTGAACACAATATTCCAGGTGTGTCCTCACCAAGGCCCTGTACAACTGCAGTAAGACCTTCCTGCTCCAATACTGAAATCCACTTGCTACGAAGGCAAACATGACATTTGCCTCTTCACCACCTGCTGTACCTGCATGCCAAACTTCAATGACTGATGTACCATGACACCCAGGTCTCGTTGCACCTCCACTTTTCCTAATCTGTCACCATTCAGGTAATATTCCGTCTTCCTGTTTTTGCCACCGAAGTGGACAACCTCACATTTATCAACATTATATTGCATCTGCCATGCATTTGCCCACTCAATTAACCTGTCCAAGTCTCCCTGCAATCTCTTCGCATCATCCTCACAGCTCACACCGCCACAGAGCTTAGTGTCATCTGCAAACTTGGAGATATTACATTCAATTCCTTCATCTCAATCATTGATTTACATTGTAAAAGGCTGGTGTCCCAGCACTGAACCCTGCGGCACCCCACTGGCCACTGCCTGCATTTCTGAAAAGGACCCGTTTATTGTGACTCGCTCCTTCCTGCCTGCCAACTCGTTCTCTGTCCACGTCAATACATTACCCTCAATACAAAGTGCTTTAATTTTACCCGCTAATTTCTTGTGTGGGACCTTGTCAAAAGGCTTTTGAAGGTCAAAATACACCGCATCCACTGGTTCTCCCTTTTCCACTCTACTAGTTACATACTAAAAACATTCTAGAAGTTTTGTCAAGCATGATTTCCCTTTCATAATTCCATGCTGACTAGGACCGATCCTGCCACTGCTTCCAAAGCGGCTGTTATTTCATCTTTAATAATTGATTCCAACATTTTCCCCACCACCGATGTTAGGCAAACCGATCTATAATTTCTCGTTTTCACTCTCCCTCCAATTTAAAAAGTGGGGTTGCATTAGCTATCCTCCAATTCATAGGAACTGATCCAGAATCAATGGAACATTGAAAAATTATCACCAATGCATCCACTATTTCGAGTGCCACTTCCTTTATTATCTGGGATGCAGCATATCAGGCCCTGGTGATTTATCGTCATTCAATCCGATCAAATTCCCTAACAAAATTTACTGACTAATAAGGATTTCCTTCCCTTCCTCCTTTTCACTAGACCCTCGAAACACTAGTATTTCTGAAAGGTTATTTGCATCTTCGTAAGTGCAGACAGATCGAAAGTTTTTGTTTAATTGCTCTGTCATTTCTTTGTTCCCCATTATAACTTCATTTGATTCTGTCTGCAAAAGACCTACGTTGGTCGTCACTAATCTTTTTTCTCTCCACGCATCTATAGAAGCTTTTGCAGTCAGTTTAAATATTCCCAGCAAGCTTCCTCTCATACTCTATTGTAATCCCCCTAATTAAACCCTTTGTCCTCTGAAGAATTCTAAATTTCAAACAGTCCTCAGGTTTGCTGGTTATTCTCGGCAATTTATATGCCTCTTTCTTGGATTTAACACTATCTCTAATTTCCTTTGTTAGCCACGGTTGTTCTACCTTCCCCTATTTCTGTTTACTCCAGACAGGGATGTACAATTGTTGAAGTTCATCCATGTAATCTATAAATGTATGCCATTGCGTATCCACTGTCAACCCTTTAAGTATCATTTGCCAGTCTATCCTAGCCAATCCACGTCTCATTCCTTCGAAGTAACATCTCCTTAAATTCAGGACCCTAGTCTATGAATTAACATTTCACTCTCCATCTTAAAAAGAATTCTACCATATTATGGTCACCCTTCCAGGGGGCCTCGCACAACAAGTTTGCTGATTAGTCCTCTCTCATTACATAACACCCAGTCTAGGTTGACCAGCTCTCTCGTTGATTTCTCGACATATTGGTCTCTAAAGCCATCACTAATATACTCCAGGAATTCCTCCTCCACCGCAATGCTACCAGTTTGGTTAGACCAATCTATCTGTAGATTCAAGCCGCCCATGTTAACTGCCGTACCTTTATTGCAAACATACCTAATTTCTTGTTTGATGCAATCTCCAACCTCGTTACTACTGTTTGGTTGTCTGGACACAACTCTCACTCGCGTTTTCTGTCCTTTGGTATTCCGTAGCTATAACTATACAGATTCCACATCATTCAAGTTAATGTCCTTTCTTACTATTGCGCTTATTTCCTCTTGGACAAGCAACGCCAATCCACCTCCCTTTCCTTTCTGTCTGTGATTCCTGAATGTTGAATACCCCTGGATGTTGAGTTCCCAGCCTTGGTCACCCTGGAGCCATGTCTCCGTAATCCCAATAATATCATAATCATTAATAGCTGCCTGTGCAGTTAATTCATCAACCTTATTCCGAATACACCTCGCATTGAGGCACAGAGCCTTCAGGCTTATGTTTTTAACACTCTTTTTCCATTTCGAATTTTTTCTGTAATGTGGCCCTTTTCATGTTTGCCTTGGGTTTCTCTGCCATCCACTTTTGCTATTCTCCTTTCTATCTTTTGCTTCTGCCCCCATTTTACTTCCCTCTGAATCCCTGTTTGGGTCCCCATTCCCCCGCCATATTAGTTTAACCCCTCCCCAACAGCACGAGCAAATACCCCCACCATGACATTGGTTCTGATCCTGCCCAGGTGCAGACCGTCCGGTTTGTACTGGTCCCACCTCACCCAGAACAGGTTCCAATATCCCAGCAATTTGAATCGCTCCATCTAGCACCACTCCTCAAGCCACGTATTCATCTGAACTATCCTGCGATTCCGACACTGACTACCACGTGGCACTAGTAGCAATGCTGAGATTATTACCTTGGAGGTCCCACTTTTTAATTTGCTCCGAGCTCCCTAAATTCTTCTCGTAGGACCACATTCCGTTTTTTACCGATATCATTGGTACCTCTATGCACCACGACAACTAGCTTTTCACTCTCCCTCTTCAGAATGCCCTGCATCCGCTCCGAGACATCCTTGACCATTGCACCATGGAGGCAACATACCATCCTGGAGTCTCGGTTGCGACCGAAGAAACGCGTAACTATTCCCTTTACAATATAATCCCCTATCACTGTAGCTCTTCCACTTTTTATTCCGCCCTCCTGTGCAGCAGAGCCACCCACGGTGCCAGGAACTTGGTTGCTGCTGCCTTCCGCTCGGGCTGCGAGGACACAGCCTTGCTTGACCCCGGTCCGTCTATGGAATTGTTCTGTGGTGGATGCCTTGACCGGGAGCATGGCTTGCATTTCATCCTGCAGAAGGTGGAGCATGGTGACAAACCTTGAAGTGCAGCCGAATCTGAGGAGGACGCTCCATAAACCCTCATGGTTGACAGCGTTGGATGCTTTCGTGAGATTAAACAGGTCGTTTACAAGTATTGGTGCTATTCGCTGCATTTCTCTAGTATCTGCCGCGTGGTGAAGATAATATCCATTGTGCCAATTAGTGGGCAGAATCCACATTGCGAAACTGGGAGAGGTTCTTGAGCCACAGGGAGAAGGTGATTGAGAAGAATACTTGCGATGACTTTGCCTTTGGTTGAGAGCAGCGACATTCCTCTGTCATTACCGCAGTCACCTCTCTTCAACATCATCGCAATTAGTTCTCCTGGCATGATCTCCTCCTTCCAGATAATGTCATGAATACGTGCCATTAGCGCTTCGCCGCCAAGCTTCAGTACTTCCATGGGGATTCATTCTGCTCCTGAGGCCTTGTTGTTTTTAGTTGTCGGAAAGCCTTTGCAAACTCGTGCCGAGCTGCGATTGTGCCAAGGAGGTGATGGGTAGCATGCTGTGGGATGAAGTCAAGAACACTCACGCCGATGGCGGATTCTTTGTTGCCAGGATCCTCGAAGTCTTCTTTCCAGCCAGCACCGGCAGCCTCACTGTCCTTGATGAGCAGTTCTCTGTTCTTGGCTTTCAGTGGAATAAGACCTTGGGCCACCGGTTCTACTCCACTGAAAAATCCACCCACTTCGTGATTGTCGGCTGGATGCTAAATCTCCTGCGCTATTAACTATCTATTAGTTGTAGTTTCTTTATTACATTCACGTTCTCTATTAATATGACGTTCTATAATAGTTTGAGGGGCTGTATTAAATTGAAGGGCTGTATTAGTTTCAGTTTCTCTAATAGTTTGAGGTGTATTATTTTAGATGGCTGTATTTGTTTGAGGTTCTCATATTGGTTTGAGTTTCTTTCATAGTTTGAGGTTGTATATTAGCTTGAGTTTCGAAAAATGGTGGAAATGTTATATTATTTGACGCTGCTGTATTTATTTGAGATTCTGTATTAATTTGAGGGTATTTATCAGTTTCGTGGGCTGTAGTATTTTGAGGTTCTCTAGCAGTTTGCGGTTATTTATTAGTTTGAGGATCTTTATTGTTTTAGGGGCTGTATTAGTTTGATGGACTGTTTTATCGGAAATGCTGTGTGAGTTTTAATGGCTGTATGAATATAACTTTCTGTGTGTATTAGAGTTGCTGTATTGGGTTTGGTCCTCTATTCGCTTGAGGTTCTCTGTTAGTTTGACGTTCTTTATTTATTGTAATATTTTGAGGTTTTCTATTAGTTTAAGGGTCTTCATTAATTAGATGTTCTCTATGAGTTTGAGGTTCACTATTATGTTGAGTTCTCCAATAGCTTCAGCGGTTGCATTAGTTTGAGCTTCTCCATTATTTTGAGGAAATATATTAATTTGAGCTTCTGGAAAAGTTTATATTCTTGTATTATTTTAAGCGGCTGTATTTGTCCAAGGTCCGTACAGGTAGTAGTACATCTATTAACATGAGGTTCTTTATTAGTTTGAGCGGCTGTATTAATTTGAGGGTCTGTATTAGGTTGAGGGACTGTATTAGTTTGAGGGACTGTATTAGATTGAGGGTCTGTATTAGTTTGAGGGGCTGTATTTGTTTGAGGGTCTGTATTAGTTTGAGGGGCTGTATTAGTTTGAGGGACTTTATTAGTTTGATGGACTGTATTAGATTGAAGGGCTGTATGAGTTTGAGGGACTGTATTAGTTCGATGGACTGTATTAGATTGAGGGCTGCATTATTTTGAGGGACTGTATTAGTTTGATGGACTGTATTCGATTGCGGGTCTGTATTAGTTTGACGGACTGCATTAGTTGGAGGGATTGCATTAGTTTGTGGGACTTTATTATTATGAGGGGCTGTATTAGTTTGTGGGTCTGTATTAGTTTGAGAGGCTGTATTTGTTTGAGGGACTGTATTAGTTTGAGGGTCTGTATTAGTTTGAGATTCACGATGAGATTTAGGTTCTCTATTAGTTTGACGGTCTGTATTAGTTTGAGGGTTTGTATTAGTTTGAGTGGCTGTATTAGTTTGAGATTCATGATGAGTTTGATGTTCGCTATGAGCTTGATGGACTGTATTAGTTTGAGGGTCTGTATTAGTTTGAGATTCACGATGAGATTTAGGTTCTCTATTAGTTTGACGGTCTGTATTAGTTTGAGGGGTTGTATTAGTTTGAGTGGCTATATTAGTTTGAGGGGCTGTATTAGTTTGAGGGACTGTATTAGTTTGAGGGGCTATACTAGTTTGAGGGGCTGTATTAGTTTGAGGGACTATATTAGTTTGAAGAGCTGTATTAGTTTGAGGGACTGTTTTTGTTTGAGAGTCTGTATTAGTTTGAGGGACTGTATTTGTTTGAGGGTCTGTATTAGTTTGAGAGAGTGTATTAGTTTGAGGGTCAGTGTTAGTTTGATTTTCTCTCTTAGCTTGTATATTTGGGTTTTTTGATCCTCCCTATGAGTTTTAATTTCTCTATTAGTTTGAGTGGATTATTTTGAGGCTCGCTATTACTTTGAGTTTACCAGTTTCAGATTCACTCAAAATTTGCATTTAAATATTCGTGTGAGTTTCATTAATAATTTCAGTGTCTCTGTTTTGTTGAAGGTCTGTATTAGTTTCAGATTCATTATTATTTTGAGTGTCCATGTTATGTTGCGGTTATCTATCGATTTATTAAAATTTAGTTTGATATTCTTTACTGATTTGAGGTTCTCTATTACTTTGAGGTTCTCTTTTAGTTTGAGGGGTTGTATTAGTTTTAGTTTTAGTTTGAGGTACTTTGTAATATTAAAGGATTGTATTAGTTTGAGGTTCTCTTGGTTTGTGGGGATGTACTAGTTTGAGGTTCTCTATTAGTTTGAGGTGCTGTGTTATTTTCAGTGCCTGTATGATGAGAAATGCTATATTAGTTTTCATTGTTTTTGGTGTATGAGTTTGCTGTGCTGTATTATTTTTAGATAATCTACGAGCATAAGGCACCACATGTGTATGAGGTGCTGTATGGGTATGAGAATCTTAATGAAGATGAGGGCCGATACTAGTTTGAGAACTATCATAGAAATTCATCACTTTAATTGTTTAACTGGATTTCCAAAGTTAAAGTGTTCAGTAATTTCCTAGACCGCACGAAAACAGCCTTGAGAAGGACTTTCTATTATTTGTAAATTATGTACTGAATACCTGCATTGAAACGTGCAGCCATGACCCCCTTTGTAGTGCAGCAGCCCTGAGAGGGAAACTCGAACATTGGAAATGTAATTACTGAATAGCTACAGTTAAAGAAGGCAGCCAAATCACAGAGTGCAGTTGAGCAGCCCTGAGAGGAAAAGTATAACATTGGGAATGTAATTACTGAATAACTACAGCTAAAGAAGGCAGCCACATCACAGAGTGCAGTTGAGCATCCCTGAGAGGAAAAGTATAACATTGGGAATGTAATTACTGAATAACTACAGTTAAAGAAGGCAGCCACATAACAGACTGCAGTAGAGCAGCACTGAGAGGGAAACTCTAACATTGGGAATGTAATTTCTGAATGAACACAGCAGTGCAAAAGATATTACCAGAAACTATATGCGATCTCCAGTTTGGCCTTATGGTTTTTGAAACAACAACCCAATTGCTGGGAAAATACAGCTGGAAGCGTTCATTTGTTAATTAATGTGCGCAGAATTGTCCAGTCTTTGCAGTTTCAAATTTGAATCAAAACAGGGACATAAATTGGCTGCCGTAATCTGTTTGTTCAAGTTTTAACACTAACTATTTTGAGCGATGTTGCAACCTCAATGTCCCCGTGGAGAGCCCGCAGGGTATAAGTTAAAGGCGCTGGAATTGTACTGCCTCAGAGTATAATTCAGGGAGATTGCGTGCAGCACAAAGGGGCACATCGTTTCACGCACAAAATGCTTCCAATTCAATATGCCCAGCGAATATGCTACATGATCATTTCTGTCATTGGTGTTCCTGGTAAGTGACTAACTGCCGAACAGAAAGCAGAGAGTCGGGATAAATGGATCCTTCTCAGTTCAGCAATCGGTCGTGAGTGGTGTGCCACAGGCATCGGTGCTGGGACCACAACTGTTTACAATATACATAGATGACCTGGAAGATGGGACAGAGTGTAGTGTAACAAAATTGCAGATGACACAAAGATTAGTGGGAAAGCGGACACAGAGAGGTTGCAAAGAGATTTGGATAGGTTAAGCGAATGTGCTAAGGTTTGGCAGATCGAATACAATGTCGGAAAATGTGAGGTCATCCACCATGGAAAAAAAAAACAGTAAACGGGAATATTATTTGAATGGGGAGAAATTATATCATGCTGCGTTGCAGAGGGACCTGGGGGTCCTTGTGCATCAATACCAAAAAGTTAGTTTGCAGGTACAGCAGGGAATCAGGAAGGAGAATTGAATGTTGGCCTTCATTGCAAGTGGGATGTAGTAAAAATGCAGGGAGGTCCTGCTGCAACTGTACAGGGTATTGGTGGGGCCGCACCTGGAGTACTGCGTGCAGTTTTGGTCACCTTACTTAAGGAAGGATATACTCGCTTTGGAGGGGCTACAGAGACGATTCACTAGGCTGATTCCGGAGAAGAGGGGGTTACCTTATGATGATAGATTGAGTAGACTGGGTCTTTACTCGGTGGAGTTCAGAAGGATGAGGGGTGATCTGATAGAAACATTTAAAATAATGAAAGGGATAGACAAGATAGAGGCAGAGAGGTTGTTTCCACTGGTCGGGGAGACTAGAACTAGGGGACACAGCCTCAAAATACGGGGCAGCCAAATTAAAACCGAGTTGAGAAGGAATTTCTTCTCCCAGAGGGTTGTGAATCTGTTTAAATCTCTTCCCATGGAAGCAGTTGAGGCTATCTCATTGAATGTATTTAAATCAGAGATAGATAGATTTTTAACCAATAAGGGAATTAAGGGTTATGTGGAGCGGGCGGGTAAGTGGAGCTGAGTCCACGGTCAGATCAGCCATGATCTTTTTGAATGGCGGAGCATGCTCGAGGGGCTAGATGGCCTACTTCTGTTCCTAATTCTAATGTTCTTATGTTCTTATGTTCTTATGTAGCGTTTGAAATTGTGCAAAAATTTTTGTGAGCTGGTCTCTGGTTTTGCTCTGTGACTGATAATTTTACATCCTGGACTTTGGTCACGGGTATAGAAACCTGAACTGTGATACCATTCCGTTCAGTCAAATTTCCTGAATAACCACCGCGGTTTGATTCCATTGCAACATCTGAACATAAACTTGTATTTGAAACGAAAAGGCTGCTTGAATTATTCAGCTATTGTCTTGAGTGGAATATTGTGTATTTTAAATTAGTCCTTGTTCCGCGCAACTACCTATGAGAAGGTATGAGTAGCCGTGTCTGCACTGTAGGATATACTGAGTGTGAGTCACTACCTCACGTGGAACATCATACTCACAGTGATCATGTATTACTGGGAGTGTGTGTCACTGTAGGATAGACTGAGTGAGTGCCACGAACCGGTGTGGAACACCGTCCCTCTGTGATCATGTATAAGAGGAAGTGTATCTCACTGTAGGATATACTGAGTGTGGGTCACTAGCCGGTGTGGAACACTGTACCCCAGTGACCATGTATTACTGGGATTGTGTGTCACTGTTGGATATAATGAATGAGGTCACGAACCGGTGTGTATCACCATTATCCAAGTGGCCATGTATTACTGGGAGTGTCTGTCACTGCAGAATATACTGAGTGTTGGTAACTAACAGGTGGGGTGCAGCTTAACCCAGTGATCATGTAATACTGGGAGTTTCTGACACTGCAGGATGTACTATGTGTGTTTCACTAACCGGTGTGGGACACCGTACCCCAGTGACCATGTAATAGTGGGAGTGTGTGTCACTGCAGGATACACTGACTGTGGGTCACCAACTGGTGCGGAGCACCGTACCCCGGTGACCATGTATTACTGGGAGTGTGCGTCACTGTAGGATATACTGAGTGTGGGTCATTAACCGGTGTGGAACACCGTACCCCAGTGACCATGTATTATTGGGAGTGTCTGTCACTGTCGGATACACTGAGTGTGGCTCACTAACCGGTGTGGAAAACTGTACCCCAGTAAACATGTATTACTGGGAGTGTGTGTCACTGAAGGATGTACTGAGTGTGGGTCACTAACCAGTGTGGAACACCATACCCCATTTACCATGTATTACTGGGAGTGTGTGTCACTGCAGGATATACTGAGTGTTTGTCACTAACCGGTGTGGAACACTGTAACACAGTGACCATTTATTACTGGGAGTGTGTGTCACTGTCGGATATACTGAGTTTGTGTCACTAACCAGTGTGGAACACTGCACCCCAGTGACCATGTATTACTGGGAGTGTCTGTCATTGTAGGATGTACTCAGTGTGGGTCACTATTTCTTCTACTTCCGCTTCTGAGGCTTATCCTCGGACTCGAGGATGACTCGAATCCACGATAAATTTATTTACCAGAGTGCTGAAGAGGCCATTGCATCACCAACATTCTCTGTCACAGGTGGGTCAGGCGTTAGTTGAAGAAACGGAGTGTGGGGTGCCTGGACTGCTGCGTGCTCCTTCCGCGATCTCCGCTTGGCGTCAGCGTGCTCTCGGCGACAAGCCTCGAGGTGCTCTGCGCCATGCGAATGCTTTTCCTCCACTTTGGGCTGGCTTGGGCCAGGGGATTGCCAGGTGTAGGTGGAGACGTTGCAATTATTCAAGGAGGTTTTGACTGTGTCATACGTTTCCTCTGCCCACCTGTGGCTCGCTTAAAATAACGAATCAGTGAGTAAACTGTTTTCTTTTTAAATCACATATCAGGCATGCAGACGATGTGGCCGCCCAACGGAGCTGATCGACTGTGGTCAGTGATTCAATGCTGGGGATGTTGGCCTGACCGAAAACACTGACATTGGTGCACCACTCCATCCAATTAATTTGCAGGAATTTGCGGAGGCAGCGTTGGTACTTCTCCAGTGCTTTGAGGTGCCTGCTGTAAATATTCCATGTCTCTGAAGTTTAAAGGAGGGCGGGTATCACTACTGCCCTGTAGACCATGAGCTTACTGCTGGGTGTGAGGTCCTGGTCTTCAAACACGACCTTCCTCAGGCGTCCGAAGGCTGCACTGACACACTGAAGAAAGTGTTGGACTTCGCCATCAAAATCTGCCTTTGTTGACAGGAGGCTACCGAGGTATGGAAAATGGTCCACAATGTACAATGCACAGCCCAGTAAACCTGAGCCCCCCTGAAACTCAGAGCGGATGGTGAGCTTCCCTGCGCCTATCGCCGCTGATACATTCTGAGCACCCCATTTGCAATTTAATTCACTCGTCATTCACGGTGGAAGTCCTCTCGCTCTCACTGGCTTTGGGCTGGGATGAAAGCCGTTGCAGGTTGCTGATCCTGATCCTGACCCCAGTGCATTGCCCCTGCTGAAAGTACAAATGCTGGAAATCTGGTCTGAACAATGTTCCATCCCCACACTCCGGAGCTCGGATGGTTTCTAGCTATGCGGCCTTTTCTTGGGATACGGGGGAATCTTCGATGTTGCAATTCTACTCCTGATTTCTTTTTCACATATTTTTCAGGTACATTGATGACTGTGGTCGCGCAATATCCTTTTCTAGCCATGAACTTGAAAATGTCCTTACTCGCACAAAGTCATGATCACCCATCACCTCACCCCTATGCTTTCTGACCGACATTGGCTCCCGGTTAAAGAACGCCACGATTTTGAAAATGATCATCCTTTTTTACAAATCTCTCCATGGCCTTTCACCTCCCTACTCCTGTACTCTTTTTTAGCCTCACAACCCCTCAAGATATCTCCGCTCTTCAGATTCTGCCCTCTCGAATATCCCTCTTTATACTGCTCAACTATCGGTGGCCTTACCTTCAGCTGTTTGGACCCTAAACTCTGGAAACCCCTCCCTAAATCTTTCCGATTCTCTAACCATCTTTCCATTTTAAAGAAGCTCCTTAAAATCACCCTCTTTTACCAAGCTTTTGGTCATATGCCTTTAATTTTTTATTTTTTGTATCGGTGTCATAGGTATCTGTGTTGTCCTGTTAACATTGTTTTGAAGAGCCCTGGTACCTTTAACCACGTTAAAGGCGCAATATAAATAAAGGTTTTTAGTATTATTAATAATAATAGTTATTATTAATATTAATATTATTAATAAGAGCAATAAAAATAATTCAGTTGTCAACCTTGCTTCTAATTTGCGCCCCTCCCTATCCTTCACATGCTCCCTCTGTCAGTTCCCTTCCCTTCCTCGACATCTCTAAGCCCTTTCCGAGAATATGCTCTCTACAAATATCTACCATATTCCGGTCGACTCCTACAGCTACCTTGATTATATAACCTCTCACCCAGCTTGCTGGAAGGACTTTATTACATTCTCCGAATGTAGCTGCCTGCGTTCCATCTGTTCCGATGATGCCACTTCCCACACCAGTGCTTACAACCTGTCTTCCTTTTTCTGAGCTGAGGATACGCGTCCTCTGTGGTGGACAGGGTCCTCGAAAGTGACAATCCAATTTCCCGCATTTATCCACAGTCGAGGATTCCCCACCGCAGTGTCAATTCAATATGCTGCATTAATTTCCTCGCCCCTGACCCTCCCTGCTCGAACCATGATACTGTCCCCATGCGGCCACCTTAGTCTCAACCAACCTCCACATTCAAAAGATCATCCTCCGCCATGTCTGTCCCTTCCTTCTTTTCTCACCACCAATCACATCCGCGTTCAACATTCCCAATGGATCGGTCCCTCCACACCAACCTGGACCATTCCTGAATCGCCCCCAACATTTATCCTCTTCCAGCGGACCTTGCTGTGCAAACCCTAGGAGATGCAAAACCTGCCCTTTCACCTCCATTCGTTCCATCGTCCAGGGCCTTTAATCTTAAACAGTAATAGACTTGTATTTCCTCCAATGCAATATACTGCATTCGCTGTTCACGATGCAGTCTCCTGTAGGTTTGGGAGGACTAAACAGAGATTGTGTGATTATATTCCTGAACGTCTCCATTCTGTCTGCAAACGTCTCTCTCTCCCTCCCTCTATCTCACACTCCCCCGGTCTCTTGCCCCTTCAATTATACATCCCACTCCCAGTCTGACATCTCCACCTTCGGCCTTTTAAAATGTTCCCCTTTGTAACTCAATGGGAAACAGCACCACATGTTTCCATTTTCCATTTCTTGCAACTCGGCCATAAAAGTGAGATGAAACTTTTCAGTTCATTACGACCGCTCCCGTTTCCTCAGACAGCATGTGCTGGTAATGAAGGATGTCTTCAGTCGAGCCACTGGAAGTGGAGGAGGTGTGTGCTGGTGCTTGGGATCACCTCTCGGTACATGGCAGGTGGGCTGGTCCGTACCCCTGGGGTCTACTGACCTTTCTCCACCACATTCCCGGGCTATGGGAGCCTTCTGATCTTTGACAGATTTACCTTGCACTCCCCACCGTCCTACCGCCCCACTTTTTAATCCTGCTCTATCCACTTACATCTCCTCTTGACTCATTTCCTTTTCCTTTTGTTGTCCCATTTCTCTTACACCATCATCCCTTTTGTCGTTGAATCATTCCTGCCCACCATCCCATCAAAGACCTTCAACTTTGTTCTTTTCTCCTCCGACCACAACTTTCTCTGCCTCTAACATTGCATTAAAACTGTTCATCTCTCGCGGATTCCAGTATTGAAGAAAGGTTATCACCTGAAACGTTAACTCTGTTTCTCTCTCCACAGATGCTGCCTGACATTCTGAGTGTTTTTAGCTTACTCTGTATTTTATCAGATTTACCACCGTTAGAATGGTGGTAGTCTAAGCAGAGGGAGAGAGAGGGAGAGCGTGTGGAGTCTTGGTGAAAGAATACCTGCAGCTCCTGGCCCACAACCGGGGCCGTGAAGGAGACTGCATCGTGAACAGCGAATACAGTATATTGCATTGGAGGAAATACAAGTCTATTACTATGTTTCTATGTTTCTATGTTTCTATGTTTCTAAGGCACTTCCATTGTCCCCGAAGCTGTCTTCGGCTCACTTTAGCTGCCGTGTATCCCGAGGCCTGGGAAACACAGCCAACCACATTTAAACCCGTAAAATAAGTTAAACCCGTAAAATAGTTTAAACCAGAATCTGCCATCCACATTACTGCATTTATGTTGCCCACCTGCCCGCTGGGATGGCTCGGCTTCCCTCCCACTGCTCTGTCTCTGCTAAACTGGGAAGCAGCGGGTTGGAGGTAGGTTGGGTTGGGATGATATAATGTATATGTTAACCCCTGACCCGATGTCCACCCGGCTGTTTTTGTGCTAAATCACAGGCCATGCTGTCTGGGCTCAGTCACCGACAATGTGTGACCAATAATTGACCCCCTCTTTTCCCTTCTGTTATTTACAGTGAAGTTAGTGGCGATTGTGATGCTGTCCCGGGGAAAGTGCGGGCTGTCCATCTGCACTTCTTGCTACCTGGTGGCCATGGCAGCGGCGGATCTACTGGTGGTCACCACTGGGGTCAACTGCAGCAGATCAGTTGGTCTTATTTCCCGTGGTCTTTCCTGGATATCACCCGTGCGTGTACTGTTATCACTCTCCTGACCCGTGCAGCCACAGACTGTTCTGTCTGGTTCACCATCACTTTCACCTTTGATCGATTTGTGGCCATTTGTTGGCAGAAGCTGAAAACTAAATATTGCACCGGGAGAACTGCGGCTGTGGTTCTGGCAACAAGCTGCATTCTGCTCTGTTCAAAAAACATTCCTCACCACTTTACAATTCAACCTTGCTATCTAATCAACAATGTTCCGTGGTACTGTTCCTTAATCCCACCCTATCTTACTGAGCCCGGATGGCTGGGATTTGACTGGTTTGATACGGTTTTAACCCCACTGCTCCCATTCGCTGTAATTTTGTTGCTCAACGCTCTGACAGTCAGACACATTTTAGTGGCCAGTCGAGTCCGTAAAGGACTGAGGGGTGAGAGCAAGGGGGGAATGGCAGTGACCCAGAGATGGAGAGCAGGAGGAAGTCTGTAATTTTACTCTTCACCATATCCGGCAGCTTCATACTGCTGTGGCTGATAATTGTTACAGATTTATTTTATTTTAGCATTACAGGAAAAAATCCCAGTGATTACAGTTATTCTTTCTATCAATTTACAGAGGTCGGATTTATACTGCGGAATTTAAGTTGCTGTACAAACACATTTATTTACGGGGTGACCCAGTCCAAGTTCAGTGAGCAGTTGAAGAGCGTGGTGAAATATCCGGTTACCTCAATTGTGCAATTAATTAATAAACAGAAAGTCTGATCGCAGCCCAGAGGCGGCTCCCAGTTTTTGCAGTCCAGGAATGTAATATTTAGCAGCAGAATTCCTTCCATTGAATTAAACCAGTAATGGCTGGTGATCTGATCATACACCCAGCGGCGGGGCAAGCACTGTGTGTCAGACACGGCCATATTTCTCATTGAAAATTCCCACATGATCTTTTGAGAAAGTACCATACGAGCATTCACTCGGAGCTCTTCTGTAACGGGTCACTGCAGCAATTTAGTGCAGCTAGACATTGCATCTTCCAGAACGAGAGGCTCGACAGTCGGTCGGCAGTTAAGGCTGAGCTCAAGTTCAGTGGGTTATATTATATAGAACATAGAGCAGAGAATCAGGCTATTCGGCCAAACCAGTGTGTGCTGGTGAGTATGCTCAGCACTAGATTAGAACGTGAGAAACTGAATGAGGCAGAGGTGCACTGTATGACGTGCCAGACAGAGCAGGAGGTCCAAACCATACTCAGTCCGCACTTACAGGGAGAAGAGGTCTTACATCGACTAAACAAGCAAACTTGCGTTCGGAAACTGCGCATCCACAAAGTCGGTATCACTGAAATTAAACACAAGAACATAAGAACATAAGAATTAGGAACAGGAGTAGGACATCTAGCCCCTCGAGCCTGCTTCGCTATTCAGCAATATCATGGCTGATCTGGCAATGGAATCAGCTCCACTTACCCGCCCGCTCCCCGTAACCCTTAATTACCTTATTGGTTAAAAATCTATCTATGTGTGATTTGAATACATCCAATGAGCTCGCCTCAACTGCTTCCTTGGCCGAAAATTCCACAGATTCATAACACTCTGGGAAACGAAATTCCTTCTCAACTCCGTTTTAAATTGGCTCTCCCTTATTTTGAGGCTGTGCCCCCTAGTTCTAGTCTCCCCAACCAGTGGAAACAAGCTCTCTACCTCTATTTTGTCTATCCCTTTTATTATTTTAAATGTTTCTATATGATCACCCATCATTCTTCTGAACTCCAACGAGTAAAGAACCAGTCTACTCCATTTATCATCGTAAGGTAAGCCCCTCATCTCTGGAATCATCCTCGTGAATCGTCTCTGTACCCCCTCCAAAGCTAGTATATCCTTC
Organism: Pristiophorus japonicus; assembly: GCF_044704955.1. Lineage (NCBI taxonomy): Eukaryota > Metazoa > Chordata > Chondrichthyes > Pristiophoridae > Pristiophorus > Pristiophorus japonicus. The sequence goes on along the minus strand of NC_092001.1, from coordinate 16,205,453 downwards.
CTTAAGTAAGGTGACCAAAACTGCACGCAGTACTCCAGGTGCGGCCTCAACAATACCCTGTACAGTTGCAGCAGGACCTCCCTGCTTTTGTACTCCATCCCTCTCGCAATGAAGGCCAACATTTCATTCGCCTTCCCGATTAACTGCTGCACCTGCAAACTAACTTTTTGGGATTCATGCACAAGGACCCCCAGGTCCCTCTGCACCGCAGCATCTTGTAATTTCTCCCTCATTCAAATAATATTCACTTTTAGTTATTTTTTTCCCAAGGTGGATGATCTCACAATTTCCAGACATTTTTTTCCATCTGCCAAACCTTAGCCCATTCGCTTAAACTATCCAAATCTCTTTGCAGCCTCTCTGTGCCCTCTGCACAACCCGCTTATCCCACTAATCTTTGTGTCATCTGCAGATTTTGTCACACTACTCTCTGTCCCCTCTTCATGGTCATCTATGTATATTGTATTCGGGTCGCAGTCTGACAGACCTCTGTCTTGCCTGTTTCTGTATTCGCGACCCAGTCGGACAGACCGCTGGCATGTGTGTACCTGTATTCGGGTACCAGTCAGACAGGCCTCTGCCCTCCCTGTATATATATCCGATTCACAGTGGGACAAAGCCCACTCCTGTATTCTCTGTGAATATCCTACCTGTAATTTTAGGGAGGAGCCCTATTGTTCTGGATTCCACTCCAGAGGATATAGTTTTCCTCCACCGAGCCCATCGAATCCCTAATTCGTTTCAGCTATGTTAAATTAATCGAGATCGAATTCTAAAATCACGTGAACGCGAGGGAAGCTAATGCAGTTCTTTAAATCCAACAGCATTATGTTGAATCCCCCATGGCCAATATGTTCTATGTTCCACTTGAGTCGTCGTGCCATTATATTTCCAACCACCGACGACGTTAAGCTGTCTGTTCTACAGTGTCCTTTGCATGTTCTATCTCCTTTCTTAAATATGGATATTACGTTAGCTATCTGGCTGTGTTCTGGTTGTGCACGTTATATTAACGAAACCAGTGCCTCTGCGATCTCTACTTTAAATTGGTTTAAATTGTGCAGATGTAATCCGTCCGGAGCCGGGTTTTATTCTCTTTGAGTTTGCTTAGTTTATTTAATAGCTCTCCATTTTTTATTTTAAATGAAATTAACTCCTTATTAATCTCATCATCTAATCTCATGTTCACCTGCTCTGTTGCCCTGATAAATAACGAAGCAAAGCAATTACTTAATATTTCTGCCATCTCTCTATTGCTGCCTCTCCAATCCTCTGTGGTCATATTCCCATTCCAACCTTCCTTTTTAATAGATGTACTATTTTCTCTTTCTCCTTTGTTCCTTGATAATTTAAGGCCACAATTGCTCTCTGCCTTTCTAATAGTTTTTGACTTAATTCCTACTCTCTCCATATTCTTCCTTATCATGCGGACTGCCGCTGTCCATGGAATTAGTGCATGCCTCTATCCTTAACCGAATTTGTTTCTGTATATCGCTATTCATCATTAGTGCTCAGTATGTTCTTGTTTTTAGCAGAATATCTATTTTCACGAATTATGCTGCATAGCGTTTCAAACGTTCCCTTTTAAATTCTTGTCATGTTTTTCCAATATTGCTGGTCATTATATTTCCCCTTGTTCTATTCGCAAATCCAACTTTTCTGTTCTCAATTAAACTGCTCTCCGTCATGCTTATGTGCATTTCAATTATGACCTTACAGCATATTATATTATTATTGCATAGATGTACCCATCTTTTAGTTCTCTTATCTGCTGTGCTTTATTCCCTATTACGACACCCAATTGCGGACACTTCCTTGTTGGTCTTCTTATCGATTGGGTTCAAAAGGATTCATGTACGCATCGTGGGAACTCCATTCCCTCATCTTCTTCCCTATCTCTTCTGTCCAATTAATATTGCATAGTTGAAATTTCACGAGATTATTATTCCGTATCTTTCTACTCATTTCCCTTTGGATCAACCTCAACCTTTTGTTCGATGCTTTGGGTTGGATGTTACACTTTTGTGCAGATAGCCCAAAAATGCACGTTATTTCCAGCGTGGGCGTTAACAAAGTGTTTGGAGATCGCCTGATACTCGCCTATTCTCAAAGTCCTTACAACCTCCACTTTTGTGCTTATCGACCAAAAATGGATGTAATTTCCATCGTGGGTGTTACCAAATTGTTTTGAGATCTCGGGATCCTCGCCTATTCTCAAAGTCCTGACAACCTCCACTTTTGTGCTTATCGACCCACAAATGGGCGTAATTTCCGGCGTGGGCGTTAACAAAGTGTTTTGAGATCGCCGGATACTCGCCTATTCTCAAAGTCCTTACAACCTCCACTTTTGTGCTTATCGCCCCAAAAATGGGCGTAATTTCCAGCGTGGGCGTTAACAAAGTGTTTTCAGATCGCTGGCTTCTCGTCCATTCGCAAAGACTCTAGTTTCGTTTTTAGAAAATTTGCGTGACACCCGGGGAATTCAAGTTCTTTTTGACCTTCTGCGTAAAGTGTGGCCGTCCTTCGCAACAGCATGGCAACACTTGATTCCAGCGGTTCTGGAAGTCAAGAGTCATCGCGATATGAACGGGAGAGGAGTTAGGGAGAGAGGGTGCTCTGTGGGACTGAAGGCGTGTCTGGGTGTCATTTGACTACTTTGGGAGGAGGGAGAGAGATTTTGCAGGTTCACAGCAAGTCGGGAAAGAAAAATTAGTCGCCGCCAGCCACATATTTGCCTCAATTTGGCTTATAATGGAGAGCCAGGACGATGCATCACACCACGCTTTGGACTCTGACGCTAGAGAGAACAATGAGTTGGGAGAGGAACATCTTGGAGGCGCAAAAGCCCAGTGGTTCTCGGACGAGGCAACCTCGCTCCTGCAGGAAGTCCAGTTAGGCTGGGGTGATTTGACACAGGATGGGGATGGGAAGACTACTACAAAGGATCTGGACCGAGATAGCATAGTTGGTGTTGCTGGAAACCAACAAGGTTTGTGAGTGTAACCAATGCCGCAAACGATGGAAAGACCTTGTGTGATGCGCAAGATTAATTAGCAAATTGATTTAGATTTACTTATGTATTCATATAATTTGATTTGTAACAGCCTCTCATCAGGCGAGGAAGATGCTATGAGGCTGCAGAGTGACTTGGATAGGTTAGGTGATTAGGCAAATGCCTGGCAGATGCAATATAATGTGGATAAATGTGAGGTTATCCACTTTGGTAGTACAAAACTGAGAGACAGACTATTATCTGAATGGTGGCAGATTGGAAAAAGGGGAGGTGCAACAAGACCTGGGTGTCAAGGTACATCAGTCATTGAAGGTTGGATGCAGGTACAGCAGGCGGAGAAGGCGGCAAATAGCATGTTGGCCTTCATGGCGAGGGGTTTTGAGTACAGGGGCAGGGAGCTGTTACTGCAGTTGTACAGGGCCTTGGTGAGGCCACACCTGGCGTATTGCGTTCAGTTTTGGTCTCCTAACTTGAGGAAGGACATTCTTGCTATTGAGGGAGTGCAGCGAATGTTCACCAGACTGATTCCCGGGATGGCGGGAATGACGTACCATGAAAGATTGGATCAACTGCGCTTGTATTCACTGGAGTTCAACAGAATGAGAGGGGATCTCAGAGAAACATTTAAAATTCTGACAGGTTTCGACAGGATCGATGCAGGAAGAATGTTCCCAAAGTTGAGGAAGTCGCGAACCAGGGGTCACAATCTAAGGATAAGGGGTAAGCCATTTAGGACCGAGATGAGGAGAAACTTCTTCACCCAGAGAGTGGTGAACCTGTGGAATTCTCAACCACAGGAAGTTGTTGAGGCCAATTCACTAAATATATGCAAAAAGGAGATAGATGTAGTCCTTACTACTAGGGGGATCAAGTTCTACGGCGAGAAAGCAGGAATGGGGTACTGAAGTTGCATGTTCAGTCATGAACTCATTGAATGGCGGTGTAGGATCGAAGGGCTGAATGGCCTTCTCCTGCACCTATTTTTTATGTTTCTATGTTTCTATATTTCTATGTTTCTATCACATAAACTCTTTCACTTTTCCGGTAATGTTTTCCTCAAAGCCTGCGGTCACGGTTTGAATCATTATGTCATGAAAAATAATTATCATAATAATCCTGATTGCATCTGTTGGTTATGTATTGCATCAGTCTCTGTGACAGGACCTAGCAATGATATCACGCAATGTTCTCTCGCCTTGTCGTCCAGTCACCTTTTACTGAGGAAGTTCTCGATGACGTGGTCTGTGCCGAGATTAAAGGGTGTGGGGCCCACCATCCCTCTGCGACATCACTGAGACGGAGAGAATTGTGTGTTCGCACTCGTGCGACAGCACCCGCAAACAGCCACGGATGCATTTGCTGACCCTGAAGTGAGAAAAGATTATGCCATTGCGTAATGTGAATTCATTAGAGGCCGCAAACCACTCATATCCGGAAAATCATATTTGATAGATGGTTTCTCAAATTGTCATCGAAATAATGATGGACGAAAGAAAATTATTGCATTACCAAAGTAGTGGTGGTCATGAAATGTGATGTCCGCGATGACTTTGAGTGCGATGGTGTTTTTGACGTGTACACGCTGTATGTAGCACTGGACTCAAGTTGGGAGACGAGCAACCCCTTTCTCCTCGAAGAAACTCAATTGTGTATTGTCGCTCAGCCAGCAGCATGCCCCCAGGCTAGACCACGGAGGGTACAAGATGGGGGCGTGGGCCATGTGTCGTAGGATGATCTGACTACACCTGGTGCCGAGGAGCTGCGATTGTCGCCTGTCAATCCGCTGAATCTGTTCTCCATGGATAAGAGTGAAGGTATCAAGGAACATGCATCGTCACGGGTCACAAAGCCAGCTAGTGGTTCTCCCATCTGGCCACTCTGGTGGTACCTTGCCCAAACTCCTCACCGCAAGGTGCCCCGTTTGTCCCCAGGAGTTCGCGGTCGTGCCAAGTCTGTCCCACGAGCAGCAACTGACAGCGACGAGACGGTACGGTTGTCCAGGAGGACTGGAGACATTGGTGACCAGCTCATCGAAGCATTGGGTGTCATGTCCCGACAGCTGGCCACAATGACCAGATGGCGGAGACCCAGGATGCGATAGTCAGGAACATCTCTCTCGCCTTCTGTCTGTCTCGTTCTCGCCTTCTCTCCCTCTCGCGCTCTCTTACCTTTTCGCTCTTTCTCTCCCTGGCCTTCTTTCTCTTGCCCTCTCTCTCTCCTTCTCATTCGCTCTCTCTCTCACTTTCTCTCTCTCTTGCCCTCTCTCTCGCTCTGCCTCTGTCTCACTCTCTCTCTCGCGTTCCCTCTCTCTCTACTCTCTCCCGCCCTCTGTCTGGCCTTCTCTTTCTCTCTCTCGCTCTCTATCGCCTTCTCTCTCTCTCGCTCTCTCTCACCTTCTCTCTCTCTCTCTCTCGCCTTCTCTCTCTCTTGCTCTCACTCACCTTCTCCCTCTCTCTCTCTCTAACCTTCTCTCTCTCGCTCTCGCCTTCTTTCCTTCTCTTGCCTTCTCTCTCTCTATCTCTTGAATTCTCCCTCTCTCTCTCTCTCTCTTGCCCTCTCTCTCTCTCTGTCTCTGTCTCTCTCTCTCTCTCTCTCTCTCACTCTCTGTCTCTCTCTCTCTCTCTCTCTCTCCCTGTCTCTCTCTCCCTCGCGTTCTCTCTCTCTCTCCCGCCTTCTCTCTCGCAATCTCCCGCCTTCTCCTTCTCTCACTCTTTGTCTCTCTCTCTTTCACTCTCTCTTTCTCTGTCTCTGTCTCTCTCTCTCCCGCCTTCTCTCTCTCTCTCGCCTTCTCTCTCTCTCTCTGTGTCTCTCTCTCTCTCACTTCTCACCTTCACTCTATGTTACTTTGTCTCTGTCTCTCTCTCTCCCGCCTTCTCTCCCTCTCTCCCTTTCTCGCCTTCTCTCTCTCCAAACCTAGTCTCTGCGCCCCCAATGCCAATGACGGATGAGCGCCAGGACCAAGATGCTGCTTCTGCATCAGAGATGTAAGCCCCCACGCCCCCACTCCCGGACTCGTGCAACGTACACATCTGCCTCCATCCCCCAATAAGGAAACGCCTGAGTAATTTCACGGCCACACACCATGGAGCGAGGAAGGGAAGGGCTAGAGGTTGCAAGATGAAGGTTCTGTGAGTGAGCTGCATTTCAGCTTGTGATGGCTGCATGATATCTCCATCTGGGTGGATGCAATTTGATGTATTGTATGGGGGGCCTCGACCCCCCTCCTGGTTCCCCTTTATATTCTGTGTTGCTGGAGAGGTTGATCATTTGTTTGCTGTCAATCGTGGAAAAAGAGGGGTCTGGTCTGGGGTTGGCTGTCATTGCAAGTGATAGAAATATAGAAACGTAGAAAATAGGTGCAGGAGTAGGCCATTCAGCACTTCTCGCCTGCACCGCCATTCAATGAGTTCATGGCTGAACATGTAACTTCAGTACTCCATTTCTTCTTTCTCGCCATACCCCTTGATCACCTAGTAGTAAGGATTACATCTAATTCCTTTTTGAATATATTTAGTTCATTGGCATCAACAAATTTCTGTGGTGGAGAATTCCACAGGTTCAACACTCTCTGGGTGAAGAAGTTTCTCCTCATCTCGGTCCGAAATGGCTTACAACTTATCCTTAGACTGTGACCCCTGGTTCTGGACTGCCAAAACATTGGGAACATTCTTCCTGCATCTAACCTGTCTAAACCCGTCAGAATTTTATATTTTTCTCTGAGATCCCCTCTCATTCTTCTGAACTCCAGTGAATACAAGCCCTGTTGATCCAATCATTCTTGATAGGTCAGTCCCACCATCCCGGGAATCAGTCTGGTGAAACTTCGCTGCACTCCCTCAATAGAAAGAATATCCTTCCTCAAGATAAGACCAAAACTGTACACAATACTCCAGGTGTGGCCTCACCAAGTCCCTGTACAATTGTAGCAACACCTCCCTGCCCCTGTACTCAAATCCCCTCGCTATGCAGGCCAACATGCCATTTGCTTTCTTCACCGCCTACTGTATCTGCATGCTAACATTCAATGACTGATGTACCATGACACCCAGGTCTCGTTGCACCTCCTATTTTCCTAATCTGTCCCCATTCAGATAATAGTCTGTCTCTCTGTTTTTACCACCAAAGTGGATAACCTCACATTTATCCACATTAAAAATCATCTGCCATGCATTTGCCCAGTCACCTGACCTATCCAAGTCACTCTGCAGCCTCATGGCATCCTCCTCGCAGCTCACACTGCCACCCAACTTAGTGTCATCCGCAAATTTGGAGTTGCTACATTTAATCCCCTCGTCTAAATCATTAATGTACAATGTAAATAGCAGAGGCCCCAGCATTGACCCCTGCGCTATCCCACTAGTCACTACCTGCCATTCTGAAAATTACACATTTACTCCTACTCTTTGCTTCCTGTCTGACAAACAGTTCTCAATCCATGTCAGCACACGACCCCGAATCCCATGTGCTTTAACTTTGCACATTAATCTCTTGTATTGTTAAGAGCTGGGGCCCCAGCATTGATCCCTGCAGTATCCCACTCGTCACTGCCTGCCATTCTGAAAAGTACCCATTTACTCGACGCTTTGCTTCCTGTCTGACAATCAGTTCTCAATCCCCGTCAGCACACTACCCCCAATCCCATGTGAATTAACTTTTCACATTAGTTATTATTTCAGTCCCATGTTGTTACAAATCGTACTTTCTTGCACGGAAACTTGAAGTACATTGCCGCAGATAGCTTCACCATTAAACACTGCGGAGTAAACGGAAACCCCAGCAGTCCAGAGACTGAAAATATGTCTGTTGCCGTGTCCAGGTCAACTGAGTCGAACTCCGGAGTCAAAGTGAGCTCTGCTCAAGTTCAGGCAGGAGCTCCTCTCAATTTCAGGCAGCCCTTTGAATGAGAGAGCTGTGATTGCAAAACGCCAGCCACACCGTTGGCGTTGGTTCAGAAATGTTACTCCCATTGTGGGCGTTTTTTTCTGGAAGCGATATTGCGGGTTGTATCTGTGCACGGTGTGGGGAAACGGAGAGCCGGCGATCTCCTCGGCGTTACTTTCCCCAAACGTGCTCTTTACGAACTACATATGTGGCCGCGGTGCTAATAGCGAACCTGAGCGTTAAATCGTTGTGGAAATTCACGCTCGGGCGATATTACGGCCGCCGATTTTGCCCAAACTGCCCTACAAAAGTGGGCGGGCTGTAATATTTTGACCCGGCGTTAAGCACAGGGCTAAAGCACACGCAACCCTTGGCGATCAGGTCTTGAAAAATGCCCCCTCGGTTTATTTCTGTTTACAAATGGGCGAAATCTGGGGGTTATACGTCAGTTCAGCAGTAAAATCGGCGTTAAAGATGCGCAAAAGGTTTTTACTCGTCTGCGTTTTTGAAAACGGGCGTTAGCGTGACTGATACCATAGGAGCATTAACGTTAAATCTCTCTCATCTTCTGCTGTCGAGTGTCGCCGTCCTTGCACTGACATGGCCACACTCGCGTCCCATGTTTCAGGAGCTCAGTGCTCACTCTGACTTGTGCAGAAGGGTGAGGGTGTTGAGATTGAGTTGAGGTGTGTGTGAGTAGGGTGTTGTGGCTTTGGGAGGAAGGAGGGAGCGCTTCGAGCTTTGCAGCAAATTTGGCAAAAGTGTCAGCCGTTAGCGGCAAGAATTCCGCGACGATAATGGTGGGAGAATAGAAGAACGTCATAGTTCGGAACAGGAGGAGGTCATCTAGCCCCTCGAGCCTGCTCCGCCACTCAACAAGATCATGGCTGAGTGGAGGTGTCAACTCACGCTGGTGAGAGCAGTGAGCTGGGAGATGAAGACAATTGGAGGACCAAAGAAAGCGATGAGGTTCTCGGACGAGGCGAATGCCTCCCTCCTGTGGGTGTTCGAGTCACGCTGGGGTGAGTTGACCCAGTGACGGGTGGGAGGGGGGGGGGGGGAATCCAGCCGCAAAAGTCTACATGAGGATCTGGAGCGAGATAGAGAGGTGGTTTCGGAGGCTATAACGTGGAGCGTGAAGACAACCAATGCCGCAAGCAATGGAACGAACTTGTGAAATCGGCACGAATAAGTATCACTTTTATTTACACTCACTTATATAGTTATAAATTTGATTTGTAGAGTCATAAGTGACTATCACATGTGAGATCGTCCTACTATTGGGAATGTGGTACTCAATTCCTGCAGTCACGGTGTACGTCTTTAGGTAACAAATCATCATTCTGATCATAATCGTGATTGCTTCTGTCGGTTAAGTGTTGTATCAGTCTCTGTCTGTGACACGATCCAGCAATAATATCAAGCAACGACCTCCTGACATGTCGCACGGTTACATTTCACAGGAGAAGTTATCGACGATGAGGTCCGAGGAGTGTACAACTGATGGTGGGGCCACCAGTCACCAGCCACATCACTGCCACGGAGGAGCAGGTGATCATACCCGTTGGGAGGAACAGTCGGAGAGCCAGGCCTAGGTCTCCAGAACCTGAAGTGATCGGACGTGAGCCAAGTATACACCATTGCACGATCTGAATTGAATTGGTGCAACATGAACTCATCCCCGAGCAATAATATATGATCGTTGGTTGCTAACGTCGTCCCACAAATAATGCAGGCCCAGTGAGAATCGTTGCAATGCAAGCTGTGTTGATTGGGCAAGACCACAGAGGCCAGAAGCTGGGGGCAAGGGGCCTGTCTTGGTGGATGAACCGACATCTCGTCTGGAGGATGTCCGATTCTCGCCCGTCTATCCGTTTGTTCTCTTGCGGATGGAGGGGAGTGCGGACTTCCAGGAGCCTGCATCGCCATGGTCGAGCAGGCATTCTCCTCCAAGATATATCTCGTGATCCTTCCAAAACTCCCAGCTCCAGTGTGGAGGTATCGGACACAAAAGGTACCTCGCTACAATGCAACCCCGTTTGTCCGCAGGCTAACGGCAACCATGCACAGGTCTCGTACACCAGCGACAGATGAGAACGGAGAGATGGTACGCTTGTTGAGGATGACTGTAGACCATAGGTAACCAGCTCCTAGAAGCATTGGGGGCATATCCCAACAGCTGGCTAGAGTCTCCGACACCATCAATGGATGGCGGAGGACCTGGAGGGGATAGCCAGGGACTCTGCTGGCACAGGCCTCACACTGGTCCCGGAACGCGACACGCCACTGCTAGTTTCAGCATCCCCCCGCCCCCCGCCGCAGTCCCAATGAGACATGCGCGTCATTAGAACGATCCTGCTGCTGGAGACGAGAATGTTTCCACCTCGTTTCCCTCGGGTCTTCCTTCGTCCCTCCAATTGAGGCATCGCCTGAGGAGCTCCTCGACAACGCGGATTGGAGCGAGGAGGGGAAGGGTTAGAGATGGGGAGAAACTTGAAAGATAGTAAATAGGTGCAGGAGTCGGCCATTTGTCACTTCGAACCTGCACCGACATTCAATGAGTTCATGGCTGAACATGCAACTTCAGTAACCCATTCGTGCTTTCTCATCATACCCCTTGTTCGCCCCAGTAGTAAGGAGTACATCTAACTCCTTGTTGAATATATTTAGTGAATTGGCCTCAACAACTTCCTGTGGTCGAGAATTCAACAGTTTCACCACTCTCTGGGCGAATAAGTTTCTCCTCATCTCCGTCCTAAATGGCTTACCCCTTATCCTTCGACTGTGAACTCTGGTTGTGGACTTCCCCAACATTGGGAACATTCTTCCTGCATCTATCCTGTCTAAACCCGTCACAATTTTATGTGTTTCTCTGAGATCCCCTCTCATTCTTCTGAACTCCAGTGAATACAAGCCCAATTGATCCAATCTTTCTTGATGTGTCAGTCCCGCCAACCCGGGAATCAGTCTGGTGAACCTTCGCTGAAAGCCCTCAATAGCAAGAATGTCCTTCCTCAAGTTAGAGACCGAAACTGTACACAATACTCCAGGTTTGTTCTCACCAAGGCCCAGTACAACTGTCGTAACACCTGCCTGCCCCTGTACTCAAATCCCCTCGCTATGAAGGCCAACATGCCATTTGCTTTCTTAACCGCCTGCTGTACCTGCATGCCAAACTTCAATGACTGATATACCATGACACCCAGGTCTCGTTCCACCTCCCCTTTTCCTAATCTGTCACCATTCAGATAATAGTCTGTCTCTGTTTTTACCACCAAAGTGGATAACCTCACATTTATCCACATTATACATCACCTGCCATGCATTTGCCCACTCACCTAACCTATCCAAGTCGCTCTGCAGCCTCATAGCATCCTTCTCGGAGCTCACACTGCCACCCAACTTAGTGACATCCGCAAATTTGGAGATACTACATTTAATCTCTTCGTCCAAATCATTAATGTACAATGTAAATAGCTGGGGCCCCAGCACTGATCCCTGCGGTACCCTACTCGTCACTGCCTGTTATTCTGAAAAGTACCCATTTATTCCTACTCTTTGTTTCCTGTCTGACAACCAGTTCTCAATCCACATCAGCACACTACCCCCAATCCCATGTGCTTTAACGTTGCATATTAATCTCTTGTGTGGGACCTTGTCGAAAGCCTTCTGAAAGTTCAAATACACCACATCAACTTGTTCTCCCTTGTCCACTCTACTTGAAACATCCTGAAAAAATTCCAGAAGATTTGACAAGCATGATTTCCCTTTCACAAATCGATGCTGACTTGGACCTATCATGTCACCTCTTTCCAAATGTGCTGCTATGACATCGTTAATAATTGATTCCATCATTTGACCCACGACCGATGTCAGGCTGTTTTCTCTCTCCCTCATTTTTTAAAAAGTGGGGTTACATTGGCGACCCTCCACTCGATAGAAACTGATCCAGATTCTATGGAATGTTGGAAAATGACTAACAATGCATCCGCTATTTCCAAGGCCACCTGCTTAAGTACTCTGGGATGCAGTACATCAGGTCCTGGGGATTTATCGGCCTTCAACCCCATCAATTTCCCCAACACAATTTCCCGACTAATAAGAATTCCCTCAGTTTCTCCTTGTTACTAGAGCCTCTGACCCCTTTTATATCCGGAAGCTTGTTTGTGTCCTCCTTAGTGAATAGCAAACCAAAGTACTTATTCAATTGGTCTCCCCGCACTCTCTCCCTCCCTCCCTGTCCTGGGGATCCTGAGGCCCAACCTCCCTCCCTCCTTGCCCTGGCCGTTCTGAGGCCAATACTCCCTCCCTCCCTCCCAGTCCTGGGGATATTGAGGCCCACACTCCCTCGTTCCGTGCCCTGGAGTTACTGAGACCCACACACCCTCCCTCCCAGCCCTTTTGGTACAGAGGCCTGCACTCCCTACCTCCCTCTCTGTCCTGGGGTACTGAGGCCCACACTCCCTCCTTACCTGCCCTGGAGGTATTGAGGCCCGCATTCCCTCACACTCTCACCTCAGTATACTGACGCCCACACTCACTCCCTTCCTCCCTGCCCTGGGGGTCCTGAGGCCCAAACTACCTCCCTCACGGCCGTGGAGGTACAGAAGCCCACAATCCCTCCCTATCTGGGGGTACTGAGGCCCACACTCCGTCCCTATCTGCGCTGGGGATACTGAGACCCATACTGACTGCCTCCCATCCCTGGTGGTCCTGAGGCCCACACTCACTCCCTCACTGCCATGCGGGTACTGAGGTCCACACTCCGTCCCTATCTGAGCGCACTGAAGCCCACACTCTGTTCCTCACTCCCTGCCCTGGCTGTACTGAGGCCCTCACTCCTACCTTCCCTGCCCTGGGGGTATTGAAGCCCGCAAACACTCCCTACAGACACTGGAGGTTCTGAGGCCAAAACTCCTTTCCTGCCCTGGGGGTCCTGAGGCACACACACCCTCCGTCACTGCCTTGGGGGTACTGAGGCACACACTCCATCCATTTCTGCCCTGGGGGTACTGAGGCCCACACTCCCTCCCTGTCCTGGTGATACTAAGCCCCACACTCACTCCCTCCCTCCCTGTCCTTATGTTAATGATGCCCACACACCCTCCTCACTGCTCCGGGGGTACTGAGGGCCACATTTCCTCCCTGTCTCTGGATACTGAGGCCCACACTCTCTCTCTCCCTTCCGTGGAGGTACTGAGGGCCACACTCCCTCCCTCTTTGCCCTGGGGTACTGAGGCCCACTCTAAGTCCCTCTCTACCCTGGAGGTACTGAGGCCCACACTCCCTCCCTCCATGCCCTGGGAGTACTGAGGCCCACACTCACACCCTCCCTGCCCTGGAGGTACTGAGGCCCGCATTCCCTCTGTCCCTCACTGCCGTAGAAGTACTGAGGCCCAAACTTCCTCCCTACCTGTCCAGGTATACTGAGGCCCAATCTCTCTCCCAGCGCTGGGGGACCTGAGGCTCACACGCTCTCCCTCCCTCCCTCCCCTGGGTGTACGGAGGACCACGCTCCCACCCTCCCTGCTCCATAGGTAATGAGGCCCACAATCTCTCACTCCCTGCCCTGGAGTTACTGAGGCCCACACTCCCTCCCTCCCTCCCTGCCCTTTGGGGTACGGAGGTCCTCACTCCCTCCCTGCCCTGGGGGTACATAGGCTCACACTCCCTCCCTCTGGGTACTGAGGCCTATACTCCTTGCCTCCCTGCCCTGGTGGTACTGAGGCCCACATGCCCTCCCTCCTTACCTGTGCATACTGAGGCCCTTACTCCCTCACACTCTGACCTGGGGGAAATGAGGCTCACACTCCCAACCTCCCTCACGGCACTGGGTGTACTGAGGCCCAATCTCACTCCCTCCCTGGAGTTACTGAGGCCCACACACCCTCCGTCCCGTCACGAGAGGTACCGAGGTCCACACTCCACCCCTCACTGCCTTGGGGGTACTTTGGCACACACTTACTCCTTATTTGGGGATACTGAGTCTCACACTCACTGTCTCCCTGCCCTTGCGGTACTGAGGCCCATACTTCTACGTTCGCTGCGCTGGAGATACTGAGGCCCACACTCCCTCCCTACCTGGTCAGGGGTACTGAGGCCTACTCTCTCTCCCTGCCCTGCAGGTACTGAGGCCCACATTCCCTCCCTCCCTCCCTGCTCTGTGGGTCCTGAGGCGCACACTCCCTCCCTCACTGCCTTGGGGGTACTGACGCGCACACTCCCTCCCTATCAGGGTGTACTGAGTCCTGCACTTCCTTCCTACCTCACTGCCTTGTGGGTACTGAGTCCCACACTCCACTCCCTAACTGGGGGTACTGAGGCACACACTCCCTCCCTACCTGCCCTGGATGTACTGAGGCCCTCACTCCCTGCCCTCGATTTACTGAGGCCCTCATTCCCTCCCTGCCCTGGAGGAACTGAGACCCACACTCCCTCCCTCCCTGCCCTGGGAATACTGAGGCCCACACTCGCACCCTCCCTATGCTGGAGGTACTGAGGCCAACACTCCCTCCCTTCCTGGGGGTACTGAGGCACATCTCCCTCCATGCCCTGTGTGTACCGAGGCCCACACTCCTTCCCTACCCTGGACGTACTGAGACCCAGACTCCCTCCCTGCCTCCCTGGGGGAAAGGTGCCCACACGCCATTCCTGCCCTGGAGGAACTCAGGCCCACTTTCCGCCCCTACCTGGCCAGGGGGTACTGAGGCCTACACTAACTCCCTGCCCTGGGGAAAATGAGGCCCAGACTCCCGCTCCCACTCCCTGCACTCGGGGTACGGAGGCCCACACTCCCTCGCTGCCCTGGAGGTACTGAGGCTCACACTCCCTCTCTCCCTTCCTAAAGGTCGTGAGGCCCTCACTCCCTCCGTTCCATGAAGGTCCTGAGCGCCTCCCTCACACCCTCCGTCCCAGCCATGGGGTTACTGAGGCTCACACTCCCTCCCTCCCTGCCCGAGGGGTACTGAGGCCCAAACTCCCTCCCTCCCTGCGCGAGGGGTACTGAGGCCCACACTCACTCCCTCCCTGCCCTGAGTGTACTGAGACCCGCACACCCTCCCTCCCTCCGTGGCCTAGGGGTATGGAGGCCAACATCCCCTCCCTCCCTTCCTGCCCTGCTGGTACTGAGGCCCACACTCCCTCCCTTTCTTCCTGCCTGGGTGGTACTGAGGCCCACACTCCCTCCCTCCCTATCCTGGCGGTAATGAGGCCCACACTCCCTCACTCCCATTCATGGGGGTACTGTGGCCCACACTCTCCCGCTCGCTGCCCTGGGGGTGCTGAGTCCCACACTCCCTCCTTGCCCTGGGGGTACAGAGGCCCACATTCCCTTCCTCCCTGTCATGGCGTTAATGAGTCCCACACTCACTGCGACTCTGCCCTGGGTGTACTGAGGCGCACACACCCTCCCTACTTGCCCTGGGGATGCTGAGGCCCAATCTCCCTCCCTGCCCGAGGGGTATTAAGGCCCACTCTCCCTGCCCTGTGGGTACCAAGGCCCACACTCCCTCCCTCCCTGCCTAGGGGTACTGATACCCAGAGAGCCTCCCTCCCTGCCCTAGGGTTACGGAAGCCCATACTCCCTCCCTTCCTGCCCTGGAGGTACTGAGGCCCACAATCACTCACTCCGACCCTCTGGGTCCTGAGGTCCACTCTAACTCCCCTCCCTCCCTGCACTGGAGGTACTGAGGCCCAAACAACCTCCCTTCCCGCCCTGGGTTTACTGAGGCCCACACACCCTCACTAACTGCTTTGGGGGTATTGAGGCCCAGACTCCCTCCCTCCCTGCCCTGAGGGTATTGAGGCCCACACTCCCTTCCTGCACTGGGGGTACTGAGACCCACACTCCCTCCTTTCCTACTTTGGGGGTACTGAGGACCACACTCCCTTTCTTCCTGCCCTGAGGGTATTGGGCCGCACACTCCCTTCCTGCCCTGGAGGTACTGAGGCCCACAATCACTCACTCCGACCCTCTGGGCCCTGAGGCCCACTCTAACTCCCCTCCCTCCCTGCCCTGTGAATACTGAGACCCACACTCCTTTTACTTCCCTACTTTGGGGGTGCTGAGGCCCACACTCCCTCCCTGCCTGCCCTGCGGGCCCTGAGGCAAATACTCACTCCCTCCCTCCCTGCCTGCCCACACTCCTTCAGTCCCAGTCCTCGGGCTACTGAGGCCCACACTCCCACCCTCCCTGCCCTGGGGGTATTGACGCACACACTCGCTAGCTCCCTGCCTGCCTTAGAGGTACTGAGGTCCACACTCCCTCCCTCCCTGCCCATGGAGTGCTGATGCCCACACGCCGTCCCTCCCTTTCCAGGGGGTTCTGAGGCCCACTCTCTCTCGCTGCCCTGGTGGTATTGAGGCGTACACTCCCACCCTCACAGCCGTGGGGTTCCAGAGGCCCAGTCTCACTCGCTCCCTGCACTGAGACCCACAATCCCTCCCTCCCTCCTTCCCTGTCCTGGGGGTACTGAGGCCCACACTCCCTCCCTCCCTTTCCTAGGGAGACTGAGGCCCAAACTCTCTCCCTACCTGTCCTCGCAATACTGAGGCCCACACTCCCTCCCTCCCTGTCCTGGGGGTGCTGAGGCCCAGACTCCCTCCCTCCCTGCACTAGAGGTACTGAGGCCCAAACTCCCTCCCTCCCTCCCTCCCTGGAGGTACTGAGGCCCTCACTCCCTCTCTTGAGGTACTGAAGCCCTCACTCCCTCCTGGCGCTGAGGGTAAGGAGGCCCACACTCACTCCCTCCCTCCTGGAGGTACAGAGGCCCTCACTCCCTCCCTGCCCAGGAGGTACTGAGGCCCACACTCAGTCCCTCCCTGCCCTGTTGGTACTGAGGCCCACACTGCCTGCCCTGGTGATACTGAGGCCCACATGCGCTCCCTTCCTCCCTGCCCTGGGGATAATAAGGCCCACACATCCTCCCTCCTTGTCTTGGGTGTATTGAGGCACACACTCCCTCCCTCCCTTTCCTGGGGAGACTGAGGCCCAAACTCTCTTCCTACCTGTCCTCGCAATACTGAGGCCCACACTCCCTCCCTCCCTGTCCTGGGGGTGCTGAGGCCCAGACTCCCTCCCTCCCTGCACTAGAGGTACTGAGGCCCAAACTCCCTCCCTCCCTCCCTGGAGGTACTGAGGCCCTCACTCCCTCTCTTGAGGTACTGAAACCCTCACTCCCTCCTGGCGCTGAGGGTAAGGAGGCCCACACTCACTCCCTCCCTCCTGGAGGTACTGAGGCCCTCACTCCCTCCCTGCCCAGGAGGTACTGAGGCCCACACTCAGTCCCTGCCTGCCCTGTTGGTACTGAGGCCCACACTGCCTGCCCTGGTGATACTGAGGCCCACATGCCCTCCCTTCCAATCTGCCCTGGGGATAATAAGGCCCACACATCCTCCCTCCTTGTCTTGGGTGTATTGAGGCACACACTCTCTCCCTCCCTTTCCTGGGGGGACTGAGGCCCAAACTCCCACCCTCCCTGCCCTCGGGGTACTCTGCCCACACTCCGTCCCTCCCTGTCCTGGGGTTGCTGAGGCCCACACTGCCAACCTCCCTGCACTGGAGGTACTGAGGCCTAAACTCCCTCCCTCCCTGCCCTCCGGGTACTGAGGCCCATACTCCCTCCCTCCCTGCCCTGGATGTACTGAGGCCCACATTAACTCTCCCCCTCCCTGTCCTGGGGGTACTGAGGCCCACACGCACTCCCTCCCTCCCTGTCCTGGGGGTACTGAGGACCACAATCCCTCACTCTGCCCTGGGGATACTGCGACCCACTCTCCCTCCGTCCCTGCCCTGGGGGTACTGAGGGCCTCACTCCCTCCCTATCTGCCCTGGGGCTACTGAGGCCCAGACTCCCTCACTCCCTGCCCTGGGGGTACTGAGGATTCACACCCCCATTTCTACCTGCCCTTGTGGTCCTGAGGCCAGCACGCCCTCTCTCTGGGTACTGGGGCCCACATTCCCTCCCTCACTGCCCGCCGGGTATTGAGGCCCACTCTCCCTGCCTGTGGGTACTCAGGCCCACACTTCCCCACTCCCTTCCTGCCCTGAGTGTACTGAGGCCTACACTCCCTCCCTCCCTGCACTGGGGGTGCTGAGGCCCACGCTCCCTGCCTCCCTACCTGCGGGTACTGAGGCACACACTCTCTCACTCACTGCCCTGGGGGGTACTGAGGCACTCACTCCCTCCCTTCCCTGAGGGTACTGAGTTCCAAACTCTCTCACTCACTGCCCTGGGGGTACTGAAGCCCACTCTCCCACCCTCCCTGCCCTGCGGGTACTGAGGCCCAGACTTCCTCCCTGCATTGTGAGTATTGAGGCCGACACATTCTCTCTCCCTCCCTGGGTGCACATCGGTCCGCATTCCCTTCCTATCTCGGGGTACTGAGGCCCATACCCTCTTTCTCCCTCCCTGGGGATACTGTGGCCCACACTTCCTCCATCACTGCTCTTAGGGTACTGAGGCCCAAACTCTCTCCCTTCATCCCTGCCCTGGGGGTACGGAGGCCCACGTTCGCTCCCTCCCGCCCTCCCTGGAGGCACTGGGGCCCGAACTCCCTCTCTGGAGGTACTGAAGCCCTCACTCCCTCCCGGCGCTGAGGGTACGGAGGCCCACACTCAATCCCACCCTCCTGAAGGTACTGCGTCCCTCACTCCCTCCCCGACCAGGAGGTACTGAGGCCCACACTCAGTCCCTCCCTGCCCTGGTGGTATTGAGGCCCACACTGCCTGCGCTGGTGGTAATGAGTCCCACATGCCCTTCCTTCCTCCCTGCCCTGGGGATAATGAGGCACACACTCCCTCCCTCCTTGTCTTGGGTATACTGAAGCCCACACTCTCTCACCCCCTCCCAGCCGTGGTTTTACTGAGGCCCCCACTCGCTTCCTACACTGGAGGTGCTGAGGCCCAAACTTCCTCCCTCCCTGCCCTGGGGGTACTGAGGCCCACACTCCATCCCTCCCTGCCCTGGCGGTACTGAGGCCCACACTCCCTCCCTGCCCTGGGTGTAGTGAGGCCCACTCTCTCTCCCTGCCCTGGGGGTGGTGAGGCCCACACTCCCTCGCTCCCTGCCCTGGGAGTACTGAGGTCCACACTACCTCCCTCCATGCCTTGGGGTTTCTGAGGCTCACGTTCCATCAAACCCTCACTGGAGGTACTGAGGCCCTCACTCCATCCCTGTCCTCGGGGTACTGAGGCTCACACTCCCTCCCTCCCTGCCCTGGTTGTAATGAGGCGCACACTCCCTCCCTCCTTGTCTTGGGGGTACTGAGGCCCACGCTCTCTCCCTCCCTCCTAGCCGTGGGGCCAATGAGGCCTGCACTCCCTCTCCTCCCTGCCTGCCCTTGCTGTACTGAGGCCTTCCCTCCCTCCCTCCCTGCCATGGGGTTACTGAGGCCCACACTCCCTCACACCCTGCCTTGGGTGTACTGACGCACACATTCCCTCCCTCCCTGCCCTGGGGGTACGGAAGGCCACACTCCCTGCCTCCCTGCCCTCGGGGTACTGAGGCCACACTACCGCCCTCCATGCCCTGGGTGTACTGAAGCCCACACTCCCTCCCTCCCTGCCCTGGGGCTACTGAGGCACACACTCCCTCCCTCCATGCCCTGGGAGTACTGAGGCCCACGGTCCCTCACACTGTGACCTGATGGTACTGAGGCCCAGGTACTCCCACCCTCCCTGCCCTGGAGGCACTGGGACTCATTCTCCCTCCATCCCTGCCCTGGGGGTATTGAGGCCCACGCTCACTTCTTCCCTGCCTTGAGGGTATTGAGGCCCACACCATCTCCTTCCTTGTCCTGGGAGTGCTGAGGCCCACAGTCCCTCCCTCCCTGCCCTGGGGGTACTGAGGCCCAATCTCCCTCCCTCCCTGAGCTGGGAGTGCTGGGGCCCACACTCGCTCCCTATCTGGGGGTACTGAGGCTCACAGATCCTCTCTCTCTGCCCTGCGGTACTGAGGCCCATACTTTCTCACTCCCTCCCTGTCCTAGGGGTGCTGAGGCTCACACTTCCTCCCTCCCTGCCTTGGGGGTCCTGAGGCCCACTCTCACTCCCTTCCTCCCTGTACTCGCGGTACTGGATCACACTCTCTCTCCCTGACCTGGGGGTTCTGAGGTCCACTCTAGCTCCATCCCTCCATTCCTTGGGGTACTGAGGCCCACAATCCCTCCGTGCCCTGGAGATACTGAGGCACACACTCCCTCCCACCCTATCCAGAAGGTAATGAGACCCACACTCGCTCCCTCCCCACCCTCGGGTTCCTGAGGCCCAATCTTACTCCCTCCATCCCTCCCCGGGTGTACTGTGGTCCACACTCGCTCACTCAGTGTGTTGGGTGTACTGAGGCTCACACTCACTCCCTCCCTGCCCTGCTGGTAATGAGGCCCGCACTCCCACGCTCTAAGCCCTGTGGTACTGAGGACCATACTCCCTCACGCTCTGACCTGGGGGTACTGAGGCCCACACACCCTCCCTTCCTGCCCTGTGGCTACTGAGATCCACACTCACTCACTCCCTCCCTCCCTGTCCTGGGGGTACTGTGGTCCAAAATCCAACCTCCCTGCTTTGGGGAACTGAGGCCCACATTCATTCCCTTCCAGCCCTGGGGGTACTGAGGCCCATACTCATTCCCTCCCTGCACTGGAGGTACTGATGCCCACATTCCCTCCCTCCCTGCCCTCGTGGTCCTGCAGCCCACTGTCATCGCTCCCTCCCTGTTCACGGGCAACTGATGCTCAAACTCCCTCCCTACTGAGTGAGTACTGAGGCACAAACTCCCTCACTTCCTCCCTGCCCTTGGGTACTGAGGCCCTCACTCCCGCCCCCCCTGCCATGGAGGTACTGAGGCCCACACCCCCTCCCTCCATGCCCTGGAGGTACTGAGGTCCATACCCCCTCTCACTCTGTCCTGGGGTTACTGAGGCCCACACTCCCTCCCTCCCTGCTTGGGGGAACTGAGGCCCACACTCATTTCCTCCCTGCACAGGGGGTACTGAGACCCAGACTCCCTCCCTCCCTGCCCTGGGGGTACTGAGGTCCACGATCCCTCCCTCCCTGCCCCGTGGGTCCTGAGACCCTTACTCCCTCCCTCACTGCCGTGGGGTAATGAGGCCCACACATCCTCACTCCCACCCTGCCCTGGAGGTACTGAGGCCCACACTCCCTCCCTTCCTGCCGTGGGGGTACTGAGGCCCACATTCCCTCTCTCCATGTACTGCGGGTACTGAGACCCACAAACCCTCCCTCCCTGCCCTGGGTGTTCTGAGGCCCACACTCCCTACCTCACTGCCCTACATTCCCTTCCCTTCCTGCCTTGCGGGTACTGATACCCACACTCCTTCACACTCTGACCTTGGGTTACTGAGGCCCACACGCACTCCCTCCCTCCCTAGTTGCCGTGGGGGTACTGAGGCCCACACTCACTCCGTCCCTCCATGTATTGGTGTACTGAGACCCACACTCCCTCCCTGCCCTGCCTGTACAGATGCCCACACTTCCTTCCTCCCTGGTATGAGGGTACTGAGGCCTACACTTCCTCCCTCCCTCCCTGCCCTAGGGTTACTGAGACCCACACTCCCTCCCTCCCTCCCGGTCCTGGTCCTCCTGTAGCCCAAACTCCCTCCCTGCCCTGCATGTACAGAGGCCCACACTCACTCCCTCCCTGGTTTGAGGGTACTGAGGCCCAGGCTACCTCCCTCCCTCCCTGCACGAGGGATAACGTGGCCCATCTTCCCTCCCACACTCCTTGCCCTGGGGTACTGAGGCCCACTCTCCCTCCGTTCCTTCCTCCCTGCCATAGAGGTCCTGAGGCCCACACTCACTCCCTCCCTGCCCTGCTGTACTGAGGCCCACATTCCCACCCTCCCTACCCTGGAAGAACTGAGGCCCACACTCCCACCATCCCTAACCTGGAGGAACTGAGCCCCACACTGCCACTCTTCCTGCCCTGAGGGTACTGAGGTCTACACATCATCCCTACCTACCTGCCCTGCGGGTACAGAGGCCCACAATCTCTCCCTCGCTCCCTCCCTGGAGGTGCTGAGGCTCTCACTCCGTCCCGGCCCTTAGGGTTCTGAGGGCTACTCTCACTCACTCCCTCCCTATTCTCGGGGTACCGATGCCTTCACTCCCTCCCTCACTGGCCAGGGTATATGGAGTCTCACACTCCCTCCCTCCTGGTACTGAAGCCCACAATCACTACTCCCTCCCTGCCATGGGTGTAATGAGGCCCACACTCCCAACCTCCCTCCATGCCCTGGGGTACTGAGGCCCACACTCACTCCCTCCCAGCACTGGAGGTACTGAGGCCCAAACTCACTCCCTCCCTCCCTGTTCTCGGGCTACTGAGGCTCACACTGCCTCCCAACCCTGGGTTTACTGAGGCCCAAACACCCTCCCTCCCTCCCTGCCCTCGGGTACTTAGGCCCAAACTCCCTCCCTCCCTGCCGTGGGAGTGCTGAGGCCCACACACCGTCCCTCCTTGCCCTGAGCGTACTGAGGCCCACACGCCTTCCCTCCTTGCCCTGGAGGTACTGAGGCCCACACTCCCTCCCTCCCTGCCATGGGAGTACTGAGGATAACACACACTCCCTCCCTGCCCTGGGGTACTGAGGCCTACACTCCCTCCCTCCCTGCTTGGGGGAACTGAGGCCCACATTCATTCCCTCACTGCCCTGGAGGTACTGAGGCACACACTCCCTGCCTCTCTGCCCTTGGGTACTGAGGCCGACACTCCCTCTCTCCCTGCCGTCTGGGTCACGAGGCCCACACACATTCCGTCCTTGCACTGGAGGTACTGAGGCCCACACTCCCTAACTCCCTGCCCTCGTGGTCCTGAGGCCCACTCTCACACCCTCCCTCCCTGTGCTCAGGCTACTGAGGCATACACTCCCTCCCTACCCTGGCAGTACTCAGGCCCAAACTCCCTCCCTCCATCCCTGCCCTCGGGTACTGAGGCCCAAACTCCCTACCTCCCTGCCATGGGGGTACTGAGGCGCACTCTCCCTCCCTCCCTCCCTGCCCTCGGGTACTGAGGTGCAAACTCCCTTGCTCCCTCTCTGCCCTCGGGTACTGAGGCCCACACTCCCTCCCTCGCTCACTGCCTTGGTGGTACTGAGTCCCACACCCCATCCCTCTCTGCCCTGGGGTTATTGAGGCCCACACTCACTGGTTTCCATATCCTCGGGGTACTGATGCCCACACTCCCTCTCTCCCTGCCCTGCGGGTACTGAGCACCACACTCTTTCCCTATCTGGTATTTCTGAGGCCCACACTCCGTCCCTCTCTGGCCTGAAGGTACTGAGGCCCCACTCCCTCCCTCCCTGTCCTGTGGGTCCTGAGGCCCCACTCTCTCCCTCCCTGTCCTGGGGGTACTGATGCCCACACTCCATGCCTCCCTGTCCTGGGGGTACTGAGGCTCACACTCCCACCCTCCCTACCCTGGGGGTACTGAGGTCCATGATCCCTCCCTCCCTGCCCGGTAGGGGGACTGAGGCCCAAACATCCTCACTCCCTCCCTGCCCTGGAGGTACTGAGGCTCACACTCCCTCCCTCCCTGCCCTGGGGGTATTGAGGTCCATGATCCCTCCCTCCCTGCCCGGTGGGTTCTGAGGCCCATACTGCCTCCGTGCTCTTTAGGTTGTAAGGGCCACTCCGTCCGTGTTTTCGGGGTACCGATGCCCTCACTCCCTCCCTCACTGGCCACAGGTTTCTGAGGCTCATATTCCCTCCCTCCTGGCACTGAGGCCGACACTCCGACCCCATGCCCTGAAAGTACTGAGGCCCACACTCACTCCCTCCCTGCCTTTGGGGTACTGAGGCCCACACTCCCTCCCTCCCTCCCTGACCTAGTGTACTGAGGCCCACACTCGTTCCCTCCCAGCACTGGAGGTGCTGATGCCCAAACTCTCTCCCTCCCTGCCTTGGGGTTAATGAGGCCCACACACCCTCCCTCCTTGCCCTTCGGGTACTGAGGCCCACACGCCCTCCATCCTTACCCTGGAGGTACTGAGGCCCACACTCCCTCCCTCCCCGCACTGGGGGTACTGAGGCCAACACACACTCCCTCGCTTCCCTGTGGGTACTGAGGCCCACACTCCCTCCCTCCCTGCTTGGGGGAACTGAGGCCCACATTCATTCCCTCCCTGCCCCGGGGGTAGTGAGGCCCACACTCCCTGCCTCTCTGCCCTCGGGTATTGAGGCCCACACTCCCTCTCTCCTTGCCCTCGGGGTCCTGAGTCACACACTCATTCCCTTCTTGCACTGGAGGAACTGAGGCCCACACACCCTACCTCCCTGCTCTCGTGGTCCTGAGGCCCACTCTCACTCCCTCCCTCCCTGTTCTCGGGCTACTGAGGCTCACACTTCCTCCCTTCCCTGGGAGTACTGAGGCCCACACTCCCTCCCTCCCTCTCTGCCCTCGGGTTCTGAGGCACAAACTCCTTCCCTCCCTTCCTGCCCACGGGTATTGAGGGTCACAGTCCCTCCCTTGCTCACTGTCCTAAAGGTACTGAGGTCCGCACCCTCTCCCTCCCTGCCCTGGAGGTACTGAGGCCCACACCACCCTCCCTCTCTGCGCTGGAGTTACTGAGGCCCACACTTCCTCTTTTCCAAAGCCTCAGTGTACTGAGGCCCAACCTCCCTCGCTCTCTGCCCTGCGGGTACTGAGGTCCGCACTCCCTCCCTATCTGGGGGTTCTGAGGCCAACACTCCGTCACTCTCTGCCCTGAAGTACTGAGGTCCACACTCCCTCCTCACAGCACTGGGGGTACTGAGGCCCTCACTCCCTCCCTATCTGGGGGTTCTGAGGCCCACACTCCATCCCTCCCTGTCCTGGGGGTTCTGATCCCCACACACCCTGTTTCCCTGCCCTTGGGGTATGAGGTCCATGACCCTACCTCCCTGCCCAGTGGGTCCTGAGGCCCATACACCCTGCCTCACTGCCGTGGGGTTACTTCGGCCCACATATCCTCACTCCCTCTCTGCCCTGGAGGTACTGAGGTCCATACTCCCTCCCTCCCTTCCATGGGGGTACTGAGGCTCAAACTCCCTCCCACCATGCCCTGGTGGTCCTGAGGCCTATACTCCCTCCATCCCTGCCCTGGGGGTCCTGAGGCCCACACTCCCTCCCACACTGCCCTGCAGGTACTGCAGCCCACACTCCCTCACACTCTGAGCTTGGGTTACTGAGGCCCACACGCACTCCCTCCCTCCCTCATTGCCCTGGGTGCACTGAGGCCCACACTCCCTCCCTCCCTGCCTGCCCTGGGGTACTGAGGCACACGCTCCCTCCCTGCCTGCATGTACAGAAGCCCACACTCCCACCCTCCCCAACAAGGAAGAACTGAGGCCCACAAACCCAACGTTCCTAACCTGGAGCAACTGAGGCCCACACTCCCTCCCTCCCTGCCATGGAGGTACTGAGGCCCACACACACTCCCTATCGCCCTGCCCTGCGTGTACGGAGGCACACATTCCCTCCCTCGCTCCCTCCCTGGAGGTGTTGTGGCCCTCACTCCCTCCCTGCCCTGAGGGTCCTGAGGGCCACTCTCACTCACTCCCTCCCTGTCCTCAGGGTACCGATGCCCTCACTCCCTCCCTCACTGGCAAGGGGATACTGAGGTTCAGATTCCCTCCCTCCTGGTACTGAGGCACACACTCTCTCCCTCCCTGCCCTGGAGGTACTGAGGCCCACACTCTTTTACTCGCTCCCTGCCCTGGATGTACTGAGGCGCACACTCCCTCCCTCCCTGTCCTCGTGGAACTGAGGCCCACAATCCCTCCTTCTCTGTCCTTCGGGTACTGAGGCCCATCCTCGATCCCCCCTCTGGGTACTGAAGCCTACACTCCCACCTTCCTCACTGACCTGTGGTACTGAGGCCCACACTCCTTCCCTCCTGGTGGTATTGGGTCCCACACTCCATCCCTCCCTGTCCCCGTGGAACTGAGGCCCACAATTCCTCCGTCTCTGCCCTTCGGGTACTGAGGCTGACACGTGATCCCCCCCTCTGACTACTGAGGCCCACACTCCCTCCCTCCCTGCCTGCCATGTGGTACTGAGGCCCACGCTCCCTCCCTGCCCTGCATGTACAGAGGCCCACACTCCCAGCCTCCCCAACAAGGAAGAACTGAGGCCCACAAACTCAACGTCCCTAACCTGGAGCAACTGAGGCCCACACTCCCTCCCTCCCTGCCCTGACGTTACGGAGGCCCACACACACTCCCTACCGACCTGCCCTGTGTGTACGGAGGCACACATTCCCTCCCTCGCTCCCTCCCTGGAGGTGTTGTGGCCCTCACTCCCACCCTGCCCTGAGGGTCATGAGGGCCACTCTCACTCACTCCCTCTCTGTCCTCAGAGTACCGATGCCCTCACTCCCTCCCTCACTGGCAAGAGGATACTGAGGTCTGACTCCCTCCCTCCTGGTACTGAGGCACACACTCCCTCCCTCCCTGCCCTGGAGGTACTGAGGCCCACACTCTTTTACTCTCTGTCCTCGTGGAACTGAGGCCCACACTCCCTCCTTCCTCCCTGCCCTGTGGTACTGAGGCCCACACTTCCTCCCTCCTGGTGGGATTGGGTCCCACACTCCCTCCCTCCCTGTCCCCGTGGAACTGAGGCCCACAATCCCTACTTCTCTGCCCTTCGGGTACTGAGGCCCACACGTGATCGCCCCTCTGACTATTGAGGCCCATAATCCCTACTTCCTCCCTGCCCTGGGGTAATGGGGCCCCACTCCATCCCTCCCATCACTGGAGGTGCTGAGGCCCAATCTTCCTCCCCCCCAGCCCTGGGGGTACGGAGGCACATACTCGCTCACTACCAGCCCTCGGGTTACTGAGGCTCACACTCCCTCCTTCCATACCATGGGGATACTGAGGCCCACACACCCTCCCTCCTTGCCCTGGAGGTACTGAGGCCCATAGTCACTCCCACCCTGCTTGGGGTTACTGAGGCCCACAATCCCTGCCTCTCTGCACTGGGGTACTGAGGCCCACACTACCTCTCTCTCACTGCCCTCGGGATCCTGAGGCCCACTCTCACTCCCTCCCTTCCTGTTCTTGGGCTACTGAGGCTCACACTCCCTCCCTACATTGGGAATACTGAGGACCAAACTCCCTCCCTGCCATGGGGATACTGAGGCCCACATTCACTCCCTCCCTCGATGCCCACGAGTACTGAGGCCCAAACTAACTCTCTCCCTCCCTGGCCTCGGGTACTGAGGCCCACAGTCCCTCCCTCGCTAACTACCCTGGAGGTACTGAGGCCCACACCCGCTCCCTCTTTGCCCTGGGGTTACTGAGGACCACACTCCCTCCCGCCCTGCCCTGCGGGTACTGAGGTCCACACTCCCTCCCTATCTGAGGGTTCTGAGGCCCAAACTCCGTTCCTCTCTGCCCCGAGTGTACTGAGGCCCACCCTCCCTCTCTCCCTGTCCTGGGGTACTGAGGCCCACACTCACTCACTCCCTGTCCTGGGGGTACTGAGTCCCTCACTCCCTTCCTCCATATCTTGGGGGTACTGAGGCCGCACTCACTCCCTCCCTGCCCTGGGAGTACTGAGGCCCACACTCCCATCCTTCCTGCCCCATGAGTCCTGAAGCCCATACTCACTCTCTCCCTGCCCTGGTGGTTCTGAGGCCCAATCTTCCTCCCTCCCTGAGCTGGGAGTGCTGAGTTCCACGGTCTCTCACTGCCCTGGAGGTGCTGTAGCCCACGTTTCCTCCCTTCAGCTACTGAGGCCCACACGCTCTCCCTTCTTGCCGGAGGGGTCCTGAGGCCCACACTCACTAACTCCATCCCTGCCCTGTGAGTACTGAGGCCCGAACTCACTCCCTCAGTGCCCTGGGCTGCTGAGGGCCACACTCCCACCCTCCCTCCCTGAGGATACAGAGACCCACACTCATTCCCTCGCTTCCTGTCCCGGCGGCACTGAGGCCCACACTCCCTCACTCCCTCCCTGTCTTTGGGATACGGAGGCCCTCACTCACTCCCTGCCCTGGGGGTACTGAGGCTCACACTCCCTCCCTCTGGGTACTGAGGCCTACACTCCTTGCCTCCCTGCCCTGTGGGGGTATTGTGGCCCACATGCCCACCCTCCCTGCCATTCGGGTACTGAGGCCCTCACTCCCTCACACTCTGACCTGGGAGTAATGAGGCTCACACTCACTCCCTCCCTCGCTGCATTGTGGGTACTGAGGCCCACAGTCGCTCATTCACTGCCCTGGGGATACAGAGGCCCACTCTCAATCCCTCTCTGGGGGTACTGAGGCGCAAACTTCCTCCCTCCCTGCGCTGGATGCACTGAGGCACACACTACCTCCCTCCCTACCCCAGCAGTCCTGAAGACCACAAACTCTCCCTTACTGTGGTGGGCGTACTGCGGCCCACACTCCCTCCCTCTCTGCACTGGGGATACTGAGGCCCACACTCCCTCCCTTCCTGCCCTGTGGGTTCTGAGGCGGACACTCCCTCCCTCTCTCTGTTTAATTACGCCCACACTCCTCCCGTCACAGCCCTAAGGATACTGAGGCCCACACTCCCTCCCTCCCTGCCCTGGTGGTACTGAGGCCTACACTCCCTCCCTACCTGCACACGGTGTACTGAGGCCAAATCTCTCTCCCTGCCCTGAGGGTACTGAGGCCCACACTCCCTGCCGCCCTGCCCTGGGTGTGCAGAGGCAAGCACATTCCTCACTACCTCCCTCACTGTCCTGGAGGTACTGAGGCACACACACCCTCCATCCGTGCCCTGAGTGTACTGAGACAAACACATCCCTCACTCACTCCATCCCTGCCATGGGGGTACTGAGGCCCAAACTCCCTGCTATGGGGTTACTGAGGCCCACACTCCCTGCCTCCCTGCCCTGGGGCTACTGAGGCCCACACTTCCTCTATCCCTGCTCAGGGGATACTGAGGCAAACACATCCCTCATTCCCTCTCTCCCTGCCCTGCGGGTATTGAGGCCCACACAACCTGCCTACCTGCCATGGGGGCACTGAGGCCCACACACCCTGCTATGGGGGTACTGAGGCCGACACTCCCTGCCTGCCTGCCATGGGGGTACTGAGGCCTACACTTCCTTTTGTGGGGGTTCTGATGCTCACACTCCCTGCCTCCATGCCCTGGGGGTACTGAGGCCCACACGCCCTCCAATCCTGCCATGGGTGTATAGAGGCAAACACATTCATCACTACCTCCCTCCCTCCCCTGGGGGTATTGAGGACCACACTCAATGCCACCCTGCCATGGGGGTACTGAGGCCCATACTCCCTGCTATGAGGGTACTGAGGCCCACTTTCCCTGCCTCCCTGCCCAGGGGGTCCTGAGGCCCACACTCCCTCCATCCCTGCCCTGGACGTACAGAGGCAAACTCATTCCTCACTCCCACCCTCCCTGCCCTGGAGGTACTGAGGCCCACACTCCCTCTATCCCTGCCCAGGGGTTACTGAGGCAAACACATCCCTCACTCTCTCTCTCCCTGCCCTGGGGGTATTGAGGCCCACACTCCCTGCCTCCCAGCATTTGGGGTACTGAGGTCCACCGACACTGCTATGGGGGTACTGTGGCCCACACTCCCTGACTGCCTGCCATGGGGGTACTGAGGCCCACACTCCCTGCTGTGGGGATAGTAATGCCCACACGCCTTTCCACGCTCTCTGCCCTCAGTGTATTGAGGCCCAGACACCCACAATCACAGCCCTGTGGGTAATGAGGCTCACACTCCCTCCCTCCATGGCCTTGTGGTATTGAGTACCACACTCCGTCCCTCCCTGCCCTGGGGCTACTTAGGCCCACAATGCCTCTCTGCCCTGGAGGAACTGAGGCCCACACACCTTCCCTCCCAGCCCTGGAGGTAATGAGGCACACACGCCCTCCATACCTGCACAGGGGCTATGGTGGCCCACTCTCTCTCGCTGCTCTGGGGGTTCTGAGGCAAACACTCCCTCCCTACCTGCACTGGGGGTACTGAGGACCGCAGGCCCTCCCCAGCTGCCCATGGGTACTGAGGCGCATTTTCCCTCCGTGCCCTGGGTGTACTGAGGCTCACACTCCCTCCCTCCCTCCCTCTCTGGAGGTACTGAGGCCCTACCTCCCTCCCTGCACTGGGGCTACAGAGACCCACACGCCCCCCCTCCCTCCCTGGAGGTACTTATTCCCTCACACCCTCCCTGGAGGAACTGAGGCCCTCACTCCCTCTGTGCCCTGGAGGTACTGAGGCCCATACTCCCGCCCTCCATCCTTGGAGGTACTGAGGGTCACACTCACTCACTCCCTGTCCTGGGGGTCCTGATGCTCACACTCATTTCCTCCCTCCCTTTCCTCGGGGTACTGAGGCCCACACTCGTTCACTCCCTGCCCTGGGGTTACTGAGGAAAACAGTCCCTCCCTCACTCCCTGCACTGGAGGTACTGAGGTCGACACTCCCTCCCTCCCTGCCCTGGTGATACTGAGGCCCACACTCCCACCCCACTGCCCTGGGGGTACTTAGGCCCACACTCTCGCCCTCCTTGCCCTGCCCTAGGGGTACTGAGGCACACACGCCCTCCCTCCATGCCCTGGGATACTGAGGCCCATACTAACTCCCTCATTGCCCTGGAGGTACGGAGGCCCACACACTCTCTCCCCCTCCCTACCCTGGGGTTCTGAGGCCCACACACCCTCCCTCACTGCCGTTGCGTACTGAGGCCCTCATTCCCTCCATCCCTCCTCTCCTCGTGGTAATGAGGCTCAAACTCCCTACCTGCCCTGGGGGTATGGAGGCCCAGACTCCCATCCTCAGTGGGCGGGACAAGGGGATTGTCAGTGGGAGGGACAAGTGGAGTGTTAGTGGGCGGGACCAGGGGAGTGGCAGTGGGCTGGACAAGAGGAGTGGCAGTCGGCGGGACAAGGGGCTTGGCAGTGGGCGGGTCAAGTGGAGTGTCAGTGGGCGGGACAAGGGGAGTGTCAGTGGGTGGGACAAGGGGAGTGGCAGTGGGCGGGACAAGGGGAGTGGCAGTGGGCGGGGCAAGGGGAGTGGCAGTGGGTGTGACAGTGGGCGGGACAAGGGGCGTGGCAGTGGGCCGGACAAGGGAAGTGTCAGTGGGTGGGATAAGGGGGTGGCAGTGGGCTGGACAAAGGGAGTGGCAGTGGGCTGGACAAGGGAGTGGCAGTGGGCGGGAGAAATGGGAATGGCAGTGGGCTGGACAAGGGGAGTGTTAGTGGGCGGGACAGGGGGAGTGGCAGTGGGCAGAACAAGGGGAGTGGCAGTGGGCGGGATAACGGGAGTGGCAGTGGGCGGGACAAGGCGAGTGGCAGTGGGCGGGACACGGGGAGTGGCAGTGGGCGGGAAAAGGGGAGTGGCAGTGGGCGGGACAGTGGGCGGGACAATGGGCGTGGCAGTGGGCGGGGCAACGGGAGTGTCATTGGGCGGAACAAGGGGGTGGCAGTGGGCTGGACAAGGGGAGTGGCGGTGGGCTGGAAAAGGGGAGTGGCAGTGGGCGGGATAAGGGGAGTGGCAGTGGTCAGGACAATGGGAGTGTCAGTGGCCGGGACAAGGGGAGTGGCAGTGGGCTGGACAAGGGGAGTGTCAGTGGGCGGGACAGGGGGAGTGGCAGTGGGCGGAACAAGGGGAGTGGCAGTGGACGTTATAACGGGAGTGGCAGTTGCCGGGACAAGGGGAGTGCCAGTGGGCGGGACAAAGGGTGTGGCAGTGGGCGGGACAAGGGGAGTGGCAGTAGGCGGGAGGACAAGACTTTGGGATCTGGGATAAATCCCAAAGTCCGCCTGTTGGAAACAAGGCGACGTCATCCACGGGTGTGTTTTAGGCCCCCCCCCCAACAAGGTGGGCCAGGTTCCCGCAGGCAGCGTGTCCCCCTTCTTTAGCTCAGCTCAGCTCATGCTCATATCATGTCATGTCATTTGATAATCAAAGATTTTAATATATATATAAATATATATAAATTGTTTTTCAATGCTGGACTGCAGGGGCTGCTGCTGCTGCTGCTGCTGGGGAAGCTGGCAATGCTTGATGCGGGCCCCTGTGGAATGCAGCCAGCCAGCCAGCTATTCCACAGGGCTCCACTCTGGATTGTGTGTGTGTTGGGCGGTGTGGGGTGCTGCAGGCTTACCTTGTGGACAGTGGCAGTTTGGCAGCAGGAGCCACACAGTGGGATCCTACTGTAGTGCACCCTGGAAAAATACAACAGTACGCTTCTTCGCAACAAGGCCACTTCAACCAAGTGTTTTATTTAGGCACCCAAACAATGTGGGCCAGATTCCCGCAGGCAGCGTGTCCCCCTTCTTTAGCTCAGTTCAGCTCATGCTCATGTCATGTCATGTCTTTTGATAATCAAAAATTTTATATATATGTATAAATATGTATCAAGTCTTTTCAATGCTGGGCTGCTGTGATTGTGTGAGTAAGTCAACGAGTGAGTGGATGGGTGAGTGATTGTCTGAGTGAGTGGGTGGGTGGGTGGATAAGTGAGTGAGTGAGTGAGTGGGTGAGTGGAGGAGTGAGCGAGTGAATGGATGAGTGGCTGAGTGGGTGAGTGGAGTGGTGAGTGAGTGGGTGAGTGAGTGGATGAGTGGGTGAGTGTGTGAGTGAGTGGTTGAGTGAGTGGGTGAGTGTGTGAGTGAGTGAGTGGCAGGGTGAGTGAGTGGGTGAGTGGGTGAGTGGGTGATTGGAGGGGTGAGTGAATGGGTGCGTGATTGGGTGAGTTAGTGAGTGGGTGAGTGCAGGGGTGAGTGGAGGGGTGAGTGAGTGAGTGAGTGAGTGGGTGAGTGGAGGGGTGAGTGGAGGGGTGAGTGAGTGGGTGAGTGGGTGAGTGGGTGAGTGGAGGGGTGAGTGAGTCGGTGAGGTAGTGGGTGAGTGAGTGAGTGGGTGAGTGGAGGGAAGAGTGGAGGGGTGAATGAGTGGGTGAGTGGGTGAGTAACTGAGTGGAGGGGTGAGTGAGTGGGTGAGTGAGTGGGTGAGTGGGTGGTTGAGTGAGTGGGTGAGTGAGTGGGTGAGTGAGTGGGTGAGTGGGTGAGTGAGTGGGTGAGTGGAGGGGTGAGTAAGTGGGTGAGTGAGTGGATGAGTGGGTGGTTGAGTGCGTGGGTGATTGAGTGGGTGAGTGGGTGAGTGGGTGAGTGGAGGGGTGAGTGAGTGGGTGAGTGTGTGGGTGAGTGGGTGGTTGAGTGTGTGGGTGAGCGAGTGGGTGAGAGAGTGGGTGAGTGGGTGAGTGAGTGGGTGAGTGGAGGGATGAGTGAGTGAGTGGGTGAATGGGTGAGTCAAGGAGTGAGTGAGTCAGTGGGTGAATGAGTGGGTGCTTCATTGAGTGGGTGAGTGAGTGGGTTGTTGGGTGAGTAGGTGAGTGTGTGGGTGAGTGGGTGAGTGGGTGAGTGGGTGAGTGAGTGGGTGAGTGAGTGGGTAAGTGAGTGGGTGAGTGGGTGGTTGAGTGAATAATTATTTAGCCATCAAGGCCACATCCAAATCCCTTTTGAATATATCCATCGAATTGCCCTCCACAGCTTTCTGTGGTCGAGAATTCCACAGGTTCAAAATTCTCTTGGTGAAGTTGTTTCTCCTCATCTCGGTCTAAAATGGCTTACCTCTTATCCGTAGACTGTGACACCTGGTTCTGGACTTTCCCAACATTGGGAACAGTCTTCCTGCATCTAACCTGTCTAAAGCCATCAAATTTCTCTGAATGAAGAATGTTCTCCTCATCTCGTTTATAAATGGCTTACAATTGATCCTTCGACTGTGACCGCTGGTCTGGAGTTCCCCAACATCGGGGACATTCTTCCTGCATCTAACCTGTCCAATCCCGTTAGAATTTTATATGTTTCTATGAGATCCCCTATCATTCTTCTAAATTCAAGTGAATATAAACCAAGCCGATCCAGTTCTTCTTCATATGTCAATCCTGCCATCCCGGGAATAATCTGGTACACTTTCATTGCACTCCCTCAACAGCAAGAATGTCCTTCCTCAGATTAGACGATCAAAAATGTACACAATTATCAAGGTATGGCCTCACCAAGGTCCTGTACAACTGCAGTAAGACCACCCTGCTCCTGTACTCCAATCCTCTCGTTATGAAGGCCAACATGCCAATTGCCATCTTCCGAGGCTGATTAACCTGCATACCAAATTTAATGACTGATGTACCATGACACCCAGGTCTCTTTGCACCTCCCCTTTTACTCATGTGTCACCATTCAGATAACAGTCTTCCTTTCCGTTTTTGCCACCAATGTGGATAACATCACATTTTTCGATATTATACTGCATTTGCCATGCATTTGCCCAATCACATAACCTGTCTAATTCACGCTGCAGCCTCTTATCATTCTGCTCACAGCTCACACTCTCATGCAGCTTAGTGTCATTAGCAAACTTGGAGGTAGTAAATTCAGTTCCTTCGTCTACGTCATTAATGTATATTGTAAATAACTAGTATTCCAGCACTAAACCCAGCAGCACCCCACTGGTCACTGATTGCCATTCTGAAAAGGAACCGTTTATTCATACTCGTCGCTTCCTGTCTGCCAAGCAGTTATCTATCCACGTGAATTCATTACACCCAGTGCCGCCATGTTGCACACTAATCTCTTCTGCGGGACCTTGTGAAAACCTTTTGAAAGTCCAAAAACACCACGTAGACTCGTTCTCCCCTGTCCACATTATTAGTTAATCCCTCAGAAATTCAAGATTCGTCAAGCATTATTCCTCTTCAATAAATCCGTGCTGACCTGGACCGATCTTGTCACTGCTTTCCAAATGCGCGTCTTTTACAGCTTTAACAATTGCTTCCAACATTTTCCCCACAACCGATGTCAGGCTAAACGGTCTATAATTCAGTTTTTTCTCTCTCCGTCCCTTTTTAAAAAGTATGGTAACATCAGCTACCCTCCAATCCATAGGAACTGATGCAGAGTCAATAGAAAGTCACTACCCATCCAGATACATCACTGACCTCACTCATACTCTCACTTCCATTGCACATATATCACTGACCTCACTCATACTGTCATTACCCATCCAGATACATCACTTAACTCACTCAGACTGTCACTACCCATCCAGATACATCACTGACCTCACTCATATTGTCACTACCATTGCACATACATCACTGACCTCACTCATACTATCATTACCCATCCAGATACATCACTTACTTCACTCAGACTGTCACTACACATCCAGATACATCACTTACCTCACTCATATTGTCACTACCCATCCAGCTATCATTTCTGGCCTCATTCAGACTCTCACGACCCAGCCAGATACATCAATGATATCGCTCATACTGTCGCTGCCCATCCAGATACATCACTAACCTCACTCATACTGTCACTACCCATCCAGGTACATCATTGACCTCACTCATACATTCACAGCCAATCCAGATACATCACTGATCTCACTAATACTTTCACTACCCATCCAGATACATGACTGTCCTCATTCATACTTTCACTACCCATCCACATACATCACTGACCTCAGTCACACTGTCACTGCCCATCTAGTTACATCACTGACCTCAGTCATACTGTCACTACCCAGCCAGAAAGGTCACTGACCTCAAATATACTCTCACTAAATCTTCTATCAACTTGTTTAAATTTAAAAATGAATAAGTTAGAAATACTTTTATATTTTTAAACTTTTAAACACCTGCCGGAGGAGACATCTGAACTGCCCAATGTCTGCCACCCAATAAATCTTAAGGCCACCTAACAACAATGGCGCGACTCGGCGCTGAGCTTGCGGCCAACAACTCGCCATATGTAATTAAGCTTATGCAGAAGTGCTTGGACGCCAGTCGCCTTGGACCCCTTTGGCACTGGACCATGGTCTTTCTCAGCTAAGCCCGTATGGTTGGAGTTGTGCAGCTGCCACTCCACGTTAAAAGCACTCACGCACAGTCAACTATGACTTGGCTAATATGACATTCGGGACCTGGACCGTCTGGAGCCTCATGGATAATTCCAACCGCAATTGGCCGGAACGCCGCACCGTCATAGTTGCCCAGAAACGTAGACGTTTTGACATAGACATAGAAACATAGAAACGTCGAAAATACGTGCAGGAATAGGACATTTGG
The DNA here is from genome assembly GCF_044704955.1 of Pristiophorus japonicus. Lineage (NCBI taxonomy): Eukaryota > Metazoa > Chordata > Chondrichthyes > Pristiophoridae > Pristiophorus > Pristiophorus japonicus. Next base: position 16,169,478 of record NC_092001.1, on the reverse strand, counting down.
CCCTTCGAGACTGCACCGCCAATCAATGAGTTAATGGCTGAACAAGCAACGTCAGTACTCCATTGCTGCTTTCTCGCCATGCCTCTTGATCCCCCAATAAGATGGACTACATATAACAACTTTTTGAATATACTTAGTGAAATGGCCGCAACAACTTTCTGTGGTAGAGAATTCCACAGGTTCAACACTCTCTTGGTGAAGTTGTTTCTCCTCATCTCGGTTCTAAATGGCTTACCTCTTATCCTTAGACTGTGAAACCTGGTTCTGGACTTTCCCAACATTGGGAACAGTCTTCCTGCATCAAACTTGTCTAAATCCATCAGAATTGTTAACGTTTCTATGAGATATCCTCACATTCTTCTGAACTCCAGTGAATACAAGCTCAGTTGATCCAGTCTTTCTTGATATGTCAGCTCCTGCACCCCGTGAATTAGATTGATGAACCTTCGCTGCACTCACTCAATTGCAAGAATGTCCTTCCTCAAGTTAGCAGACCAAAACTGTACTCAATACTCCAGGTATGGCGTCACCAATGCCCTGTGCAACTGTCGTAACACTTCCCTGTCCCTGTACTTAAATCTCCACGCGATGAAGGCCAACATGACATTTGCTTTCTTAACCACCTGCTTTACCTGTATGCCAACCTTCAATGACTGATGTACCTTGACATCCAGGTCTCGTTGCACCTCCCCTTTTCCTAATCTATCACCAATCAGAAAATTGTCTGTCTTTCTGTTTTAAACACCAAAGTGGATAACCTCACATTTATTCACATTATATGTCATCTGCCATGCATTTTCCCACTCACCTAACCTATCCAAGTCACTCCGCAGCCTCATAGCATCCTCCTCGCAGCTCACACTGCCACCCAACTTAGTGTCATCTTCAAATTTAGGGATACTGCAATAATCCCCTCGTCTAAATCATTATTGTACAATCTAAACAGCTGGGGCCCCAGCAAAGAACCTTGTGGTACTCCGCTAGTCACTGCCTGCCATTCTGAAAAGTACCCACTTGCTCCTACTCTTTGCTTCCTATCTGCCACACAGTTCTCAATCCACTTCAGCACACTACCCCCAATCCCATGTGCTTTAACTTTGCACATTAATCTCTTGTGTGGGACCATGTCGAAAGCCTTCTGAAAGTCCAAATATACCACATCAACTGCTTCTCCCTTGTCCACTCTACTGGAAACATCCTCAAAAAATTCCAGAAGATTTATCAAGCATGATTTCCCTTTCACAAATCCATGCTGACTTGGACCAATCATGTCACCTTTTTCCAAATGCACCGCTATGAAATCCTTAATAATTGTTTCCATCATTTTACCCACTACCGATGTCAGGATGACTGGTCTATAATTGCCTGTTATCTCTCTCCCTCCTTTTTTAAAAAGTGGGATTACATTGGCAACCCTCCACTCCATTGGAAATGATCGTAAGACTATGGAATGTTGGAAAATGACTGTCAATGCATCCGCTATTTCCAATGCTAACGCCAACCTCAGCGAGACCCGGCGGGCATTGGAATGTCAGCTGTAGGTACATGGTGTAGATTACACCTTTTTCTGGAACGAAAACCAGAGAAAAAAACGTTGCCTTCAAGGATGAACTGGTCGACCGCCTCAAAGACATTTTTCACCTTCCCCTATCCCGGAACTAATGCGCCATAGTCATCAGTGAGTAAGCCCCAACACTCGATGCAACAGATGAGGCTAAAGTGGGTTTTTATTCCAACCTCGAGACATCCGTTCCCCATATCCCCACAGGCAACAAATTGATCCTCATAGGTGATTTGATTTCCACGGTCAGCAAAGACACAGCCCTCTGAGGAGGCGTGATTGGCAGAGAGTGGATTGTTAAAGCTAACTCCTGTGCTACCCTACTCCTTGACAAAATGTCTTGAAAACGAACTACTCATCACCAACAATCTGTTCCGCCAGAGGGACAAATACAATACATTGTGGTAACACCCTCGCTCCAAAAACTGGGTCCTGCTTGACTACTTCATCCTCGAGGCAAGGGATCGCAAGAATGTAAGCATCACTCGCGCCATGACAGGAGCTGACGACTGCTGGATGGACTACCTCTAATCCGATCCATCATCGGTATTACCATAGCCCCAAAGCAGAGGGGACAGCAGAATCAGTGCCGCAAAAATATTAATGCCGGGGCACTTTACTACCCACCTAAGAGAGCTCGATACAGCCAGCGCCTCATAGCTAATCTAGCATTATTTGATGAGCCTGAGATGCTGAAATTCACAGCGCATGTTCTGCCCTCCAGGTTTAAATTACAGCGCATTTGAAGAGGCACTTGGTTAATTAACTGGAAAGCACAGGACTGCTTTGATGAAAGTAACCAGGAGATCAAATAACTAATAGCTCTGAAGCACAGAACATTTATGAGCCTCAAGCAACAACCAAACTCTGGAATTCCAGGCGTGTCAAGGCTGAGGTTCAACAAAAAACCTGGCACCTAAAGAACAGGTGCTGGGTAGAGAAGGCACATGAGATACAACAAATGGCTGACAGCCATGAAATGCTCGGATTCTTCACTGCAGTGAAGGCAGCTATGGGCCAAACTCCCAAGACCCCACCCAACTCCCGTCCAAGAACGGTAAAACACTCATACAGGACACCAAGGCTGTCAGGGCCCGCTGGAAGAAGCATTTTAAAGTAGTCCTCTATCAATAACTCTCCCTTTGACTGGAGTGTACACGACACCATCCCGCAGCATGCGAATCGCCACCATCTATGTGAAATTCCAACATTGCACGAGGTTGGAAAAACCATAAAAAAGCAAGAATAACAACGCTCCGGGAGCAGATTGAATTGCTGATCAGGGGCTAAAGTATGGCGGAGAGGCACTGCTGGCGCGGATTCATGACCTCTTCTCTCTCATCTGGAGGGAGCAGAGCATGTCGGGACATCTCAGAGATGCATGATCGTGACCATCTTTAAAAAGGGGGAAATGTCCGACGACGCCAGTTACAGGGGCCCCTCCCTGCTATCAGCCACTGGGTAGATTTTCGCTCGGGTTCTCCTCCACCGTCTTCTCCCTGTGGCCGATGAGCTCCTGCCGGAATCGCAGTGCGGAGGCCGTCCACTGCGGAACACAACGGAAATTATCTTTGCAGCGCGAACGCTGCATGAAAAATAAAGTGAGAACGCCAACCCTTAAACATGTCCGTCCTCGATCTTACAATGGCCTTTGACACTGAGGGCACGTCGAGCGTCCTCCTCTGTTGTGGCTGCCCCAAATGTTTCTCAACATCATTCTCCTCCTCCCCGACGAGATGCAGGCTGTGATCCTCACCAACCTTACCGCTACAGAGTCAATCCACGTCCGGACTGGGGACAAATATTGCTGCGTCATCGCTCCAACAAAATTCTCAATCGCTGCCATGCTCCACCTCACAGTCAACAAGCTCCCCGCTGGAGCATCTGTGCACATTCTGAGGCTGAATTACAGGATATAGTCGATTTATTCACCGAGGCATATGAAAGCATGCGCCTTATGCTACACGTCCATAATAGAGAGGTCCTCCAGCAGCCTGTCCTCATCGCAGAACACTGCCCCCCAATCATCAAATTTCATGGCGCGGCTCTCGACAACGTGTACCTCATCCGGGGGGGAATTGAGCTCCTCGAATCGCAACGTCGTGAGCGTGAAGAGGTCATTTGCAGGCAGTGATGCAGCGTAAGGGTGAGGGAACCAAAGCTCTTCCCCGACGAATATCTGCCCACATGTGACTGGGTCTGTGGCTCTCGCATTGGACGGTTCAGCCACCAAAGGACACACTTTGTGAGTGGAAGCAAGTCTTGCTCGAATCCGATGGACTGCCTATAATGATGATGACATCACTGACCTCACTCATACAGTCACTACCCTTCCAGTACATTACTGACCTCACTCATACTGTCATCACCCATCCAGATACATCACTGACCTCACTCATACTGTCACTTCACATTCACATACATCACTGTCCTCACTGCTACTATCACTACATATCCAGATTCATCACTGATCTCACTCGGACTATCGATAGCCATCAAAATAAAACACTGGCTTCGTACATAGAGACATTCCACTCAAGTTACATCACTGGTTCACTCATACTATTAACTGAAAAACATATACAACAATGACCTCATTCATGCTATCACTGCCCATCCAGACACATCACTGATCTCACTATTACCGTCACTACCCATCAAGATACATCACTGACCTCGCACATACTGTCTCTACACATCCAGATACATCACCGACATCACTCCCAAAGCCACTACACATCCAGATTAATCACTGACGTCACTCATACTGTCACTAGCCATCCAGATAAAACACAAGCTTCCAACATACCGTCACAGCACTCAAGTTACTTCATTGACCTCATTCATACTATCAATAGAAAAACATATACATCACTTAACTCATTCATACTGTCACTGCCCATCCAGGCACATCACTGAACTCACTCATGCTGTCACTACACATCCAGATACAGCAGCGGCATCACTGTTACTGTCACTGTCAATCCAGGCACATTACTGACCTCACTCATACTGTCACTACCCATCCAGATACATCACTAATCTCACTCGTACTGTCACTACCCATCCAGATAATCACTGACCTCACTCATACTGTCACTACCCATCCAGATACATCACTAATCTCACTCATACTCTCACTACCCATCCAGATACATCACTTCCCTCACTCATACTGTTACTACCCATCCAGATACATCACTAACCTCACTCATGCTGTCAGTACCCATCTAGATAATCACTGACCTCACTCATGCTGTCACTATCCATCCAGATACAACACTGGCTTCCCACATACAGTCACTACACTCAAGTTACATCACTGATCTCATTCATACTCTCAATAGAAAAACATACACATCACTGATCTCACTCATACTGTCACTAGCCATCCAGATACAACACTGGCTTCCCACATACAGTCACTACACTCAAGTTACATCATTGATCTCATTCATACTCTCAATAGAAAAACATATACATCACTGATCTCACTCATACTGTCATTACCCATCCAGTTACAGCACTGACCTCACTCTTACTGCCACTACCCATCCAGATACTTCTTTGACCTGGTTCATACTGTCACTACACATGCAGGTACATCACTGACCTCAATCATATTCTCACTAACCATCCAGATGCATCACTCAGCTCACTCATACTGTCACTAGCCGTACAGATAAAACAGTGACCTGACTCATAATGTCTTTACCAATCCAGTTACATCACTGTACTCACTCATACTTTCAATACACATCGAGATACAGCACTGTCCTCACTCATACTGTCACTACCCAACCTGATATATCACTGTCCTCACTCATACTGTCAGTAACGACCAACAGAGTTGCTACCATTATCGACCTATAGACTACGCCCTCCAGAGAACTTTTCCCCTCATTATTCCTTATCTCCACCAAAATTGTTGAACATCCAGAACATTTGAGCTAATTTAGTTTCTCACTGTTGCAGAGCCTCCATTATGTCTCAATAGAGCTACCTCGACTCCTCTTCCTTTCTGTCTGTCCTTCCTGCCATACTTATTTGTATTTATTTATGCCATAAAATCATCTATTTTGTTACGGATGCTACGTACATTTAGACAAGATGCTTTTAATTGTTTTACCCGATTTTCCTGCTTGTTTCCGCTCTCCTTTAAAATCACTATATTTTTACTTTCTAATTCAATCTCCCCATCCTACTGAATCTATTTTCAAGTCCCAATCCCCCTGCCAAGCTACTTTATAATCTCCCCAAAAGCACTCGCAACCCTCGCCCGAAACCTCCCCCGCTCAGCCCCGCGAGGATATTGGTCCCGGCTGTGTTGTGGTGCAAACCGTCCGTCATGTACAGGTCCCATCTCCCAACAAAGCGGTTCCAATGCCTCAGGAATCTAAAGCCCTCCCGCCTGCACCACCTCTCCAGCCACGTATTCATTTGTTCTGTTATGCTATTTCCCCTTCACAAATCCATGATGACTCGGGCTGTCTGGATTATGCATTTCAAACTGTCCTGCTGCAACTTCTTTATTAATGGAATGCAACATTTTCCCAAGCACAGATGACAGGCTAAGTGGGGATAGATTGCTGCCTTTTGTCTACCTTCTCTTTTAAAAAGGGGTGTTACTCTTGCCGTTTTCCAATCTGCTGGGACCTCCCCAGCATGGAGGGATTTTGGTAAATTACAACCAATGCATCAACTATCCCTGCTTCCAAGCCTGTTAAGGCCCTAGGATGCAAGCCATAAGGTCCAGGGGATTTAGCCGCCTTTATCCCCATTATTTTGCTGAGTACCATCTCCTTCGAGATTGTGACCTCCTGTATCCCCTTGCATATCTACTGTTTGGATATTCTTAGTGTACTCGACCATAAAGACTGATACAAAATATTTGTTCAGAATATCTGCCATCTCCATGTTCCCGATCATGAATCACCAGATCTAGTCCAATAAGAAACCAACCTTTGCTTTGTTGCATATAACTAATCTCTTCTTTCCAATTCATGTCAACACCAATGATCATTTATATCTATATTCTCCTGAACAATTTATTAACCATGTGAATTATTTGCCTTCAATTCTAGCTTTCATAGAAACATAGAAGAAACATATAAAATAGGAGCAGGAATAGGCCATTCGGCCCTTCTAGACTGCACCGCCATTCAATGAGTTCATGGCTGAACATGCAACTTCAGTACCCCATTCCTGCTTTCTCACCATACCACTTGATTCCCCTAGTAGTACATTAACTAATATTCTCTACGTGGAACCTTATTGATTGCCTTCTGGAAGTCCACATAAACTACATCCATAGACATTCCGTTGCCTGCTAATTTGGTTACTTCCTCAAAAAAAATCACAAACGTTCGTTAAACATCACTTACCTTTTATAATTCAATGTTGTCTCTAACTAAAGATTTACGTTTATCTAATTGCTCAATAACAATTGGTGGAAACCATCAGGTCTTGTTGTTTGCTATTTTTTCGTGATTTTAATTTTTCTAATACTAGTTTCTTGCTTACATTCGCTTTAGTGATTTCCAGTCCTTGAGTCATTACTAATTTTCCTGGAATTTCACGAACAGCGTCGTCTTCCTCTACTGTGAGCGTGGACATAGTGTCATTACTCAATAACTTTTCTATTTCCTTGTTTTCATTTGCTTGTATCTGATTTAAACGGCTCACATTACCACATAATCCTTTTTTCATTACATAATAATAAAAACGTTGTGTTTTATTCTTAATATCCATCGCAGCTTTAATTTCCTATTAACTCTTTGCAGCTCTTGGTGTCTTTTATTGTCTAACTTAGCTGTTCTTTATATCTCTGACAATCCACTCGGACGAGTCTATTATTTTCACGTTTGTATGTTCTTTCCATTAGCTTGATGGTGTCTCTCGTCTCTTCTGTTCACCATTGTTCACGAGTCCTGCTCCTGATTAGTGATGCTGGTAGACATTGGGGCAATCCTCTGTTTCATGCGCCTCGTCAGTGATGATGGGTTATATTGGGATATTCCCCTCGGTCATTCTCCATATCAATGATGTTGGTAAATATTGGGGCAATTCCCTGTCTCCTGCTCCTGATCAGTGATGCTGGGATATATTGGGGTTATCCTCTGGGTCCAGCTCCTGATCAGTGATGCTAGTTTACATTGCGGCAATCCCCTCGGTCCAGCGACTGATCAGTTACACGGGGATATGTTGCGACTAATCTCATGTGTCCCGGTCCTGATCAGAGCTGCTGAGTATAATGGGGTAATCACCTGGAGGCTGATGCTGAACAGTATGCAAAGTATTCTGCTGCAAAGCGTTTGAATGTTCGAGGAAATGAACGTTTGGTCAGTCAGGTTAAGTGCCGTGGCAGATGGACCTGTTACAGCGGGTACCTCGCCTCAAACTTTAATAATGATATTTTCAGAGTGGGCTTACGAAACAAAACAATTGACCTCTCTAAATCCCGACTTAAACTCACGCAGCCAGCAGGAATGGGGCGATTTCAAGTCTGACCACGGCTTTATTCCCCGTCCAATTTCACGCAACAATGAATTCAGTTGGGGAGCAAACCGGCTGTCGTGTAAAATTTTTCCTTCCAGATTTCGACTTGTTACCGCCTGGAGGATGTAACTCAAGTTCTTCCTGAAATTAGATGCAATGCCAGAGAACATAAGTGAATTAAAAGCATCAATTGGACATTTGAATATAAACATCAGCCATGTGATGGGTCGGAAGAGGAGAGAGCGATAATCACTCTCAGAGTATATATTCTAACGAAAGAGAGCAGCACAAGGAGCAGAGGAGGACACCGGGACATTAGGAGGGAGTGGTCTGTTTGAGTGGAAATACTCCAGCAAACAGCACAGACAGAGTAAGGCTGAATGGTCTCTATCTGGGCAAGAAATATCTGGGGTTTGAAACGACACCAGCAAAGTGCACCAAACGAGAATATAATAAAATCACCGGTGGCATATGAGGTACCTCTATTGTGAAAACTCAAAAAGGACTCAAATCCTTTGGGGCAGGAAAAGGGAGACATTTTTTTTTTAATTGGTATTGGCAATAAGACCGGAATTTTGTCTTTTGCTCCCGGACATGTAGTGGCAGTAGCGGATTGACTGAGGTCTTCTACTTCAGTCATTGATCACTGCGGCAACCTTTCAACTTTCGGTGTAGAACGAATCCGGATGCTGTCGAATGGGTGGATGTTTCAAAAACCCTACTCGGTTTTGCAACCCATTTAACTCAATGAAAAGCAAATTACTGCGCTATGCACACACTGTCTGTCTGTATGTTAAAATGTTTGTCTATGTATCCATCTATTACTATCTCTCCATTACTCCATGTCTCTATCTGCATAAAAATATCTATCTCTCTATCCATAAATCTCTCTCTCTCTCTCTCTGCCTCTCATTCTTTATCTCACTCTCTGTCTCTCTCTCTATCTGTCCATAAACTACATATGCCTGATGGTCTGCCTCTCTGTCTGTCTGTCTATCCATCTCTTTATCCATCTCTTTATCTCTATATATATCTTTCTAATAATTCCTGTAATGGGAGAATTTCCACTTACATCTCAAAGCTATTCACGCCAGTCACTATGATTGGGTTGATGGTGTAACTAACAATGTGATCTTCCACATTGAAGTTGAGTAGGTGTCTGAATGGAAACGGATCGATGCTATTCTACTGAGAAATGAATAGGTTGCATTTGATCGAGGGAATATAAAGTGATTAAATCACAATGAAATTTACTCTGAACTTTACTCCATTTACAATCAATTAGAAGTTAAAACAACTGGAATGAGTTTGGCCAATTGCAGATCTGTATCATTCAGTTTACCCAGTAGATATACAAACAAAATCCTTAAAGCAATGAATATCAATCTGATTTGATGTAATATGGTTTTCACTGTCTAACATTTAATACCCCTTGTCTAGAGCACACAACAATCGGACGGGGAACGGACTGCTCAGCAATAATAGAACCCTTCCCATTCACCTTCCTTTAAATCCAATGCAATAACTATGGCTGGTTATGGAAATCATTCTCAGCTAACTTTTGATTCCACTGGCCTCACCAGCTTAACCCCAAATGATAACAATTCAAAGCTGCTTCCAGGCCTCAGAGCAGACAGCAGGCTATAAATTATTCATTAAATAAATCACCCAGTGACAATATCGAGGGAACAATATATTCATTCACATAACAAGATGCATAACTGAATAAAATGAATTGTTGGATGTCGAAACTTGTGCAATGAGCACATGTTTACAATTAAATATTGTTTACATATTGAAATAGAGATATGGTCATTTGTAAGGAACATCAACAGAAACTGGGATTTGAACGTTCGAATCTGGATTATTGTTAAAATGCTTACAGAATTAGTATCTGGAAACGGAGACTTACCAGGAACACCAGTAAAAGCGAGGATGGGAAAAAAAAATATGTGTATATTTAATTATTTCCCATACCATATATTCAACTGACTGACTCGGATCCATTCGTTCTACTTCTGCGGAAAGCTGCTGCGGTTTGTTCAGCAGACCAAACTCCGAGGGACAATTTGTGTTCACACATTGAGTGCATGCCCTTATGTATGGTGCGAGATATCTCCACTGATATAATTTCGGTGTAAGGAGAATGATATTAGTTGCAGCGGCTAAACATGCAGATTCAGTTCATCACTTTTTTAAAAATATGCTGCAATATTACATTTACATTTCGTCAGATATTGCACAGGTGGAAATTGAATCTGCCCAAAGGCCAGGGAAGAACAGATTATGTGAAATCTTCAGTCCGACAGCACTGGGTGATCGATAAAGGGTTTGGTTCAGGTTTATGATTAATTCTCTGGTTCCGTTTTTCAGAAAATTTCTCTCCATTCAGCCAGGGAAACCAAATTCTGTCGGTGAACCCCCGGTAATATATTTACATCGTTTCCACAGCCCTTAAAATGCTGACACGCTCCTAGAAAATACAACGAAAGTGTAGCCATGCTGATGAATCGTTCCAGAAATGCACAACTATTGACCCTAAACAATGTCAGGTGTCACCATGTACCTGCGCTATATATTGAATCATCCCTGAGGGTTTCCCATCAATGTTGATACACATGCAGGAGCCTGCCCGACAAGTGTCCAAGTGCCCCTTCACTGTAAATGGTGATGTAATCATTGTGAACTGATTAAAGATTTACAATTACAATAGACTTACTGGATTTATGGCAAATTCCTGAGAACCCATCCGCAGACTCAAACTGTTCCACAGAAACACTGCAAACAACTCACTCCCTGGAGTATATTGCAGTTATGTTCTACATCCAGGGACAGAATAAAACAAACACACATTAAAGGGGATTCTCATCAGACCTAATCCCTGAATTGTTGCCAGGCAGGACAGTTATGTGGAGAGAGGAGAGGAACTGGGAATGTTCTCCTTCGGCAGAAAAGTTTAAGCGGCGATTTAACAAAGATAGTCACTATCCTGAAGGGTTTTGGCAGATTAGATCGGGAGAAACTGCTTCCACTGGAAGGAGGGACGGTAGTAAGATAAATCCAGGAAGAGCATGAGAAGGATTGCTTTTATACATCGACTTGTCCTGATCTGGAACACAATACCTGACAAGGTAAGGACGCAGATTCAAGTCGTAACTTTCTAAAGGATATTGGATATATACTTGAAAACATGATCTGTATGCCTGTATAATCTATTTGTCTATTTATAAACCAAACGAAAAGATATCCATTTTAACCAACTTTTCAACTTTCTCTGCGACCTTTAAGGATTTGTGGATATGGACACCAAGGTCTCTCTGCTCATCTACAATTTTCTAATTCGTGACATTTATATTATAATATCTTTCAATATTAGTGCTACCTAGGGGTATCACTTCATACTTTTCCACGGTGAACTCCATCTGCCATGCTTCTGCACATTTCTACATCCTGTCTCAATCATTCTAAAGCCTATAACTGTCCACATCACTAACTACTACTGTGCCAAGTTTTGTTTTAACTGTAATGTTTAGAATTCCGCTTCCTAAACCCGATTCCAGGTCGTTTATTAAAATTGAAAAGTAATGGACCCAAAATTGGCACCTGGGGAACTCCACGTAAAGCACCTCACAGACTGAAAAAGATCCACGCAGCACCATACTTTGGTCGAGTTACTGAGCTAATTTTGCATGTATATCGCCAGTATCCATTTAATTCCCTGGGCTTCCAGCTCCTTAATGACCTCTAGTATGTCACTTTTTCGAATACATTCGCAAAATCCATCGCTGCAAAATTAACTATATCAGGTGCAATAATGGCAAGAAAACCTTCTCTGATTACCAATTACCGCCCTCCCTCAGCTGATGATCAATTCTTCTTCATGTTAAACACCACTTGGAAGAAGCCTGAGCATAGCATGGGCACAGAATTTAATCAGGATAAGGGACTTCAATGACCATCACTAATAGTGGCTCAGTAGCACCTCTATTGACCGTGCTGGAAGATGCTTGAAGGTCATAGCTTCCAGACTGATCTTTCGCAACACATTGAGGCAGGCAATCTCAACCTCCAACAATCGGGAGTATAAGCACCTTCCCTTGACATTCAACAGCATGACCATCGCCGATTCCCCGACTATCAAATCCTGGGCGTCAGTATTGAGGAGAAACTTAACTTGGCCTGCTAAATAAATAAAATGGCCACAAGAGCACGGACGAGGCTGGATATTCTTGGCAAGTGTCACACCTGCTCACTCAAAGTTTCAACCATCAAAAAGACACATGACAGTAGTGTGATGGAAAACTCTGCACTTGCCTGGATGAGTGCAGCTTCAATAACACTCAATAAGCTCGACAACATTCAGGACAAAGCAGACCGCTTGATTGGCAAAGCATCCACCATCTTCAAGATTCACTCCCTGCAGCAACAGTGCACCTTGGCTGCAATGAGTACCATCTACAAGATGCTCTCAAGAATCTCGCCAAGGCTTCCTCGGCAGCATCTCCCAAACCAGCAACCTCTACCAGCTGGAAGGACAAGGGCAGCAGGCGCATGGGAACATCATCACTTGGAAATCCTCCTCCAAGCGACACAGCAATCTGTCATGGTAATATTTTGCCGTTCCTCCATTGCCGTGGTGTCAATATTGTGGAAATCCCGTCCTAACAGTACATTTACAACAAGGCTAGCAGCAGTTCAAGAAGGTGAATCACCACCTTCTTCACATGGGTAATTAGGCGAAGGGCAATAAATGCTGGGCTTTCCAGCTATGACCACATCCTGTAATGAACAAAAATACCGAGGGTCCCCACTTATATACGCTGATTTGTATTACACGTCGGAGGACTCGAAATGCTCGACACACAGGTCGCTAGATACTTGTGCGGAGCATAATTGTGACCAGTGGTGAAGGCTTTGCTTTGCCACCAACCTCAAATTCCGATGCAAGAATTGTCAAATAATTTGTGTGAAAAGTATAGAGGGCGCAGTATTCATAAAATATATTAAGCTGAGCATTTTTAGCCAGTTTTTTGCAAGTAAACCAAGAGAGGGAGAAATTCTGTACTGAGTTTAAGTGAATTAAGTTGGGTAGGTGTATGAGATTATTTTGCTGGTATTGATCATAATTCAGTAAGATTTATAGTAGTTATATAAAAGGAGAAAGATAGACTAGAAGTTACATTTTTCAACTGGGGAAAAGCCAATTTTACTGAGGTGCGATGCGATTTCTGGAACGTGGACTGGAAACTAATGAAGGTAAATCAGTGTCGTAGTAGTGTGAGGCATTCAATGTCGAAATAGTGAGCGCTCAGAGGAAATGTCTTCCTATAACGAAAACGTGTTGCACTCAATATCTCATATACGCCAATTAATAACATAATGCAAAAAAGGAAGCTTAAGTCAGATACAGAAATCTAAATACTGCAGAAAGCCAAGCGTAGTGTATAAATTGTAATTACAAAGGAAATTAAGAAACAATTAATACACATTGGCAAGTGGAAACAAAGATAACACAAACATGTAAAATAAATACATAAAGGGCAAAAGCATTGCTAAAGAAAGTAGATGATCTATTCGAGACCAAAAAGGTAACATGTGTATGGATTTGGAAGAAGTGGGAATGTTTCTCAATTAATAATTTGTGCCTGTCTTCACAATGGACACGATGCAGACATATCAGTTAAGAGGTTGGTGTATGCAAAATTAGATGAGATGAACGTAGTGAGAGAGGGAATGTTAAGGAATTTAGCATATTTGAAAGAATATACTTCACGAGGCTCAGAAGAAATGTATCCCAGGCTGTTAAGATAATCAATGCAGGAAATAGCGGAGGCTCTGACCATCAATTTCCAATCCGCGCTGTTTATAGATGTGGTGCCGGAGGATTGGCGGAATGCTGAAGTTGCTCCATTATTTAAAATGGAGAAAGGGATTCACTGATCAATTAAAGGCGAGTGACCCAAAAGTAGACCGTGGGAAAATTATTGGAAAAAAATCTGAGGGACAGTATTTATCATCATTTGTAAAGGCACAGTTAATCAATGACAGTCAGCATAGATTTATTAAGGGAAAGTCATGCCTAACTAACTTGAGTGAATTTTTGAGGCGGTAGCAAGGGGAGTCTATGAGGGCAGTGCATTTTATGTAGTCTGCATGGATTTTATCCATTGCTTGCAACACACTCCCACACGGAAGAAAAATAAAAACCATGTGATCCAAGGACAAGTGTCAAGTTGAATCCATAACTGTCCCAGTGGCTGGAAGCAAAGGGTAATTGTTGACGGGTATTTGTGACTGGAAGGCTGTTTCCAGTTGGGTTCGGTTAGGCTCAGTACTAGGCCCCTTGCTTTTTGTTTTATATATCAATGATTTAGGGCGAGACTTTCCATTAGTTTCTTCCCACTACCAACCACTTACCACGCATTTAAACGCTCTAATGCTATAACGCCTATTTATCTCCTAGTTACCCCCAAAATTTAAACGAACGTCCGTTTATCGCCCATTTATTACCCATTTGCCGCCAGCATTAGTTTAGGCGTCAAGTTAACGCCGAGAATTAATTTAACCGTCCGCCCATATTTTTATGACATCAATGCTCAGAATACAATTTTTCAAAAAAACTAATGCCCAGAAACCACCCAGAATATCGCTCGCCCAAGAAAACGCTGTTAAAAAGCTGCACTCACCTGACCTTAACGCAGAGGCATGGAATCCATTTTGCAAAGCAAAGCACTTTTCATAGAAAAGGCAGCTTGAAATTCTGGGGAGCTTTGATTTAATCTGTTAATTATTTTAAGGTGAATATCAAAATTGAAGAAACATTTTATCATGTTGCGGACGAATTAACATTATTTTATGAGATTTCGATTGAAAATGTATTGTTACTAAAAAATAAGTCTAAAAGTAATTGTAATGGGTCCTGTACATTCTCAGCCTGTATTGATGACTACTCACCTGCTGCAGACCAGAGATTCGAGAAGGTATGTTGAAGAACATTATGTGGCCAATCAAGGAATGGCAGACTGAGGAGGAGGAGGAGAACATACACCCAACGCACTTACAGAGATAAACATCTTACCTGAACGTGTCCGAGAACATGTGCCTTAAGAGCGTGCGATTGCAAAAGGGGGTCATCACTCCTCAAGGAGATCTGCAGCCCAACAGCACCACCATGACCGCACTGGCCATTGAGGTTAATTTACAGCACCACTTTCCTTCCATGCATCTGGCTCCTTTCAGGCATCAGCAGGCGAAAAGTGTGCTATCTCTCAGCATGCCACACATTGCTGCTGTCGATAGGTGACTGAAGCCCTTTACACTCGGATAATGGACTTTAAAAACTTTACTTTCACTAGGGATGCGCAGACTGAGAGGGCTTTGGGTTTCTCCAGAATAGCAAACTTCCACAAGGTGCAGGGAGCAATAGACTGTTCGCATATCGCCCTGCGAGCAGCCTTTCAGGATGTAGATGTGTTTCTGAACCGAAGGCGATTCCACTCCCTTAATGTGCAGCTCCTTGTTGACCTCAAGCAAATAATCATGGCAGTCAATGCAACATTTCCAGGAAGCAACCATGATGCGCACATCTTGCGTGAGAGCACTTTGTCTGTCTTGATTAGGAACCAGCCACAAGTTCACGGTTGGATGCTGGGTGATAAAGGATATGACCTTACCAGCTGACTGATGACCCCCCCTGCGTGAGCTCCAGAGAGAAGGCGTGAAGCGAAACATTGAAAGCCACATAGCCACACACAATGTCGTGGAAAAGACAAATGGAGTGCTGAAATAACACTTCAGATGCCTGGACCAGTCTGGAGACGAATTACAATGACAACCTGAGCAGGTTGCTCAGTTCATTTTGGTGTGCTCCATGATGCATAATTTGGCTATCACGTTGGGATAAGAATTGCCAGATGAGACTGCCGATCCACCTCAGGAAAGAGGAGAAGGGGAAAAAATGAGGTGGACGATGAAACCGGGGAAGACACTCAGGTTGACTTTGAAACCATGGCCCCACCCCGCTCTAGACTGCAGGAAAATGTCCATGGATGATACAAAGCTGTACGACTGTTGCATGAGCAGCTCATAAATGAACGCATTACCTGAAATAATGTTGGTGGTATTTATGAAGCTGCAAATGTTGTGTCTGCAGCTCATAACTGACCGGCTTGTGTTACATTGGTGACAGTTACCGTTACGGTTGATGTTCGCCTTTCATGGCATGTACTCGCCAGTGTTTAGCGGTACAACAATCTGAATAAAATGTGCAGCAATGATAAATTTATTTTTTAAAAGTTAACTTGACGATTTTTTTTAAATTCAGAAAAAAGCAGAACACAACACAACACATCAGTAACCCCCTCCCACACCGCAGACCAATCTTTGAATATTTTAACAGCACAACAACAACATATTTTAATAAAAAATACCTGCGTACCCCACTCTCCCTTAAACAATACCAACAATGAAACATTTCAAAACAGCAATTATTTAATCAACTAATACTAAATCGAAACAGACACCCACCCCACAGGCATTAATATTAATATATAACAAAAAAGAATCCCTCCCTATCTGCGGCAACGCCCCTTTTTTCCTGTCCCCCCCGGTCTGAGCACCACCTCTTCCCTTCTCACTACTTACACCAAGCTGCTTTGCTGCGGTGTTCCGCAAGCACTGCTTCGATGGGCGGGGGTGGGGGGAAAGGGTGACGATAGTTCGTCCAATTGTGGTGATGATGGTGGAGAGGACATTTCTGTAGAAATATCCTCCGAACCTGATGCAAGATCTTCCTCCTATCTCCGATGAGTCTCATGAACAGGTGCGGCATCTTGGGGTGCAGTGCCGGATTTCGGGACCACTGATAGCCCTCTGACACAAGTGTCTCTGGCTATTTTCTCCAGGGTCCGCGCTCTCCCCATCATTTTCTCCTTCATGTTAGCGGATAGGGTGTCTATCTGCTGAGATATTCCACTCATTGTCTGAACGGGCTCTTGAACAATCTCAATGCTTCTCCTGGACAAGTTAACCATGCACACGCTAAGCTCTCCCGTTCGTGGAGCAATCCTCCTGCGCTGAACCATCCTCCGCGGGGTCGTCGCCGGCACTGAATCACTGGAGGCACCCTGCAGCATGGCGCTTAGCCCCGCTACCTCTTCGTTCTAGGAGGACATGGCCAGAGGAAAACTGGAAGCTACTGCAGCTGCAGGCTCCCCTTCCACCTCCTCACTGTCCTTAGTGGAGAGGAGGATCCGCAGCAGAACGGGTGAGATTTGGGACTCCACGAACCCAGAAATACTTATGACCAGCCCCATCGGTTGAAGTTGTCATTCGATTGCCATGGCCTGCGCTCTTGGTTGAGCGAGAAAACAAAAGAGAGCTAATTAGAGGAGAAGTGGGTGCGAGGGTCACATGTGAATCCAAACGCTACACAGGCATATGTAGGAGAGCAAGTCTAATTTAGAAAGAATGATGATAGACTTCACATTTGATGAACATCATGACAGTACAAGATCGGCATTACAATGATTTTCATGATCCCATCATTAATTGCATGACATTACATTACTTCACGTAACATTACATAACATTGCATCAATAAATCATCAATGATATATTTTTAAGATATAAGTGGCATTAATTGCCTTTCCATCACGCAATGGTTTATAGTTCACAAACGTGGCATGAGCACAGGTTCCGAAGCAGCATGGGTGTGCGAACAATTGTGGAACACCTAAAATGCCAGCGCCAACACCTCGAGATCGGTGTAGGTGCATAGATCTGCTGGGCCGTCACCCGTGCTCCGCGGCTCGGCACTGTTCTATGAAAGCTTTTTATGCAAAAGGCGATAAAGGTATGGAGTGGCGTAAGATCATTGCCAGTTATTGTTACAGATACAGATGCATAGGTTACTGTCAAATATTTTATTCTTATCTTTATATTTAATATTATTATTATACAACACAACATAACACATATGACTGTCCACATGTAAATGTTATACATATTGCACGCATGGTTACATCTGACGTCTGCAAAAATATTGTTTAAGATCCATGTTTATATCAAATGCTGAATCAGAATTGATCTTTTCGAAAAGTATAAGATTATGATGGGGGTTGACAAGGTGGGTGTAGATAGGATGTTTCCACTGATAGGTTAGACTAGAACTAGTTGCCATACAATTAAGGTAAGGGGCCGCATATTTTGGACTGAGATGAGGAAGATTTTCTTCTTGCAGAAAGTTGTAAATCTGTGGAATTCACTGCCTCAGAGAGCTGTGGAAGCTGTATCATTGAATAAATATAAGACAGAGATAGACAGTTTCTTAAACGATAAGTGAATAAGGGGTTATGGGAAATGGGCGTGGAAGTGGAGCTGTTTCCATGTTCAGATTAGCCAATATCTTGTTAAATGGCGGCGCAGGCTCGAGGGGACGTATGGCCTACTCCTGCTTCTATTTCTTCTGTTCTTCAGGTCTTATTTCTAATTAAACACTCACTGTGTTCCTTTACATTATCCAGTCCTCTATTTCTAATTAAACTCTCACTGTGTGCCCTTAAGTTACCCAGTCCTCTATTTCTAATTAAACACTCACTGTGTTCGCCTAAATTCCCTAGTCCTCTATTACTAATTAAACTCTCACTGTGTTCCCCTAAATTACCCATTCCTCTCTTTGTACTTAGACAATTACTGTATTTCTATGCAATTAATTTTATATGATTGATAACTGAACGGTTGTTCTATTTCCCGAAATGCACCAGTTGTCTGTTTCTCATTAAACTGTGACTGTCTCCCTCGACATTCACCTGCCCTAAATTTTTAATTGAACAGTAACTGTATTAACATGAATAACCTTATGATCCCCATTTACTGTCCTGTCCTCGCCGAGCTCATTCTGACCGCGTGATCCACGTCATGTTCTCTTGACCCTATTCTCACTCAGTCCCACAAAATAGCTGACATCTCCAATTCAGATCCTGGCCCACCATGCTAGTTGACACTCTGAATGCTTCCCTCTGTTCTCTTGCTGAACCCTTTCCATTCAAATCTGCCATCAAGATTAACTTGGAACAATTCCAAATTGATATCCGTTTTTGAAAACCTTCGCCCCAATCTCCAATTTCTCACTCCTCTCCAAGGTCCTTGAAATTATCGTGTACGTGCTGTGCGTAATTCCATGTTTAAACTGCCCAATCAGATTCCTGCCCTTATCAGAGCACCCCTTCATCTAGAAGCAAACCAAGACAAATGTCAAAACATAAGTCAGACATCCGGGTCAAAGCTTGCGGTGTTCCAAGGTAGATATCTGCCTTCGAATTCCCTCTGAAGGCTAAGCCATTTAGGATTGAGATGACGAGAAACTTCTTAACTCAGAGAGTTGTTCACCTGTTGAATTCCTTACAGCAGAGAATTCTTGATGCCAGTTCATTGGATATATTCAAGAGGGAGTTAGATATGCCACTTACAGCAAAAGAGATCAAGGGGTATGGAGATAAAGCAGAAAAGGGGTACTGAGGTGAATGATCAGCCATGGTCTTATTGAATGATGGTGCAGGCTCAGAGAGCGGAATGGCCAACTCCTGCACCGATTTTCTATGGTTTTATGTTTCTAAGTGCTCCACGTCAAATCAGGAGCTGCACAGTCGCTTGAATCTTCCAGCTCTGGTGAAGGTGACAACATTTACCTGACCAGTTCTGAGCAGGCTGATGACTGACCATTGGTACGAGGAAGGTTAGATCCCTTAGGTTGTATTATTGGACTCCTCGGTGAGGAACACATACCATCGTAGTTTTAATAAGAAGTGTGGGAGACTTGGAACCCGTAAGGCGGGAGGGAGTGTGGGCCTCAATAAACCAAGGCAGGGAGGGAGTGATGGATTGTCGGCCTGAGTATCCACAGGGCAGGGAGGGAGGGAGATTGTGCCTCAGTACCCACATGTCCGGGAGGGAGGGATTGTGGGCCTCAGTACGCCCAGGACAGGGACGGAGGGAGTGTGTGCCTCAGCACCACCAGGGCAAGGAGGGAGTGGGGCCTCAGCACACCCAGTGCACGCAGTGAGGGCGTGTTGGCCTCAGCACCCCCAGGGCCAGTAGGGATGGTGTGTGTGCCTCAGCAACCCCGGGACACGGAGGGAGGGAGTGCGTACTCAGCAATCCCAGGGCAGGTTGAAGATGGGGTTGGACGTCGTAGCAACATAGACACATAGAAAATGGGTGCAGGAATAGGCCATTCAGCCCTCCGAGCCTGCACCACTATTCAATAAGATCATGGCTGATCAGGCAACTTCAGTTCCCCATTCTTGCTTTCTCCCCTTATCCTTTGATCCCATTAGCCATAAGGGCCACCTCTAACTCCCTTTTGTAAAATGTAAAGAACTGGCATCAAAAACTTTCTTGGGAGATTAATCCACATGTTCACAATTATCTGAGTGTAGAAATTTCTCCTCATATCGGTCCTAAATGGCTTACCACTTAGCATTAGACGTTGACCCCTGGTTCTGGACTTCCACAACATCGGGAACATTCCACCTGCATCTAACCTGTCTAATCCCGTCAGAATTTAATTTGCAACGATGAGATCACCTCTCTTTTTTCTAAATTCCAGTGAATATATGCCTAGTTGAATCTGTCTTTCTTCCTCTATCAGTGCTACCTTCCAGGGAATCCGTCTGCTGAACCTTCGCGGCACTCCCTCAGTGGCAAGAATGTCCTCCATCAGATTGGGAGCTCAAAACTCCACACAATATTCAAGTTGTGGCCTCACCAAGGCCCTGTACAAATGCATTAAGTCCTGCCTGCTCCTATACTAAAGTCTTGTTGTTACGAAGGCAACATGCCAGTTGCCATCTTCACTGTCTGTTGTACCTGCATGCCAACATTCAATGACTGATTTGTCATAACACCCAGGTTTCGTTGTACCTCCAATTTTCCTAATCTGTCACCATTCATATATTATTCTGCCTTCCAGCTTTTGCGACCAAAATGGGTAACCACACATTTATGTACATTCTGCTGCATCTGACATGCATTTGACAACTCCCATTACCTATCCAAGTCACGCTGCAGCCTCTTGAATTTGATGAAGTCTGCCCTTGTTGGCAGTGGTCTCAGGAGATATGGAAAACGGTCCATGTTGTCCACGTTATGGAGCTTGATAACGGCGGGGGCACTGCTGTGTGTTGGGGGCAGGTTGTTATTGGACCCTTCTCTTAAGGCTGTTTAATGTAATGCCCATGCTCTCGTATGCCTCGGAAAAGGTGTTCATGATGGCTTCATGTTCGGTCAACGAAGGTGCGCAGACAAAGGCATCGTTGGCGTGCTGTAGTCCAATGAAAGAGGTTGGGATGCACTTTACTTTGGCAGGGAGGAGCAGATGTTGTACAGATTCCCGTTTGTCCTGTAATTTAGCTCCTCTCCAGTGGGGAGCTTGCTGAACGTGAGATGGAGCATAGCAGCAAGGAAGATCTGGAAGAGTGTAGTGCGATGAAACCGCATTGCTAAACCCCGGTCCGTATGTGGAATTGTGCTTTGGTGGATGCGCTGCTCGGGAGCACGGGGAACATTTCAGCCTGCATAAGGTGGAGCATGGTGAAAAACCTTTACGTACAGCCGAATCTGAGGAGGACGCTCCATAATCCCTCATGGTTGACAGAATTGGAGGCATTCGTGAGATCAAAGAAAGCCATGTACAAGTGTTGGTGCTATTCCCTGCATTTCTCTTGCATCTGCCGCGTGGTGAAGATCATATCCATTGTGCCAATTAGTGGGCGGAATCCGCATTGCGACTCTGGGAGGAGTTCTTCAGCCATAGGGAGAAGGTGGTTGAGGAGAATTGTTGCGATTACTTTGCCATTGGTCGAGAGCAGCGAGATTCTTCTGTATTCGGATTCGTCACTTTTCTTTATGATCATTACAAGTAAACCTACTCTGAGATCGCCTGATATTATCTCCTTGTTCCAGGTAAGACAGATGAGGTCATGAATCCGTGCCAGTAGTAATTCACCGCCAAGCTTCAGTACTTCCGAGGCGTTTCCATCTGCTCCTGAGGTCTTGTTGTTTTTAGTTGTCTATGGCCTTTTCAAAATCGTGCCGAACTGCGATTGTGCCAAAGAGGTGATAGGTAGCATGCTGTGGGATGCAATCACGGATACTTACGTCGATGACAGATGGTTGGTGGCGAAGATACACGAAGTGTTCTTTCCAGTGGCAACTGAAAGCCTCATGTCCTTGATGAGCACCTCTCCGTTCTTGACTTTCAGTGGAATAGGACTTTGGGCCATAGGTTATACCGCACTGAAAAATCCACCCACATCGTGATTGTCGGCTAGATGCTAGATTTCCTGAGTTAATAATTATCTATTCGTTGGAGTTTATTTATTAAGTTCACGTTCTCTATTAGTATGAGATTCTATAATGCTTTGAGGGGCTTTATTAGTTTGAGTTTCTCGTATAGTTTGAGGTGTATTATTTTAGATGGCTGTATTTGTTTGAGGGTCTCATATTGGTTTGAGGCTGTCTCATTGTTTGAGTACTATATTAGCCTGAGTTTCTCTAAATGGTTGGAAGTGTGATATTATTTCACGCTGCTTTATTAATTTGAGATTCTGTATTAATTTGTGGGGTTTTATCAGTTTGAACGGCTGTAGTATTGTGAGGTTCTCTGGGAGTTTGTGGTTATCTATTAGTTTGTCAATCTATATTGGTTTAGGGGATGTATGTGTTTCACGTTGTCTATTAGTTCAAGGGGTGTATTAGTGTGACAGGCTGATTCATGGGAAATATTGTGTTAGTTTCAATGGCTGTATGTATATAACTCGCTGTGTGTGGTGGAGTTGCTATATTAGTTTAAAGGTCCTCGATTAGTTTGAGGTTCTCTATTAGCTTGACGTTCTCTATTTATTGTATTAGTTTGAGGTTCTCTATTAGTTTTACGGCCTGCAATAATTATAGGTTCTGTTAGTTTGAGGAGCTGTATTAGTTTGAGGTTTTGTATCAGTTTGAGGTCCTGTCGTGGTTGGAGATTCTCTATTAGTTTGCGGATCTCTATCAGTTTGATGGGCTATAATATTTTGGACTTCTCTGTAAGTTAAATGTTCTCAATTAGTTTGAATGTCTCTATTAGTTTAAGCTTATCTAATAGTTTAAGGATCTCTATTACTTTGATGGGCTGCACTAGCTTGAGGGGCTGTATTAGTTTGAGCTTCTCTATTACTTTGAGGAAATATATTAATTTGAGATCCTCGAAAAGTTTGTATTGTTGTTTTATTTTAAGAGACTGTATTTGTCTTAGGTCCACTATGGGTATTAGGGGGTCTACTAATTTGAGGTTCTTTAATAGTTTGAGTGTCTGTATTAGTTTGAGGGACTGTATTACTTTGAGTCGCTGTATTTGTTTCAGGGACTGTATTAGTTTGAGAGACTGTATTAGCTTGAGGGTCTTTATTAGTTTGAGGGGCTGTATTCGTTTGAGTGTCTGTATTAGTTTGAGGGACTGTATTACTTTGAGTCGCTGTATTTGTTTCAGGGACTGTATTAGTTTGAGAGACTGTATTAGCTTGAGGGTCTTTATTAGTTTGAGGGGCTGTATTCGTTTGAGTGTCTGTATTAGGTTGAGGGACTGTATTCGTTTGATGTTCTTTATTATTTTGAGGGTCTGTATTGTTTGAGAGACTGTATTAGATTGAGGGACTGCATTAGCTTGAAGGTGTGTATTAATTTGAGGGGCTTTACTAGTTTGAGGGTCTGTATCAGTTTGAGTGACTGTATTAGTTTGAGTAACTGTATTATCTTGAGGGTCTGTATTAATTTGAGGGGCTGTATTAGTTTGGGAGACTGTAGTAGCTTGAGGGTCTGTATTAGTTTGAGGGGCGGTGTTAGTTTGAGGGACTGTGTTAATTTGAGGGACTGTATTAGCTTGATGATCTGTATTACTTTGAGGGTCTGTATTAATTTGAGGGTCTGTATTAGTTTAAGGGGCTGTATTAGTTTGAGTTTCTCTATTAGTTTGAATATTTGGATAATTTTTAGCGTCCCGATTAGTTTGACGTTCTCTTTTGGTTTGAGTGGATTATTTTGAGACTCCCTATTAGTTTGAGTTTACTAGTTTCAGCTTCTCTCTTGGTTTGAATTTCAATGTTGCTTTGAGTTTCATTGCTAGTTTGAATGTCTTTATTGGTTTGAGTGTCTGTATTACTTTTAGTTCCTTTATTATATTGAGGGTCTGTATTACTTTGAGTTTCTCAATAGATTTTTTATGGTTAGTTTGACGTTATTTATTAGTTTGTGGTTCTCTTACTTTAAGGTTCTCTTTTAGTTTGAGGTTATCTTTTAACTTGAGGGTTTGTATTAGATTTAGTTTTAGTTTGAAGTACTTTGTAATATTAAACGATTGGTTTAGTTTGAGATTCTCTATTAATTTGATGTGCTGTATTATTTTTAATGTCTGTATGACGAGAAGTGCTGCATTTGTTTGCATTGTTTTTGCTACATCAGTTTGAGGTGCTGTATTACTTTTAGGTGATCTACGAATATGAGGCTCCGCATGTGTATGAGGTGCTGTATGGGTTGAGAGGCTTAATAAATATGAGTACCTGTATTAGTTTGAGGACGATCATAGACATTCTTACCATTTTAATTGTTTGACTGCATTTCCCTATTTAAAAGAGCAGTCACTTCCAATACCGCACTTGAACAGCCTTGAGAAGGACATACTAACATTTGTAATTTAACGACTGAATGCCTGCATTTAAAATGGCAGCCATGAACCACTTTGTAGCACAGCAGACCTGAGAGAGAAACTCTAACATTGGGAAAGTGACGACTGAATAGCTACAGTTAAAGAAAGCAGCCACATCACAGAGAGCAGTAGAACAGCCCTGAGAGGGAAACTCTAAAATTAGGAATGTAATTACTGAATAGCTGCAGTTAAAGAAAGCAGTCACATCACTGAGTGCAGTAGACACACCCTCAGAGGCATACACTAACATTGGGAATGTAATTACTGAATGACCACAGCAGAGTAAATTACATCACCCGGTTAATATGCGATCTCCAGTTTGGCTTGATGGTTTTTGAAACAACAACCCAATTTCTGGGAGGATACAGCTGGAAACTTTCATGAGTTAATTAAAATGAGCAGAATTGTCCAGTCTTTGTCGTTTCCAATTTGAATCTCTGCAGTAAATATATTCGTTCACAACAGGGAGTTAAATCGGCTGTCGTAATCTGTTTGTTCAAGCTTTAAAAATAACTGCTTTGTTCGATGTTGCAACCTCAATGTCCCCGTGGAGTGACCGCAGGGCATAACTTAAAGGCACAGGAATTCTACCGTCTCAGAGTATAAATCAGGGAGATTACCTGCAGCACGAAGGGGCACATCGTTTCACATAGAAAATGCTTCCAATTCAACATGCCAAGAAAATATGCTATACATTCATTGCCGTCATTGGTGTTCCTGGTAAGTGACTATAACCATTGAACTTGAGCATATCTCTGTGTGAGCTGGTCTCTGGTTTTGTTCTGTGACTGAGAATGTTACATCCTGGACTAGTGGTCACTGGTATAGACACCTGATTGCTGATATCATTCCGTTCAGTCAAATGGCCTGAATAACCACTGCGGTTTGATTCAATTGTTCCATCTGAACATAAACGTGTGTGTGTAACTAACAGGCTGATTTTATTATCAAGCTATTGTCTTTAGTGGAATATTGTGTACTTTTGATACATTCCTTACTGAGCGCAACAATCTGAGAGAAGATATTTGTTGGAGTGTCTGTCACTGTAGGTTTCACTGAATGTGAGTCACTACCGGGCGTGGATCATGATACCCCAGTGACCATGTATTACAGGGAATGTCTGTCACTGTAAGATGTACAGAGTGTGTGTCACTAACCAGTGTGGAACACCGTGCCGGAGTGACCATGTATTACTGTGAGTGTGTGTCACTGTAGGATATACTGAGTGTGGGTCATTAAACGTTGTGGAACACCGTGCCCCAGTGAACATGTATTACTCGGAGTTTCTGGCACTGTGGCATATATTGAGTGTGGGTCACTAACCGGTGTGGAACACTCTACACCAGTGAACATGTATTACTGCACGTATGTATCACTGTAGGATATCCTGAGCTTGGGACACTAACCGGTGTGGAACACCGTACCCCGTAACCATGTATTAGTGGGAGTTTCTCTCAATGTCGGATGTACTCAGTGTGGTTCACTATTTCTTCTGCTTTCGCTTCTGAGGCGTACCCTCTGAATCGAAGAACACTCGATTCCACACTGAAAATTAGTTCCCAGAGGGCTGAAGAGTACAATGCATGACTTCCATTCTCTGACACAGGTGGGGCAGAAGGTGTTTGAACGAAAGGAGTTTGGGGTGCCTGGGTTGCTGCGCCCTCATACCGCTATCTACGCTTGGATTCAGTTTGCTCTGGGCGATAATACTCGAGGTGCTCTGCGCCGTGCAGATGCTTTTCCTCCAATTTGGGCTGGCTTGGGCAGGGATTGTCAGGTGTGGGTGGGGACGTTGCATTTTTTCAAGGAGGCATTGAGTGTGTCATGGTACGTTTCCTCGACCCACCTGTGGCTCGCTAGCAATAAAGAATCACAGAGTTGAGCGTTTGCTTTTTGATTCTCATGTCAGGCATGCCGACGATGTGGCCCGCTCAACGGAGCTGATTGACTGTGGTTAATGCTTCGATGCTGGGGATGTTGGCCTGACCGAGTACACTGATGCTAGTGCGTCACACCGGCCAATTAATTTTCAGGAAATTGCGGAGGCAGGGTTGGTAATTCTCCAGTGCTTTGAGGTGACTGCTGTAAATATTCCATGTCTCTGAAGCATCTAGGAGGGTGGGTATCACTACTGGACTGCAGACCATGAGCTTGATCCAGGGTTTGATATCCTGGTCTCCAATACTTCCTTCCTCAGGCGTCCGAAGGCTGCACTGACACACTTGAGACAGTGTTGGACTTTGCCATCAAAGTCTGCCCTTGTTGACAGTAGGCTTCCCAGGTATGGAAAATGGTCCACATTGTACAGTGTATAGCCCAGTAAATCGGAGCTCTACTGAAACTTGCAGCGGATGGCGAGTTTCCCTGCGCCTACCCCCGCTGATACATTCTGAATGTCCAATTTGCAATTTAATTCATTTGCCTCTCACCCTCACCAGCTTTGGGCTGTGAATGAAAACCCTTGCAGGTTACTGATCGTGATCCTGACCCCAGTGCACTGCCCTTGCTGAAAGTACAAGTGCTGGACCTCTGGTCTGAACAATGTTCTATCTCCACACTCCAATGATACCGGTATGGGAGCTCGAATGGTTCCTCGCTATGCTGCCTTTTCGTGCGATTCAGGGAATCTTCGTTGTTCCAATTCTACTCCTATCCCCTCCTTCACATATTTCTAAGTGCATTGATGACTGTGGTCGCGCAATTTCCTTTTCTAGCCATGACCTGGAAAAAGTCCTCACTCGCACAAGGTAATGACCACCCATCACCTCATGCCTATGTTTACTGACCGACATTGGCTCCCGGTTAAAGAACGCCACGATTTTGAAAATTCTCATCAATATTTACACATCTCTCCATGGTTTTGCAGCTCCCTACCTCTTTAATCTTTTGCAGCCTCACAACCCCTCAAGATATCCCCGCTCTTGAAATGCTGCCCTCTCGAACATCCCTCATTATACTGCTAAACCATCGATGGCCTTACCTTCAGCTGGTTGGGCCCTTAACTCTGGAATCCCTCCCTGAACTTCTAAGCTTCTCTAACCATCTTTCCATTTTAAAGACGCTCCTTAAAATCAACCCTTTCAGCAAGCTTTTGGTCATATGCCTTAATTTCTTCTTTTTTGTCTTGGTGTCATATGTATCTGAGTTGTCCTGTTAAAACTGCTTTGAAGCGCCTTTGGACGTTTAACTAGGTTAAACGTGCGATATAAATAAAAGTTATTGTTATTATTATTAATAATAATATTAATTATTATAAATATTATTATTCAAAATAATCATTATAATAATAATTATGTGATCAACCTTGCTTAAAATTTGCGACACACTCTCTCCTTCACATGCTCCGTCTGTCACTCCCTTCCCTTCCGCAACATCTCTAAGTCCATTTCTCAAGATTGCCTCTCTACCAATGTCTACCATAAAGTGGCCGACTCTGAGAGCTACCTTGATTATATGACCTCTCACCCAGCTTGCTGTACGGACTCAATTATAGTCTACAAATGTCGCTGCCTGCGTTTCATCTGTTCCGATAATGCCACATCCCACAGCAGTGCTTACAACATCTGTTCCTTTTTCTGAGCTGAGGATACCCATCTTCTGTGGTCCTGATCCTGTGTGCCTGTAACCTAGCGTGGAGTGGGTAGGAGAGGAGGGGCGAAGCAGAGTCATGGAGACAGCGAACCTTTGAGTCAATAACTCGGGCTGAGAGGCTACAGTAGAGGGTCGGTTCCCCGGTCAACCACACACTCTGGTTGATTATCTTCCGGCAGTGACCATGCTCAGTTCAGAGAAGGTTCACCAGGCATGTTCCTGAGATGAATCTGTTCACTTATGAGGAAAGGTTGAGCAGGTTGTGCATATATTCGTTGGAGTTTAGAAGAATGTGCGGTGATGTTATTGAAACGTATACGATGCTGAGGTGGCTCGACAGGGTAGATGCAAAGAAGCTGTTTCCCCTCATTGCGGAATCTACAACTAGGGGACATAGTTAAAGAATGTTCCTGATGTTGGGGAAGTCCAGAACTAGCTGACATAGTCTAAGGATCAGGGGTAAGCCATTTAGAACCAAGATGAGGAGAAAGCTCTTCACTCAGAGCGCTGTTAACCTGAGGAATTCCCTCCCGCAGAGAGTTGTTGATGCAGTTCATAGGATACATTTAAGTGGGAGTTAGGTATGGCCCTTACGTTAAAGGGATCAAGGCGTCTGGAGGGAAAGCAGGACAGTTGTTCAGGGAGAATGATCAGCCATGATGTTATTGAATGGTGATGCAGGCTCGAAGGGCCCAATGGCCTAGTCCTGCATCTATATTCTATGTTTCTATGTTTCTATGGACAGGGTCCTCAATCCAATTTCCCGCATTTATCCACAGCCGAGGATTCCCCACCACTGTGGTGGAAAAGGCACACCGCAGTGTCAATACAATTTGCTGCCTTACTTTCATCGCACCTGATCCTCCCTGCTAGAACTATGATCGGATCCCCTTGTCGTCACCTTATTCTCAACCAACCCCCACATTCAAGAGTTCATCCTCCGCCATTGCTGTCCCTTTTATCTTATTCCCACCACCAAACACATCCCCTTTCAACATTCCCAATGGATCGGCCCTTCCATGACAATGTGGACTATTCGTGAATCGCCCCAACAGTTCTCCCCAACCACCGGACCTTCCTCTGCAAAAACTAGGAGATGCAACACATGCCATTTCACCTCATTCTTTCCATCGTCCAAGGCCTTCAATCTGAAACAGTAATAGACTTGTTTTTCCTCCAATGTAGTACACTGTATTCGTTGTTCACGATGCTGTCTCCTGTAGATTAGGGAGGATTAAACAGAGATTGTGTGATTACATTACTGACCTTCTCCATTGTGTCTGGAAACTTGTCTCTCTCTCTCCCTCTGTCTCACACTCCCCCGGTCGCTTGACCCTTCATTTCTACATCCCACTCCCAGTCTGATATCTCTACCTTCGACACTCTAAGATGTTCCCCTTCGTAACTCAATGGGGAGCAGCACCAGATATTTCGATGATGCATTTATTGCAACCCGGCAATAAAACTGAGCTTAAACCTTTCAGATAAATACTACCGCTCCTCAGAATGCATGTGCTGGTAATGAAGGATGTCTTCAGTCGAGACACTGGGATGGGAGGAGGTGTGTGCTGGTGCTTGGGATCGCCACTCGGTACATGACAGGTGGGCTGGTCCGCAGCCCTGGGGTCGACTGACCTTTCTCCATCAGATTGCCGGGCCATGGGAGCCTTCTGATCTTTGCCAGATTAATCTTGCTCCCCCCAGCCCCCTCTCGTCACACTCCGCAATCCTGCTCTATCCAGTTACATCTTCTCTGGACTCATTTCCTGTTTCTTTCCTCGTCCCATTTGTCTTACACCATCATCCCTTTTTCTTTGAATCACTCCTGCCCACCATCTCATCAAAGGCCTTCAACTTTGTTCATTCCTCCATCTACCACAATTTACTGTTCCTCTAACATTGCGTTAAAACTGTTCATTGCTCATTCCAGTATTGAAGAAACATTATCACCTGAAACGTTAACTCTGTTTCTCTCT
This sequence comes from Pristiophorus japonicus, assembly GCF_044704955.1. Taxonomy (NCBI): domain Eukaryota; kingdom Metazoa; phylum Chordata; class Chondrichthyes; family Pristiophoridae; genus Pristiophorus; species Pristiophorus japonicus. The sequence goes on along the minus strand of NC_092001.1, from coordinate 16,139,114 downwards.
CCAGAGATACTGCCTGACAAACTGAGTGTTTATAGCTTTCTCTGTAATTTATCAGATTTTCAACCGTTTGTATGGGAGTAGTTTAAACAGACGACGAGAGAGGGAGAGCGTGTGGGGCTTAGGGAAGGCACACCTGGATCTCCTGGCCCACAACCATGTCCGTGAAGGCAGTTACATTGTCCCCGAAGCTGTTCTCGGCTCACTTTAGCTGCCGGGTATCCCGAGGCCTGGTAAACACAGCCAACCACAGTTAAACCCGTAAAATAAGTTAAATCCGTTAAATAGTTTAAACCAGAAGCTGCTATCTGCATTAATATATTTATATTGCAATCCCGCCCGCTGGGATTGCTCGGCTTCCTTCCCAGTGCCCCGTCGCTGCTAAAATCGGAAGCAGTGGGTTGGAGGTAGGTTAGATTATGGAACATGGAAACAGAGAAAATAGGTGCAGGAACAGGCCATTCGACCCTTTGAGCGTGCACTGCTATTCAATGAGTTCATGGCTGAACATGCAACTTCAGTACCCCATTACTGCGTTCTCGCCATACCCCTTGATCCCCTAGTAGTAAGGACTACATCTAACTCATTTTTGAATATATTTCGTGAATTGGCCTTTCTGTGGTGGAGAATTCCACAGGTTCACCACTCTCTGAGTGAAGAAGTTTCTCCTCGTTTCAATGCTAAACAGCTTACCCATTATCCTTCGACTGTGATCTCTTGTTCTGGACTTCCCCAACATCGGGAACATTCTTCCTGCATCTAACCAATCCAGTCCTGTCAGAATTTCAAACGTTTCTATCAGATCCCCTTTTATTCTTCTGCACTCCAGTGAATACAAGCCCAGTTGATCCAGTCTTTCTTGATATGTCAGTCCGTCATCCCGGGAATCAGTCTGGTGAACCTTCGCTGCAATAGCAAGAGTGTACTTCCTCAAGTTAGGAGACCAAAACTGTACGCAATACTCAAGGTTGGGATGATATACTTTACATGTTAACCCCTAACCCGGCGTCCAGCCGACCGTTTAGTGCTAAATCACAGGCCGAAGTGTCTGGGCTCTGTCACCAAGAATGAGTGACCAATAATTGACCGTCTCCTTTCCCTTCTGTTTATTACAGTGAATTTAGTGGCGATTGTGATCCTGTCCCGGGGAAAGTGCGGGCTTTCCACCTGCACCACTCGCTACCTGATCGCCATGGCAGCGGCGGATCTACTGTTTGTCATCACTGACGTCACACTGCGGCAGATCAGATGGTATTGTTTCCGGGGATCTTTCCTGGATATCACCCCTGTGTGTACTGTTTTATATCTCCTGTCTCGTGCAGCCGCTGACTGTTCTGTCTGGTTCGCCGTTACATTCACCTTTGATCGATTTGTGGCCATTTGTTGGCAGAAGCTGAACGCCAAATATTGCACCGGGAGAACTGCGGCTGTAGTTCTGGCCACAAGCTGCATTCTGCTCTGTTCAAAAAACGTTCCATACTACTTTACAGTTGAACCTCGATATATAATCGACAATGTTCCGTGGGACTGTTCCTTAATCCCCGCCTATTTTACTGAGCACGGATGGGTGGGATTTGACTTGTTTGAAACGATTTTAACCCCACTGCTCCCATTCGCTGTAATTTTGTTGCTCAACGCTCTAACAGTCAGACACATTTTAGTGGCCAGTCGAGTCCGGAGGGGTCTGAGGGGTGAGAGCAAGGGGGATAATGGCAGTGACCCAGAGATGGAGAGCAGGAGAAAGTCTGTGATTTTACTCTTCACCATATCCGGCAGCTTCATACTGCTGTGGCTGATAATTGTTATAGATTTCTTTTATTATAGCATTACAGGTATAAATCCCAGTGATTACAATGATTCTTTATATCAATTTACACAGGTCGGATTTATACTGCGGAATTTAAGTTGTTGTACAAACACATTTATTTACGGGGTGACCCAGTCCAAGTTCAGAGAGCAGTTGAAGAGCACGGTAAAATATCCGGTTACCTCAATTGTACAATTAATTAATAAACAGAACGACTGAGCGCAGCCCACAGGCGGGTCCCAGTGTTTGCAGTCCAGGAATGTAATATTTAGCAACAGAATTCCTTCCATTGAATTACACCAGTAGTGGCTGGTGATCTGATCATACACCCAGCGACGGGGAAAGCAATGTGTGTAGGACACGGCAATGTTTCTGATTGAAAATTCCCAAATGGTCTTTTGGGAAAGTGCCACGAGCGTTCTCTCTGACCTCTTCTGTAAAGGGTCACTGCAGTTATTTAGTGCAGAGATACATTGCATCTTCCAGAGTGAGAGGTTCGACAATAGGTAGGCAGGCAGGCTTGAGCTCTCGTTCAGTGGGTTATATTATAGAGAACATAGAGCAGAGAATCAGGCTATTCGACCGAGCCAGTCTGTGCTGGTGAGTATGCTTCGCACTATATTAGAAAGTGAGAAACTGAATGAGCAGAGCTGCAATGTATGACGTGTCAGACTGAGGAGGAGGTCCAGACCATACACACTTCACACTGACAGGGAAAAGAGGTCTTACATAGACTTACCTTGCAAACCTGCCTCCGGAAACTGCGCTTCCACAAAGTGGTTACCACTGAAATATCAACATAAGAACATAAGAACATATGAATTAGGAACAGGAGTAGGCCATCTAGCCCCTCGAGCCTGCTCCACCGTTCAACATATTCATGGCCGATCTGGCCGTGGAATCAGTTCCTCTTTCCGGCCCACTCCCCATAACCCTTAAATACCTTATTGGTTAAAAATCTATCTATCTGTGATTTGAATACATTCAATGAGCGACCCTCAACTGCTTCCTTGGGAACAGAATTCCAGAGATTCACAACGCTCTGGGAGAAGAAATTCCTGCTCAACTCAGTTATAAATTGGGTCCCCCGTATTTTGAGGCTGTGCCCCCTAGTTCTAGTCTCCCCGACCAGTGTAAACAACCTCTCTGCCTCTACCTTTTCTATCGCTTTCATTATTTTAAGTGTTTCGATAAGATCATCCCTCGTCCTTCTGAAATCCAACGCGTAAAGACCCAGTCTACTCAATCTATCATCATAAGGTAACCCCCTCATCTCTGGAATCAGCCGAGTGAATCGTCTCTGTACCCCCTCCGAAGCTGGTAATCCTTCCTTAAGTAAGGTAACCAAAACAGCATGCAGTACTCCAGGTGCGGCATCACCAAAACCCGATACAGTTGCAGCAGGACCTCCCTGATTTTGTGCTCTATCCCTCTCGCAATGAAGGCCAACATTTCATTCGCCTTCCCGATTACCTGCTGCACGTGGAAACTAACTTTTTGGGATTAATGCACAAGGACCCCCAGGTCCCTCCGCACCGCAGCATGTTGCATTTTCTCCCCGTTCAAATAATATTCCCCTTTTACTGTTTTTGTTTCCGAGGTGGGTGACCTCACATTTTCCAGACATTGTATTGCATCTGCCAAACCTTAGATAATTCGCAAAACCTATCTCAATCTCTTTGCAGCCTCTCTATGTCCTCTACACTACCCGCTTTCCCACTAATCTTTGTGGCATCTGCAAATTTTGTTACAGTACACTCTGTCTCCTCTTCCAGTCATCTATGTATATTTTATTCGGGTCGTAATCTGACAGACCTCTGTCGTGCCTGTTTATGTATTCGCGGCCCAGTCGGACAGAAAGCTGGCATGTGTGTACCTGTATTCGGGTACCAGTCAGACACGCCTCTGCCCTCACTGTGTCGATATCCGATTCCCAGTGGGACAAAGGCCACTCCTATCTGTATCTGTTTTCTCTGTGAATATCCTACCTGTAATTTTATGGTGGAGCCTATTGTTCTGGATTCCACTCTAGAGGATATAGTTTTCCTCCATCTAGCCCATCGAATGCCTAATTTGTTTTAGCAATTTCAAGTTAATCGAAATCGAATTCTAAAGTCACGTGAACGCGAGGGAAGCTAATGCAGTTCTTTAAATCCAGCAGCATTATGTTGAATCCCCCATGGCCAATATGTTCTATTTTCACCTTTAGTCGGTGTGCCATTATTTTTCCAATCACCGACGTTAAGCTGTCTGTTCGACAGTGTACTGGGCATGTTCTATCTCCTTTCTTAAATATGGGTATTACTTAAGCTTTCTGGCTGTGTTCTGGCTGTACACGTTACACTAACATCGAAACATAGAAACATAGAAAATAGGTGCAGGAGTAGACCATTCGGCCCATGGCTGAACGTGCAACTTCAGTACCCCATTCCTGCTTTCTCGCCAAACCCCTTGATCGCCCCAATTCGTAAGGACTTCATCTAACTACTTTTTGAATATATTTATTGAATTGGCCGCAACAACTTTCTGTGGTAGAGAACTCCACAGGTTCATCACTCTCTGGGTGAAGAAGTTCTTCCTCATCTCGGTCCTAAATGTCTTACCCCTTCTCCTTAAACTGTGTCCCCTGGTTCTGGACTTCCCCAACACTGGGTACATTCTTTCTGCATCTAACCTGCCTAACCCCCTCATAATTTTAAAGGTTTCTATGAGGACCCCTCTCATTCTTCTGAACTCCAGTGAATACAAGCCCAGTTGATCCAGTCTTTTTTGATTGGTCAGTCCCGCCATCTCGGGAATCAGTCTGGTGAACCTTCACTGCACTCCCTCAATAGCAAGAAGTTCCTTCCTTAGGTTAGGAGACCAAAACTGTACACAATACTCCATGTGTGGCCTCACCAAGGTCCTGTACAACTGTAGCAACACCTCCCTGCCCCTGTGCTCAAATCCCCTCGCTATGAAGGCCAACATGCCATTTGCTTTCTTAACCGCCTGCTGGACCTTCATGCCAACCTGCAATGACTGATGTACCATGACACCCAGGTCTCGTTGCACCTCCCCTTTTCCTAATCTGTCACCATTCAGATAATAGTCTGTCTCTCTGTTTTTATCACCAAAGCGGATAACCTCACAATTATCCGCATTATACTTCATCTGCCATGCATTTGCCCACTCACCTAACCTATCCAAATCAATCTGCATTCTCATCGCAACCTCCTCGCAGCTCACACTGCCACCCAACTTAGTGTCATCCGCAAATTTGGAGATACTACATTTAATCCCCTCGTCTAAATCATTAATGTACAGTGTAAACAGCTGGGGCCCCAGCGCAGAACCTTGCGGTACCCCACTAGTCACTGCCTGCCATTCTGAAAAGTCCCCATTTACTCCTACTCTTTGCTTCCTGTCTGACAACAAGTTCTCAATCCATGTCAGCACAGTACACCCAATCCCATGGGCTTTAACTTTGCACATTAATCTCTTGTGTGGGACTTTGTTGAAAACCTTCTGAAAGTCCAAATATACCACATCAACTGGTTCTCCCTGGTCGACTCGACTGGAAACATCCTCAAAAAATTCCAGAAGATTTGTCAAGCGTGATTTCCCTTTCACAAATCCATGCTGACTTGGTCCTATCATGTCACCTCTTTCCAAATGCTCTGCTATGAAATCCTTAATAATTGATTCCATCATTTTACCCACTATCGTTGTCAGGCTGACCGGTCTATAATTCCCTGTTATCTCTCTTCCTCCTTTTTTAAAGAGTGGGGTTACATTGGCTACCCTCCACTCCATAGGAACTGATCCAGAGACAATGGAATGTTGGAAAATGACTGTCAATGCATTCGCAATTTCCAAGGCCACCCTCCTTAATACTCTGGGATGCAGTCCATCAGGCCCTTGGGATTTATCGGCCTTCAATCCCAAAAATTTCCCCAACGCAATTTCCCGACTAATAAGGATTTCCATCAGTTCCTCCTCCTTACTCGACGCTCCGACCCCTTTTATATCCGGAAGGTTGTTTGTTTCCTCCTTTGAGAATACCGAACCAAAGTACTTGTTCAATTAGTCCGCCATTTCTTTGTTCCACGTTATGACTTCCCCTGATTCTGACTGCAGGAGACCTACGTTTGTCTTTACCTTTTTCTCTTTACATATCGATAGAAAATTTTGCAATAAGTCTTAATGTTCCCTGCAAGCTTCATCTCGTACTCCATTTTCCCTGCCCTAATCAAAACCTTTGTCCTCCTCTGCTGAGTTCTAAATTTCTCCCAGTCCCCGGGTTCGCTGCTATTTCTTGCCAATTTCTATGCCACTTCCTTGGATTTAATACTATCCCTGATTTCCCTTGAAGCCACGGTTGAGCCACCTTCCCTTTTTTATTTTACGTCAGACAGGAATGTACAATCTGTTCATCCATGCGATCTCTAAATGTCTGCCATTGCCCATCCACAGTCAACCTCTAACGTATCATTCGCCAATCTATCCTAGCCAATTCACGCCTCATACCTTCAAAGTTACCCTTCTTTAAGTTCTGGACCATGGTCTCCGAATTAACTGTTTCATTCTCCATCCTAAAACAGAATTCCACCATATTATGGTCAATCTTCCCCAAGGGGCCTCACACAACGGGATTGCTCAACAATCCTCTCTCATTACACAACACCCAGTCTAAGATGGCCTCCCCCCGAGTTGGATCCTCGACATATTGGAATAAAAAACCATCCCTTATGCACTCCAGGAATTTCTCCTCCACCGTATTGCTTCCAGTTTGGTAAGCCCAATCTACGTGCATATTAACGTCACCCATTATAACTGCTGCACCTTTATTGCATGCACCCATAATTTCCTGTTTGATGCCCTCCCCAACATCACTACTACTGTTTGAAGGTCTGTACACAACTCCCACAAACGTTTTTTGCCCTTTGGTTTTCTGTCGCTCTACCCATATAGATTCCACATCATCCAAGCTAATGTCCTTCCTAACTATTTCATTAATCTCCTCCTTAACCAGCAATGCTAACCCACCTCCTTTTCCTTTGATTGTTTCCTTCCTGAATGTTGATTACCCTTGGATGTTGAGTTCCAAGCCCTGATCATCCTGGAGCCACATCTCTGTAATCCCAATCACATCATAACGTAATGTATGTAATAGTGCCTCTGCGATCTCTACTTTAAATTGGTTTAAATTGTGCAGATGTAATCCGTCCGGGTTTTATTCTCTTTGAGTTTGCTTAGTTTATTTAATAGCTCTCCACTTTTTATTTTAAATGCAATTAACTCCTTGTTAATCTCATCGTCTAATATCATGTTCACCTGCTCTGTTGTCCTGATAAATAACGAAGCAAATCAATTACTTTATATTTTTGCCATCTCCCTATCGCTGCCTGTGGTATTATGCTGTCCAGTCCTCTCTGGTCATATTCCTATTCCAGCCTTCCATTTTAATTGATGTAGCTGTAAAACATTTTACTATTTTCTTCTTTGTTCTTTGATAATTTAAGGTCACAGTTGCTCTCTGCCTTTCTAATAGTTTTTGACTTCATTCCTACTCTCTCCATATTCTCGCTGATCATGCTGACTATGCTGTCCATGGAATTAGTGCGTGCATCTACACCTAACCTAATTTTTTTCTGTATATCTTTATTCATCATTAGTGTTCAGTTTGTTCTTATTTTTAGCAGAATATCTATTTTCCCGAATTCTGCTGCACACCTTTCAAATGTTTCCCTTTTCTATTTTTGTCATCTTTTTTCCAATATTGTTGGTCATTTTATTTCCCCATGTTCTATTCGCAAAACCAACTTTTCTCCAGTCAATTATAGTGGTCTTCGTCATACTTATGTCCATTTCAATTATCACCTGACAGCATATTATTTTATTATTGGATAGATGTATCGCAACTTTTAGTTACATTATCTTCTCTGCTTTATTCCGCATTACGACATCCAATAGCGAACCCTTCCTTTTTGGTCTCCTTATCGATTGGGTTTGAAAGGATTCATATACGCAGCGTGGGAACTCCATTCCCTCATCCTCTTCCCTACCTCTTCTGTCCAATTAATATCGCAATATTTGAAAGTTCACGTGATTATTATTCCTTATATTTCTGCACATTTCCCTATGGAACAACCCGAATCATGTGTTCGATCCTTTCGGTAAGCGTAAATAGGCGTAATTTACGGCGTTGGCGTTAACAGAGTGTTTTCAGATGGTGGGATACTCGCCTATTCTCAAAGTCCTTATTACTCTATTTGTGCTTAACACCCAAAATGGGCATTATTTCCAGCGTGGGCGTTGACAAAGTGTTTTCAGATCGCGGGATACTCACCGATTGTCAAAGTCCTTAGAATCTCCACTTTTGTGCGTAACACCCAAAAATGTGCGTTATTGTAGGCGTGGGCGTTAACAAAGTGTTTTCAGATCGCCGGCTTCTCGTCCATTCTCAAAAAAATCTAGTTTCCATTTTAGAAAATGTGCGTGACAGCCGGCGAATTCAAATGTTTTTGTCCTTCTGCATAAAGATTGGCCGTCGTTCGCAACGGCATGGCAACGCGAGGTTCCTGCGGTTCTGTAAGTCAATGGTCATCGTGACATGAACAGAAGAGGAGTTCGGGAGACAAGGTGCTCTGAGGCACTGAAGGCGTGTCTCTGTGTATGTGACTACTTTGGGAGGAGGGAGGGAGTGTTTGGAGCTTCACAGCAAGAAGGGAAAGAAAAATTACCAGTCTCATTTTTGTCTCAAATTGGCCTATAATGGAGAGCCAGGAGGATGCATCACAGCACGCTTTGGACTCTGATGCTAGAGAGAGCAGTGAGATGGGAGAGGAACACATTGGAGGCGCAAAAGAGCCAGGTGGTTCTGGACGAGGCAAATGCCTCGCTTTTACAGGAGGTCCAGTTACGCTGTGGTGATTTGACTCAGGGTGGGGATGGGAAGCCCCCCCAAAAGGCTATGGATTAAATAGCACAGTTGATGTCACTGGCAACCAACCAGGTTTGTGAGCGCCACCATTGCCACAAACGATGGAACGACCTCGTGGGATGTACAAGATTAAATTGCAAATTGAATTAGATTTATTTATGCATTTATATAATTGGATTTGTAACAGCCAGGAGTCACCCTCATCAGGGGAGGAGGATGCGACGAGCCTGCAGAGTGACTTGGATACTTTAGGTGAGTGGGCAAATGCATGGCAGATGAAGTTTAATGTGGATAAATGTGAGGTTATCCACTTTGGTGGTAAAAACAGAGAGACAGTCTATTATCAGAATGGTGACAGATTAGGAAAATGAGAGGTGCAACGAGACCTGGGTGTCATGGTATATCAGTCATTGAAGGTTGGCATGCAGGTACAGCAGTCGGTGAAGGAAGAAAATGGCATGTTTGCCTTCATGGCGAGGGGATTTAAGTACAGGAGCAGGGAGGTGTTACTTCAGTTGTAAAGGGCCTCGATGTGGCCTCACCCCGCGTATTGTGTACAGTTCTGGTCTCCTAGCTTGAGGAAGGACATTCTTGCTATTGAGGGAGTGCAGCGAAGGTGCACCAGACTGATTCCCGGGATGGCGGTACTGACCGATCAACTGGGCTTGTTTTCACTGGAGTTCAGAAGAATGAGAGGGGATCACGTAGAAATGTTTCAATTTCTGACGGGATTGGACAGGATAGATGCAGGAAGAATGTTCCCGATGTTGGGGAAGTCCAGAACCAAGGGTCACAGTCTAAGGATAAGGGGTAAGCCATTTCGTTCCAAGATGAGGAAAAACTTCTTTACCCAGAGAGCGGTGAACCTATGGAATGTTCTACAACAGAACGTTGTTGAGGACAATTCATGAAATATATTGAAAAAGGAGTCAGATATAGACCTGACTACTAGGGGGATCAAGGGGTATGGCGAGAAAGCAGGAATGGGGTACTGAAGTTGCAATGTTCAGCCATGAACTGACTGAATGGCGTTGCAGGCTCGAGGGCTGAGTGGCCTCCTATTGCACCTATTTTCTATGTTTCTGTGTTTCTATGTTTCAATGTTTTTATCACATAAATTCTTTCACTTTTCCGGGAATGTTTTCCTCAAAGCCTGCAGTCACGGTGTGATACATCAGGTAGCGAATGATAATTATCAAAATAATCCTGATTGATTATGTGTTGTATCAGTCTCTGTGACAGGACCTATCAATTATATCATGCAATGTTCTCTTGCTTTGTCGTCCAGTCAACTTTTACTGAAGGGGCTCTCGTTGATGAGGTCTTGCCGAGGTTAACGGGTGTGGGGGGCCACTAGCCCCCAGGGACATCACTGAGATGGAGAACATGTGCTCGCACTCGTGGGAAAGCACCCACAAACAGCCACGGACGCATTTGCTGACCCTGAAGTGAGAAAAGGTTTCGATATTGCGTGATGTGAATTCAATGGAGGCCAAACCCACTCATATCCGGACAATCACATGTGATAAATGGTTTCTCAAATTTTCATCGAAATAATGATGGACGAAAGAAATTTATTGAAATGCCAAAGAGTTGGTGGTCATGAAATGCGATGCCCGTGATGACTTTGAGTGCGGTGGTGTTTTTGACGTGTATACGCTGTGCGTAGCACTGGACTCATGTTGTGAGCCGAGCACCCCCTTTCTCCTCTACGAAACTCATTTGTGAATTCCAGCTCAGCCAGCAACGCGGCCCCAGGAGGGGCATGAGTCTTAGGACAATTCGAATATATCTGTTGCGAGGAGCCCCGATTGTCACCCGTCAATCCGCTGAATCTTTTCTCCATGGAGAAGAGGGCACATATCAAAGAACATGCATCGCCACGGGGCAGAAGCCAATCCCCCACAAGGCCAGCTAATGGTCCTCCCGTCCTGCCCGCCACCACTCTGAAGATACCTTGCCCAAACTCTTCACCGCATGGTGCCCCATTTTTTCCCAGGACGGCACCGACATTGCGGAGGCTCGTGGGCGCGCCAAGTCTGTCCCATGAGTAGCAACTGACAGTGACGAGAAGGCACAATTGTCCAGGAGGACTGTCAACATTGGTGACCAGCTCATCGAAGCATTGGGAGTGATGTCCCGACAGCTGGCCACAATGACCAATTCAGAAGGTGGAGATCCAGGATGCGATAGCCAGGAAGATCTCTCTCGCCTTCTCTCTCTCTCGCTCTCTCTCACCTTCTCTTTCTCTCTCTCTCTCTCTCTCTCTCGCCTTCTCTCTCTCTCTCGCTCTCTCTCACATTCTCTCTCTCTCCCGCCTTCTCTTCCGCTCTCTCTCTCGCCTTCTTTCCTTTTTCTTGCCTTCTCCCTCTCTATTTCTCTCTCTCTTTCTGCCCCTCTCTCTTTCCCTCTCTCTCTCTCTCTCTCCCTCTCTCTCTCTGTCTCTCTCTCTCTCACCTTCTCTGCCTCCACCCCTAGTTTCTGCACCCCCACTGCAAATGACGGATAGAGTCAGGACCAAGATGCTGCTTCTACATCAGAGAATGTTGCCCCTCGGCACGTCCCCACTCCCGGACCCGTGCAACGACTGCATCTGCCTTCATCCCCCCAATGAGGAACCGCCTGAGGATCTCCTCGGTCACCCATCGTGGAGCGAGGAAGGGAACGGCTCGACTTAGTGAGATGAAGGTTCTTGGGGCGGGAGGAAAGTAAGTTGCATTTCAGTTGGTGATGGCTGTATTATATCTGCATCTGGTTGTATGCAATTTGATGTATTGTATGGGGGTTGGTGAACCCCTCCGCATTTCCCTTTATATTCTGTGTTGCAAGAGAGGTTGATAAATTGTTTGCTGTCAATCGTGGAACAAGTGGATTCTGGGCTGTGGTTGGGTGTTATTGCAAGTGATAATTATGATTTCAGACCAGTGTTATTACACAATCTATTTTCTTGCCCGTAACCTTGAAGCACTTTGCCTCACATATCTTCACCGTTAAACACTGCTCAGTAAACGTAACCACCAGCAGTCCAGTCTCTGAACATATGTCTGTTGCGATGTTCACGTCAACTGAGTAGAACTCCAGAGTCAAAGCAAACTCCGCTGAAGTTCAGGCAGCCTTTTGAATGGAAGAGCTGTGATTGAAAAAATGCCAGCCACACCGTTGGCGTTGGTTCAGAAATGTTACACCCTTTGTGGGCGTTTTTTTGGGCAAGCGATGTTGTGGGCAGTATGTGTGCGAGGTGAGGGAAACTGAAAGACATCGATCTCCTGACCGTTACTTTCCCCAAATGTGCTCTTTATGAACTACAAAGTGGCCCGGCGTTAATAGTGAACCTGAGCGTTAAATTGTTGTGGAAAATAACGCTCGGGCGATATTATGGGCTTTGATTTTGCCCAATCTGTCCAAACAAAGTGGGCGGGCTGTAATATTTTGTCCCGGCGTTAAGCACATGGCTAAAGTAACGTAACGCTCGGCGATAAGGTTTTGAAAAATGCTACCTCAGTTTCCATTTTGTTTCCAATCGGCGAAATCTGGGCTTTATACGTTAATTCAGCGGTAAAAATGGCGTTAAAGATGCACAAAAGGTTTTTAACCGTCTGCTTTTTTTAAAACAGGCGTTACCGTGACTGATACCATATGAGCGTTAACGTTAAATCTCTCTCATCTTCTGCTGTAGACTGTCGCAATCCTTAGCACTGGCATGGCAACTCTCGATTCCCACGATTCAGGAGCTCAGTGCTCATTATGAATTGCGCCGAAGAGGACCTAAACTGTGAGCGTGTTGCGATTGAGTAGAGGCGTGTGTGGATGGGGTGTCATGGCTTTGGGAGGAAGGAGGGAGAGATTCGAGCTTTACAGCACATTGGGCAAAAGAGTTAGCCGTTACCGGCCAGATCTTTGTAAGAATTATGCGACTATAATGGAGGCAGAACATAAGAACATAAGAATTACGAACAGGAATAGGCCATCTCGCCGCTCGAGCCTGCTCCGCCAATCAGCAAGGTTATGGCTGAGTGGAGGAGTCAAGCCAGCACGCTGTGGAAACTCACGCTGGTGAGAGCAGTAAGCTGGGAGATGAGGACATTGGAAAATCAAAGAGAGCAAGGAGGTTCTCGGACGAGGCAAAGCTTCCGTCCTGCAGCGGGTCGAGTCACGCAGGGGTGATTTGACACAGGGACGGTGGTGGGAATCCAGCCGCAAAGGTCTACATGAGGATATGGAGCAAGATAGAGTGGTGGTCTCGGTGGCCACCAACGTGGAGCATGAAGCCAATCAATGCCGCAAGCAACCGACCTTGTGGAATCCGCAAGATTAAGTATCACGTCTACTTACAATCACTTATATAGTTATGAGTTGGTTTTGTAAGAGTCATCAGTGACTATCACATGTGAGATCGTCCTACTATTGGGAATGTTGTACCCAAATCCTGCGGTCACGGTGTGTGTCTTTAGGTAATAAATGATATTCTGATAAAAATCATGATTACATCTGTCGGTTATGTGTTTTATCAGTCTCCGTGACACGACCCAGCAATAATATAAGAACGTAAGAACATAAGAATTAGGAACAGGAGTAGGCCATCTAGCCACTCGAGCCTGCTCCGCCATTCAATAAGATCATGGCTCATCTGACCATGGACTCAGCTCCACTTACCCGCCCACTCCCCATCGCCCTTAATTCCCTTATTGGTTACAGCACATTGGGCAAAAGAGTTAGCCGTTACCAGCCAGATCTTTGCAATAATTCCGCGACGATAATGGAGTGAGAACATAAGAGAATAAGAATTAGTAACAGGATTAGGCCATCTAGTCCCTCGAGCCTGCTCCGCCACTCAAAAAGGTCATAGCTGAGTGGAGGAGTCAAGCCAGTATGCTAAGGAAACTCACGTTGGTGAGGGCAGTGAGCTGGGAGATGAGGAAATGTAGCAGGCAACGACCTCCTAACATGTTGTTCTGTTGCATGTTACAGAAGAAGCTATCGATGATGAAGTCCGCGGAGCGGCCAACTGATGGGGAGGCCACCAGTCACCAGCGACATCACTGACACGGAGGCGCGGGTGATCATACCAGTGTGGAGGAACAGCCGGAGAGCAATGCAGGCATCTGCAGAGCCTGAAGTGATGGGACGTGAGCCAAGAATACACCATTGCATGATCTAAATTGAATTGATGCCACACGCATTCATATCCGAGCAATAATATATGAGCGTTGGTTTCTAACAACGTCCCACAAATAATGCAGGCCGAGTGAGAATCGTTGCAATGCAAACTGTTGATGGGCAATCCCACAGAGGCCAGAAGTTGTGTACGTGGGCCCTGACTCTGTGGATGAACCTGCATCTTGTGTGGAGGATGTCCCATTCTCGCCAGTCTATCCGCATGGTCTCTTGTGGATGGATGGGATTTGCACTTCCAGGAACCTGCATCGCCATGATCGACAAGCCATTCTCCTCCAAGGACATCTGGTGTTCCTCCAACAACTCCCAGCTCCAGTGTGGAGGTACCGGACACAAAGAACGTCGCTAAATGCACCCCGTTTGTCAGCAGGCAGGCAGCGACCGCGCCCAGCTTTCATACATGTTGCAGGTCTCGCCCATGACCATCAGATGAGAGCGGAGAGATGGTACAGTTGTCCAGGATGACTGTAGACATCGGTGACCAGCTGCAAGGTGCATTGGAGGCATATCCCAACAGCTGGCCAGAGTCTCCAGCACCATCAATGAGTACGTTCCATGGATGGCCGAGGCCCTGGAGACGATAGCCAGGAACATTGCTGGCACAGTCCTCACACTGGTCCCGGAGCGCTACACTCCACCCCAACTTTTGGCACCCCTCCCAGTCCCAATGACACATGAACGTCAGCAGAAAGATCCTGCTTCTGGATACGGGAATGTTCCCACATCGTTACCCTCTGCTCCTGTACTCTTGTAATCATCGGCTCTTCCTTCATCCCTCCAAATGAGGCATCGCCGAAGGTGCTCCTGGACAAGGAGGGAAAGGGGTAGAGATGGGGAGAAACTTGAAACATAGAAATTAGGTGCAGGAGTTGGTCATTCGACCCTTCGAGCCTGCACCAACATTCAATGACTTCATCGCTGAACATGCAACTTCAGTATCCCATTCCTGCATTCTCGCCATTCTCGTTGATTTCCCCCGAGCAGTAAGGACTACATCGAACTCATTTTTGAATATATTTAGTGAATTGGCCTCAACCACGTTCTGTGGTAGAGAATTCCACAGGTTGACCACTCTCTGGTTGAAGGTGTTTCTCCTCATCTCGGTCCTAAATGACCTACGCCTTATTCTTATGCTGTGAACACTGGTTCTGGACTTCTCCAACATCGAGAACATTCTGCCTGCATCTAACCTGTCTAAACCCGTCAGAATTTACACGATTCTAGGAGAACCCCTCTTATTCTACTGAACTCCAGTGAATAAAATCCCAGATAATCCAGTCTTTCTTGATATGTCAGTCCCGCCATCAATAGCAAGAATGTCCTTCCTCAAGTTAGGAGACCAAAACTGTACACAACACTCCAGGTGTGGCCTCACCAAGGCCCTGTACAGCTGCAGTAACACCTCCCTGCCTCTGCATTCAAATCCCCTCTGTATGAAGGCCAACATACCATTTGCTTTCTTCACCGTCTGCTGTCCCAGCATGCCAACCTTCAATGACTGATCTACCATGACACCCAGGTCTCGTTGCACCTCCCCTTTTCCTAATCTGTCACCATTCAGATAATAGTCTGTCTCTCTGTTTTTACCACCAAAGTGGATAACCTCACATTTATCCACATTATACTTCATCTGCCATGCATTTGCCCACTCACCTAACCTATCCAAGTTACTCTGCAGCCTCATAGAATCCTCTTCGCAGCTCACACTGCCACCCAACTTAGTTTCATTCTCAAATTTGGAGATAGTACATTTAATCCCCTCGTCTAAATCATTAATGTACAGTGTAAACAGCTGGGGCCCCAGCAGTGGTCCCTGCGGTATCCCACTCGCCGCTGTCTGCCATTCTAAAAAGTACCCTTTTACTCCTACACTTTGCTTCCTGTCCGACAACCATTTCCCCACCCAAGCCAGTACGCTACTCCAATCCCATGTGCTTCAACGTTGCACATTAACTTCTTGTATGGGACCTTGTCGAAAGCCTTCTGAAATTCCAGATACACCACCTCAACTGGTATACTCTTGTCCACTCTACTGGGAACATCCTCAAAAAAATCAAGAAGGTTTGTCATGCATGATTTCCCTTTCACAAATCCATGCTGACTTGGGCACATCATGTCAACTCTTTCCAAAAAAGCTGATATGACATCCTTAATAATTGATTCCATCATTTTACCCACCACCGATATCAAGCTGACCGGTCTATAATTACCTGTTTTCTCTCTCCTTCCTTTTATAAAAAGTGGTGTTACAGTGGCTACCCTCCACTCCATAGGAACTGATCCAGAGTCTATGGAATGTTGGAAAATGACTGTCAATGCATGCGCTATTTCCAAGGCCAACTCCGAACTACTCTGGGATGCAGACCATCAGGCCCTAGGGATCTATCGGCCTTCAATTCCATCAATTTCCCCAGCACAATTTCCCGACTAATAAGGATTTCCCTCAGTTCATCCTTCTCACTGGACCCTCTGACCCAATTTATATCCGAAAGTTTGTTTGTGTCCTCCTTAGTGAATGCCGAACCAAAGTACTTGTTCAATTGGTCTGCCATTTCTTTGTTCCCCGTTATGACTTCCCCTGATTCTGAGAAGAGGAGGGTGGATGGAAAGGGAGTTGCATGTCCGCAGGTGATGGGTCTGTTATATCCCTATCAGGGTGGGTTCAGCAGTTGTTGCCAATGATACTTTTAATTTCACAACAATGCTAGTGTTAACTGTCTTTCTTATTGAATATAACCTTGTTGTGCATTGCCTCAGAGAGCTGCACCATTAAACACTGGTGATTACTTTGCACTAAAGGTTACGAATAAACTTAACTCCAATTATCCTAAATTTTAACCAGCACCAACTTGATGCCCAGCATTGATGTCTGAGATGCACACATACACAGCAGTGTGTCAGCTTTGTCAATCACCGCAACGTTCTTTCAGGCAATTATGAGTTGCTGACGTTAACAGTCCTGCAGCTATGTACTCACCATGCGCCCTTTCATGCGTTCTGAAGGGAGCGGCGGGCATTGTCTAATAGTTAGGATGAGTGTCTGGCCCGAGTTCAGCGTCCAGCCCCTCGTCCTCCTCTTCATCTCTCTCCTCACGTGCACCATAAGTCACATCTCGCAATCCTTGCACCCTCCTGATCGCCAGGTTGTGCAGCATTCCGACTACAACTTTAACTACCTGAGCAGGGTTGGCGTGCAGCTCCACTCCTGCTGGTGCACTCATATAAGCCGCTGCTTGAGCACACAAATTGTTTTCTGGACCACATTGTGTTTATCTCTGTGCCTGTCAATTTACCGCTTCTCTGTCTCTTGTGGGTGTCACACAGGGTGTCATCAGCCAGTTCGCAAGTACGTTTGTCATGAAGCGTCCAACATTGGACTTGTGGATGACGTGTGAACATGTCAGTACCAGCGCTCTCACGTAGGATTTGAGACACCTCGAAGCTGCCCCGGATATTTGGCATGCACCACAATAATGAACTGTTTGTGTTTGTCAACTGGTTGGAACTTCAGGGAGTGAAATCTATTTTCATTTGCGAAAAATCTGTGGGTCCTGAGAAGGCGCCCGCATTGCGCCCTGCATCTTTGGGAACTTAGCAATGCTGTGGAATTCTGCAGCGATGTTTCTCTGGGCTTCCGCGGTCAACGGGAGGGTGATTGATTCAATTCTACAAAGGTAGGCGGCCTCCGTGAACTGTCCAATGCAGCATTATGTGGCATGGTGAGACAAAGGACAAATGTCGACCAGGGAGGCCTAAAAGATGCCGGACGCGTAAAACACCACGGCAGCGGTGAACTTGACCTCGATGGTCATGACGTCCTGAAGGTGCTGGCAGGCTGCAGATGTGGCCTGATGAGCTGCCAGATTTCTGTGAGCACCACTTTGTGGAAGCACAGTCTGTGAAGGCAGGTGTCCTTGGAAACGTTGATGTAACAGCGCTTCTAGATGTAAGGATGGCGCGTGTGCCATCTGGACCTACTATTGAATCTGGCATATCGTACATTGGGCACAAAAATCTGTGCAACAGACGTAGTGCCGTTTGCACTCTGCAGCATGTGCATAGTTAACAGAACGTAAATGGCTGGCCCCATTGAAATAAAAGTGTAATGCCGATTGGTCTGAAGAAATTCATTTCTGGTCTAAAAGCCATCCGCAGTTTGACCCAATCGTGCAGGGTGCGAACAATGTCATCCAGATGGTGACTTCACCTCAGAATAACTCCAGCTTCAATCCAAACTGCCAGCGACGTTGACGCAGCCTTTTCAATGAAGCGCCATGTGAGATGAAAAAGTGCCGTCCACACCCCTGTATTTGGTCAGAACACTTCCACTTTTTCAGAAAGCTGTTTTGGCCGAGCAATATTTTGGGCGAGATTTGTATGAGGTAGTGAAAATGAAGCTAGGCTACGTCCTGGGCAATACTTTCGTCAAAATTGATGTTTAAAACAAAAAAAGTTGGCGGGCGTGTTTATTGAAGCTCACTGTTAATGTCATGCCAGAGGTAGCGCTGGACCAAATTATTGGCGCTAATTTCGCCCATTCAGGTGATTCCATCCCATAAAGTGGGTGGGTGGTAATAATTTTTTCACAGCGTATCGAATATTTGGAAATTAACGCTCGGAGACATGTTATCAACAAATGGCCGTTACTTTACATTTTGTGCCAAAATTGGCAAAATAGAGCCATTACACGTCATTTCAACGTTAAAATGGACGATAAGTGGGCGTTATGCATTGCAAAATAATGCAAAATCTTGTCGAGTCTATGTAACAAATGTCCCTGTGTACAGTGTGTGTCTCACAATGAGGTTTCAGACTCTGTAACAAGTGTCACTTTGTAGCCAGTGGGATATCGAGCGGGCGGAGCAGCAGTGTCAGGATAATTGCAAAAGGACCAAAAGGCCGGGAGCAGCCGGGGGGAAGTCGACGCGGATGAGCGGCAGCGTCGTCAGGCATACAAAAGGCCAGTCGGTGCGGGTGCAGCAGGGTGAGAAGGCAAAACAGAAGTAGAAAGAAATCGTAGCGTGACATCACAGCCAAGGGATTAAGTGATTGGCTGGTGATTAATGAGTAATTTTTCTTTTATTTTGCCTTATCAGTAAGTATCCTTTCTCATTGTTGTAGCCTGCTTAAGTTAACGAAAGGATTTAGTCACGGCAGGAGAGCTCGTACATGTGTCATGCTCCTCCTGTGCTATGTGGTAAGTTAGGGACGCTCCCAGTGTCCCTGACGACTAAATGTACAGGAAGTGTATCCCCCTGCAACACCTAACTGACCGCATTGCGGCACTGAAGCTGCGGGTGGATTTAATATGGAGCATCCGCTACATGTCTTCTTGCATAAAGGTGAGAACTGATGGGGAAAAAAAAAACAAGTAATTGCTTTTGAGAAAGCCAGAAACATTTCATGATCCAACAAGCTGATTGTATTGTATAACACATGTAAAAGACTTGTGCTAGCATGTGATTCATCGTCATACAGAGTCGGGTGTGTATTACAACAAGCTTACATTGCGGGGAATTTGCAAACTGTCGCCTATGCCTCCAGGAGCTTGTCTTCGGCAGAGAGGGCCTACAGCATGATTGAAAAAGAGGCTGAGGATGTCGTGAACAACACGTTGATTGAGTTGAACACACCGCAGTGTAATAGGTACACAGCTAGAAAGGGGATGGGTGACCAACAGGAGAGCAGTGGAAGGAAGATCGTGCATGGGTCCCCTGTGATCATCCCCCTGCAAAGCAGATACTGTTGAGGGGTTTGACACTTCAGGGGAGAGCAACTGCAGCCAGGGTCATAGCATCGTGGGTGGCTCTGCTGCACAGAAGTGAGGAAAAAGAGTGGGAGAGCTATATAGGTAGGGGATTCTATTGTAAGGGGAGTAGATAGACGTTTCTGCGACCGCAGTCAGTACTCCAGGATGCTATGTTGCCTCCTTTGTGCAAGGGTGAAGGATGTCTCTGAGCGGCTGCAGGACATTTTGAAGAGTGGGAGAGAGAACTGCCTCAATATGAGGAGTATTCAGAATAATGTGGACACATTAACTGCACAGATAGCTGTGAACGGATATGATGTATTTGGCATCGCGGACTCATGGCTGCAGGTCTGGGAACTCAACATCCAGGAGTATTCAACATTCAGTAAGGATACACAAAAAGTAAAAGGAGGTGGGGTGGTGTTGCTGGTAATAGAGGAAATTAACGCAATTGTAAGGAAGGACATTCGCTTGGATGATGTGGAATCGGTATGGGTTGAGCTACGGAATACCAGAGGGCAGAAAACGCTAGTGGGAGTTGTGTACAGGCCACCAAACAATAGTCGCGAATTTGCGGACAGCATCCAACCAGAAATTAAGGATGCGTGCGGTAAAGGCACAGCAGTTATCATGGGCGACTTTACTCTATATATATTCCACAAACTCTTAGCAATGCCATGGGGGAGGATTTGCTGGAGTGTAATAGGGAATGTTTTGCAGAACAATTTGTCGAGGAACCAACTAGATGGCTGGCAATCCTACACTGGGTGATGTGTAAGGAGAAATGAATAATTATCAATTTTGTTGTGCGAGGCCCCATTGGGAAGAGTGACCATAATATGGTAGAATTCTTTATTAAGATAGAGTGAAACATTTAATTCTGAAACTACGGTCCTGAACGTAAGGCAAGGTAACTTCGATGATATGTGATGTGAATTGGCTAGAATAGACTGGCGAATGACACATACAGGGTTATAAATTTCTCCCAGTCCTCAGGTTTGGTGCTTTTTCTGCCCCGTTTATATTCCTCTTATTTGGATTTAAAACTATGCTTATATTTCCTTGTTAGCCATGGTTGAGCCATATTCCAGTTTTATTATTACTCCAGCCATGGATGTACCAATGTTGTAGTTCAGCCAAGTGATATTTAAATGTTTTCCATTACCTATCCTACGTCAACACATTAAGTATCATTCGCCAGTCTATTGGAGCAGAGGAGGACAAAGGCTTTAGTTAAGAGGGCAACAATAGAGTATGAGAGGAAGCTTGCTGGGAACATAAAAACTGACTTCAAAATCATCCATAAATATGTGATGAGAAAAACATTAGTAAAGACAAACGTAGGTCCATTACAGTCAGTTGCAGGTGAATTTATAATGGGGAAAAAAGAAATGGCGGCCCAGTTGAACAAGTTTTTCTGTTCTGTCTTTACGAAGGAAGATTAGAAAAAAAAGTCCCGAAATACTGGGGGACCGAGTGTCTATTTCGAAGGAGGAACTGAATGAAATCCTTATTAGGCTGGAAATTGTGTTTCGGAAATTGATGGAATTGATGGTCGATAAATCCCCGAGGCCTGATAGTCTGCAGCTCAGAGTACTTAAGGAAGTGGCCCGAAAAATAGTGGATGCATTGATGATCATTTTCCAACGGTCTATCGGTTCTGCTCAGTTCCTATTGACTGGAGGCAAACTAATGTAACACCATTTTTAAGAAAGGAGGAAGAGAGAAAACGGCTAATTATAGACTGGTAAGCCTGAGAGCAGTAGTGGGGAAAATGTTGGAATCAATTATTAAAGATGAAATAACAGTGCATTTGGAAAGCAGTGACCAGATCCGACAAGTCAGCATGGATTTATCTAAGGGAATTCAAGCTTGACAAATCTTCTAGCGTTTTTTGCTGATGTAACAGATCGAACCAGTGGATGTGGTGTATTTGGGCTTTCAAGAGGCTTTTGACAAGGCCCCACACAAGAGATTGATGTACAAAATTAAAGCACATGGTATTTGGGGTAATGTACTGACGTGGATAGAGAACTGGTTGTTCGACTGGAATCAAAGATTCTCAATAAACAGGTACTTTTCAGAATGTCAGGCATTGAATAGTCCGGCGCCGCAGGGCTCAGTGCTGTGAACAAAGCTATTTACAATATACATTAATGATTTAGATGAAGTAATTGAGTATAATATCTCCTTGTTTGAAGATCACACTAAGCTAGGTGGCGGTGTGAGCTGTGAGGAGGACGCTAAGCGGTTGCAGTCTGATTGGACAGGTTAGTTGAGCGGGCAAATGCATGGCGGATGCAATTTAATGTGGATAAATGTGAGGTTATCCAAGTTTGGTGGCAAAAGCATGAAAGCAGAATATTATCTGAAAGGCGGATGATTCCGAAAAGGGGCAACGAGACCTGGGTGTCATAATACACCCGTCATTGAAAGTTGGCATGCATGTACAGCAGGCGTTGAAGAAGACAAAATGTATGTTGGCCGTCATAGCTAGGGGATTTGAGAATAGTAGCAGGAAGGTGTTACTGCAATTGTACAGGGCCATAGTTTCGGTCTCCAAATCTGAGAAAGAACGTTAATGCTATTGAGGGAGTGCAGCGAAGGTTTACCAGACTGATTCCCGGGATGGCAGGACTGACATATGAGGAGAGACTGGATCGACTGTGCCTATATTCACTGGTGCTTAGAAGGATGAGAGGGGATCTCATAAAACATAATAATTCTGATGGGACTGCACAGGTTAGATGCAGGAAGAATTTGTACTGGTGTTGGGGAAGTCCAGAACAAGGGACCACAGTCTAAGGATAACGGGTAAGCCATTTAGGAATGTGATGAGGAGAAACATCTTCACTCAGAGAATTGTGAATCTATGGAATTGCCTACCACAGAGAGTTGTTGATGTAAGTTTATTCGATATATTCAAGAGGGAGTTAGATATGGCCCTTGCGGTTAAAGGGATCCAGGGGTATGGAGAGAAAGCAGGAAAGGGTTAATCAGGTGAATGTTCAGCCATTAACTTATTGAATAGTGGCGCGGGCTCGAAGGGCCCAATGTCCTACTCCTGCACCTATTTATTATGTTTCTATGATTCTATGTACAGTGTGTGTCTCTCCCAGTGAGGAGTAAGAATATGTAATATATGTCCCTGTGTACAGTGTGTGTCTCTTCCAGTGAGGTTTCAGACTCTGTAACAAGTGTACCTGTGATCAAGTGGTGCCTCTCCCAGTGAGGAGTCTGAATCTAACGCAATGTCCATGTATACAGTGTGTGTCTCTCACAGTGAGGAGTCTGACTCTGTAACAAGTGTCCCTTTGTACAGTATGTGTCTCTCCCAGTGAAGAGCCAGACTCTGTAACAAGTGTCACTTTGTACAGTGCGTGTTCCTCCCAGTGAGGTTGCAGACTCAGTAACAAGTGTCCCTCAGACCTTCCGAGATCTCTCCACTCCTATGAGCTGTTGGGCATCCTCGACGTTCAACACATTGGCGCCCATGACATCAGCTGCCAAGGCCCTATACTCTGGAATTAACTACACTTCGTAGTTCTGCCTCGCTCCTCCTCGTTCAATCGCTTCTGAAATCTCCCGCTTTCACTAAGATTATCATAATCTGACCTAGCATCTCTTTATTGGGCTCAGTATCGCATTTTGCCTTGTGACGTTTCATTACATTAAAGCCACTTTATAAATTCAAGTTGTTGTTGTCTCGGTGTAGTGTCAATCAAACTCTACTGCTTACTGCAGCTCACGGCTGGTCTCCTCATTATTTTCAGCAAAAAATTCATCATTGTTTGAAGATATTAAATAAAAGTTCCTTCTCTAACTGACTGCATAAACTCGACCTGTCCACCTATGGGCCTTACTCGGGGTTGGATAAGCAATTTACACACGAAGGTGTGACTGAGTGGCAAAAGAAGTGTGCAGCTGGGACTCTCAACATACTGCTTCACAGGTTAATGGGAAATTGCTCTATAAACCTGAAACAAATCGGAGCATCATACAGGGCATTCGGTCCATCCTGCCAGTGCCTGAAAGTGCGATCCATTGACTGACTCTCTCTCCCCGTAGCCCTTCAAACTGATTGTTTTAAGTGTACAGTGCATACCAACGCACTGCATGAAACAACTCCTCAACATCGCTGCACTGGTTGTTTCCCAATTATTGGAAACCTGTGTCCTTTGGTTCCCCACCCTCCTGCTACTGGAAATAGTATTTCCGAAATTACTCTATCAAACCCAGTAATATAGCCTCCATGTCCGCTCCAAATTGTTGCCTCGCTCTGAAGCACGAGCATTACGTTGAGCTGTCCATCTGCGAGTTCACCATTCCCTCCTTAATTTCCTCCCAGCCCCTGTTCAGCACACAGCGAGTTAACATGTGTGTGTTGCATTGTGGGCAGGGAAACTGATAAAGACCATCCCACGCCCATAGAGGGCATGCGTCACCTGTCTAACGCAGCAATGGTGGGAGCGAGGGCAACTGTCGACCGCAGAGATTTAAAAGGAACCGGAGGCATAGAACGGGAGCACGGCGGTGATATTTATGGCGAAGGTCACTGATGTCCTGAAATTTCTGGCAGACTGCAGATGTGTCCTGATGAGCTGCAAGATTTCTGCGATCAGCACTTTGTGGAAACACAGTCTGCAAAGGGAGGCGTTCTTCGAACGTTGAGCTCACTGCGCTTCTCCATGAAAGGGCGGGGTGTGTATGTTCTGGACCACATCTTGAGTCAGACAAGTTGTCAATTGGACACATAATTCTATGCATCAGACCTTCTGCCATTTTGACTCAGCAGCATCTACGTTGTTACCAAATCAGGCTTCGTAATGGATGGCCCCATTGAAATAAAGGTATAATGCCGATTGGTCAGAAGAAAATAATTTCAGCGCTAAAAGCCATGCACAGTTTGACACAATCGTACACTAGGTGAAGAAATGTCGTTCAGGTGGTCATTTCACCTGAGTATAACTCCAGAGTCAACCCGAACTCCCAGCGAAGTTGAAGCAGCCTTTTCAATGAAGCGACGTGCGAGATGAAAATGTGGCGTCCACATCGCTGTGATTTGGTGAGAACAGTTCCAATTTTCAAGAGCGCTTTTCGGGCGAGCAATATTGTGGGAGAGATCTGTTTGAGGTCGGGAAAATGAAGCTGGCTGATGTCCTGGTCTTTGCAATCATCAAATTTGAGTTTTACGACAAAGAAAGTGGGCAGGAGGTTTTATTGAATCTCGATGTTAATAACACATCAAAAGTAACGCTGGGCGATATTATGGGCGTTAATTTCGCACGTTCTGATGACGCCGCCCCAAAATTGTGAGCGGACAGTAATATTTTTCGTCGCCGTTTCGCACATGTGGATATTAACGCTGGGCGATATATTTCCAAAAAATGGTCATCTGTTTATATTTTGGGGGACAATGGGCGACATATGGGCGTTACATGTCATTTCAGCGTTCAAATTGACGATAAGTGGGAGTTATGCATGCAAAAATAATGCAACGTCAAGCTGAGACAATGTAACAAGTGTCCCTGTGTATAGTGTGTGTCTCTCCCAGTGAGATTTCAGAATGTGTAACAACTGTCCCTGTGTACAGTCTGTGTCACTCCCAGTGAGGAGTTAGACTCTGTAACTACTGTCCCTATGTACAATGTGTGTCTCTTGCCAATGAGTTGTTAGGCTCTGTAACAATTGTCCCTGTGTAGACTGTTTCACTCGCAGTGAGGAGTCAGACTCTGTAACAAGTGTCCCTGTGTACAATGCGTGTCACTCACAGTGAGGAGTTAGACTCTGTTACAAGTGTCCCTGTGTACAGTGTGTTTCTCCCAGTGAGGAAACACACGGTGTAAAAAGTGTCCCTGTGTACAGTGTGTGTCTGTCCCAATGAGGAGTCAGGCTCTGTAAGAAGTGTCCCTAAAACCGTCCGCGATCTCTCCACTGCTTTAAGCTGTTGGGCGTTCTCGATTTTCATCACTTCGGCGCCCACGACTTCAGCTGCCAAGGTCCAAAACTCTGAATTCTCTCCTGAAACTTCTTCGTAGCTCCACCTCGCTCCTGCTCGTTCAAACGCGACTTAAACTTCACGCTTTCACTGAATTTATGATAATCTGTCCTAACATCTTTTTACGTGGCTCAGTGTCAAATTTGGCCTTGTGTTTTTCAATACATTAAAGCCGCTATATAAATGCAAGTTTTTGTTGTCCCGGTGTTGTGTTAATAAATCTCTACCGCTTGCTGCAGTTCGAGGCTGATCTCCTTGGTATTTTCATCACAACTGGTTTCATTGTTTGAATATATTAAATAAAGGTTCCTTCTCCAAATGACCTATCGACACGAACTGTCCTGTTAGTCCGACTATCAGGATGGATAAGCAATTTACACACGAAATGGTGAGACTGAGTGAGAACAGAAGAGCAGAGCTGGGACTCTGAAAAGACCATCCCACAGATGCCCGGGAAATAGCCCCATAAACCTGCAAAAAAATCAGAGAATCATACAGTCCATTCGACCCGTCCTCTTTCTGCTTGATCGAGGGATCCCATCAGTGCCTCGCTCTGCCCGTAGCTCTGCAACCTATTTCTTAACAAGTGTAGAGAGCATAACAACAATACGCATAAACCAAATCGTCCTCATCTCTGCTCAGGTTGTTTTGCCAAGTATTGCAAACCTGTTTCCTTTTGTTCCGCACCCTCCTACCACTCGATATATTATCTAGCAAATTACTCCATAAAACCCCCTCAAATGCCCTCCAAGTCCCCCCAAATTGTCGCCTCACTTGCAAACAGGAGCTTTATATTTTACTCTCCATCCACGCCTCGACTTTCCAACCTTCCTCTCCTCTCAGCTCCTGTTCAGCAGACAGAGTTAACATGTGTTTGTAGCATTGCAGCCGGGCAATTTAAACCCGGCGTTAACCTCTGTAAAACACAAGGGCCACAATCGAATAGAAACATAGATACTTCGAAACTTGCAGTGCAAAAGGAGGCCAGTTCGGCCCGTCGTATCCGCGCTGCCCGTCAAACAGCCACCCGGCCCTCGGTCAGTGGCCCTGAATGTTACATATAAACCTGTGAACAATGAACACTGGCGGAAAGGTAACGAGCACCCTGCACAACCAGTCACCCCACACAACTGCGACACCCCTTACACCGAATGATTCTGCACTCCACCCCAACCGGAGCCATGTGATCTCCAGGGAGAGGCAAAAATATGATAACAACCCACAGTCAAATTTACCGGAAAGAAGTCGAGGAAAATTCCTGTCGAACCCATCCAGGCGATTGAAACTAGTCCAGGATATCATCGTGGCCGTATTCCATTCCCTGCAGTACTTACCATCCTACCTTCACTCACCAACAAGTGGATATCCAGCCTAATCCCACTAACCAGCTCCACGTCTGTAACTCTGCAATTCCCATCCAACCATGTGTTAAATACGGTGAGGATTTCTGCATCCACCGCTCTTTCAGACAGTGAGATCCTGATTCGCTCAACTCTGATCATAAAGAAACAACTCGCAAAACCCCTCTAAACTTTCCAATAACCACCTTAAAACTATGCCCATACTTACTGGTCACTCCATCAATGGAAATTGGCCCTTACTCTCCACTATTTGCATGCCGGCCAATATTTTGTACACCTGTACACACAATTTTGCATGCAGATGCAGCAGGCAGTGAAGAAGGCAAATAGCATGTTGGCATTCATGGCTCGAGGATTTCAGCATAAAGCAGGGAGGTCTTCGTGCAGTTGTACAGAGCGTTGGTAACGCCACAGCTGGAATATTGTGTTCAGCTTTGGTCTACTAATCAGAGGTAGGATGTTCTTGCTATTGAGGTAGTACAGCGAAGCTTCGGAAAGTTGTTCCTGGGATAGCTGGACTGACATACGAGGAGAGACTGGATCAACTGGGCTTGTATCCATTGGCGTTTAGAAGAATGAGAGGAGGTCTGATAGAAACATATAACATTCTGACGGGATTGGACAAGGTAGAGGCAGGAAGAATATTTCCGTTGCTGAGGAGTTCCAGAAACAGGGGTCACATTCTAAGAATAAGGGATAAGCAATTTAGGACCGAGATGAGGAGCAATTTCTTCACTCAGAGACTATTTAACGTGTGGAATTCTCTACTGCAGAATGTTGCTGAGGCCAGTTCGTTAGATATATTAAAAAGGGAGTTAGATATGGCCCTTATGCTCAAAGAATTAAGGTGCATGGAGAGAAGAAGTAAAGGGGATCTGAAGTTGAATGATCAGCTATGACCTTATTGAATGGCCCTGCAGGTTCGAAGTGCCGAATGCTCTGCTGCTGCAACTAATTTCTATGTTACTATGTTTCAATGATGTCTCCTCTCAACCTCCTCTGTTCCAATGAGAGCAAAATCCAGACTATCCAATCTGCAACTTGTTAGCCCGAGGTAACAAAACAAGGGCCCAGATACAGAATTAAAAGCCAGGTAATAAACACAGACAATTCAAGTTGCCCCCTTGCGTCCAAATTATGGTTAGAGTCTCTGTCAGTCCGCTGGGGAGAGGGTCCGGGTCATTCCTTTCTCGACGAGGTCTCGTTCAGTCCCCTGGTCAGGAGTCTGTGTCAGTCTCATGGGGAGAGGTTTCCAGTCATTCCCCTGGGCAGGGGGACTTGGTATGTCCCCTGGGAAGGGAACTCGGCCAATCCACTCAGGAGAGTGTATCAGTAAGTCCCCTGGGGAGAGGGTCTCGATCACTCCCCTTGGGAGGTTCTTGGTAGATCCGCTGGGGAGAGAATCTCGGGCAGTCCCCTGGGGAGACGGTCTCATTAAGTCCACTCGAGAGGAAACCTCATTACCAATGTAAGCCACAGCCAGTAAGGGACATCGTCAAAAGTGACACCGCCGGGCTGTAACTCTTTCAAAAATCAATGCTCATGAGAAAGTGTTTATGTGTGAGTATACGTGTGTTAGTGTATGTGGAAGTATGTCTGTGTCAGTGTGTGCATCAGTTTATCTGTGAATGTGAGTGTGTGATTGTCTGTGTGTGTGATTGTCAGTGTGTATGAGTGGCTGTGTGTATGTTTGTGCGTGTGTCCTTGTGGGAGTGTCAGTGTGCGGGCATCAGTGTGTGTGTGAGTGTGTGCGTGTGTGAGTGTTTGAGAGAGCTTACGTGAGTGTGACTGTGTGTGTGTGAGTGTTTGTGTGTCGGAATGTATGCGTGTGTGTGTGAGTGTGATTGCGTAAGTGTGCGTGCGTGTGTGTTTGTGACTGAGTGTATGTGAGTGTGTTAGAGTGTGTGAGTGTGTGTGAGAGTGTGTGTGAATGTGTGATAGTGTGTGAGAATGTGTGTGTGTGAGGGTGTGTGAGAGTGTGTGTGAGTGTGTGTGTGAGTGTGAGAGTGTGTGTGTGACGGTGTGTGAGCGTGTGTGAGATTGTGCATGGGTCCCCTGCGGTCATCCCGCTGCAAACCAGATACACCGCTCTGAGTACTTTTGAGGGGGATGGCTCGTCAGAGGAGGTCAGCAGCAGCCAAGTTCATCGCACCGTGGCTGGATCTGCTGCACAGGAGGGCAGGAAAAATAGTGAGAGAGCGATAGTGATAGGGGATTCGATTGTAAGGGGAATAGAAGGCATTTCTGCGGGTGCAAACGAGACTCCAGGTTGATAGGTTGCCTCCCTGGTGCAAGGGTCAACGATGAACCGGAGGGGGTGCAGGGATTTCTGAAAAGGGAGGGTGAACAGCCAGTCGTCGTGGTGCACATTGGTACCAACGAGAATGGTAAAAAAAGGGATGAGGTCCTCCAAGATGAATTTAAGGAGCTAGGAGCTGAATTAAAACGTAGGACCTCAAAAGTAGGAATCTCGGGATTGCTACAAGTCCCACGTGCTCGTCAGAGTAGGATTCGCAGGATGGCCCAGATGAATACATGGCTTGAGCAGTGGTGCAGCAGGGAGGGATTCAAATTCCTGGGGCATTGGAACAGGTTCTGGGAGAGGTGAGACCAGTACAAACCGGACGGTCTGCATCTGGGCAGGACAAGAACCAATGTCCTGGTGTTTGCTCGTGCTGTTGGGGAGGAGTTAAACTAATAAGGCAGGGGGATGGGGTCCAATGCAGGGAGACAGAGGGAAACAAAATGGAGACAGAAGCAAAATACAGAAAGATGATGAGTAAAAGTAGAGGGCGGAGAAACCCAAGGCAAAAAAAAGAAAGGGCCACTGTACACCATAATTCTAAAGGGTCAAAGTGTAATAAAAAGGCAAGCATGAAAGCTCGGTGCCGCAATACAAGGAATATTCGGAACACAGGAGAGGGCTCTGAGCTAGTTAGAGCGGGTGAGAGCTTAGATGAATAGGAGCCCAAGATAGAATGCAAAAGGGAGGAGGCGACAGAGCAGAGTAGCACTGGGGTAAGTGTAAACCATAAGGTGATAGGAAGGGACAATATGTATGAACATAAAGGGGCTGCAAGAGGGGTCAAAACGAAAAATAATGTTTTAAAAACTAGTATTAATTCACTCTACCTAAACGCAATGCAGCATTGGAAATAAAGTAATTGAGTTGATGGCACCAATCATTACAAATGTGTATGATTTGGTGGCCATTACAGAAACGTGGTTGTGGGGAGGAAAAGACTGGGAATTAAACATAGAGGTGTATCTGATAATTAGGAAAGATGGACAAGAAGGAAAAGGAGGTGAGGTAGCTCTGTTAAAGGATGATATCAGGGCGGTTGTGAGCGATGATATTGGCTCTAATGAACAAAATGTTAAATCATTGTGTGTGGAGATTAGAGATAGTAAGAGGAAAAAGTCAATGGTGGGCGTTGTTTATAGGCCCCCAAATAATAAATTCACGGTATGGCGGGCGGTAATCAAGGCAATAATGGAGGAATGTTAAAAAGGAACGGCAGTAATCATGGGGGATTTTTACCGACATATCGATTGGTCAAATCAAATCTCACGGGGTAGCCTTGAGGAGGAATCCATAGAATGCATACGGGATTGTTTCTTAGAACAGTATGTTACAGAACCTACATGGTAGCAAGCGATCTTATATCTTTTCCTGTGTAATGAGACAGGAATAATAAACGATCTCTGAGAAAATGATCCTCTCGGAATAAGTGATCACCGTATGGTTGAATTTGTAATACTTACTGAGGGTGAGGAATTAGTGTCTCAAACGAGTGTACTATGCTTAAGAAAGGGGGATTACAGTGGGATGAGGGCAGAGTTGGTTAAAGTAGACTGGAAACACAGACTAAACGGTGGCACAATGGAGGAACTCTGGAGGACTTTTAAAGACCTCTTTCATAGTGCTCATTAAAAATATATTCCAGTGAAAAAGTAGGGTGGTAAGAGAAGGGACAACCAGCCGTGGATAACCAAGGATTAAAGGAGAGTATCAAATTTAAAACCAATAAGGTGGCCAAGGTTCGTGGAAAACTAGAAGATTGGGAACATTTTAAACAACAGCAATGAATGACTAAGAAAGCAACAAGGAAAGGAAAGATAGATTACGAAAGTAACTTGCGCAAAACATAAAAACAGATAGGAAAAGCTTTTACCGATACATAAAACAGAAAAGCTTGACTAAAGTAAATGTTGGTCCCTTCGAAGATGAGAAGGGCGATTTAATAATGGGAAATGTGGAAATGGCTGAGAACTTAAAAAATTATTTTGCTTCGGTTTTCAAAGTGGATGACTCATAAACCATGCCAAAAATTGCTGGTCACGGGAATGTGGGAAGGGAAGACATTGAGATAATCACGATCACTCTGGGGGTAGTGCTGGACAGGCTAATGGGACTCAACGTAGACAAGTCCCCTGGTCCTGATGAAATGAAACTCAGGGAATTAAAAGAGATGGTGGAAGTTATAGCAGATGCATTCGTTATAATGTACCAAAATTCTCTGGACTGTGAGGAGCTACCAGTGGATTGGAAAGCAGCAAAAGTAACGCCTCTGTTGAAAAAGGGGGCAGACAAAAGGCAGGTAACTATGTGCCAGTTATTTTAACATCTGTCGTGGGGAAAATGCTTGAAGTTATCATTCACGAAGAAATAGCGGGACATCTAGATTGGAATAGTGCAATCAAGCAGACACAACATGGATTAATGAAGGGGAAATCATGTTTAACTAATTTACTGGAATTCTTTGAGTATATAACGAGCATGGTGGATAGAGGCGTAACCGATGGATTGGTTTATTTAGATTTCCAAAAGGCATTCGATAAGGTGCCACACAAAAGGTTACAGCAGAAGATAAAGTTAGGCGGAGTCAGAGGAAATGTATTAGCATGGATAAAGAATTGGCTGGCTGACAGAAAGCAGAGAGTCGGGATAAATGGGTCATTTTCGGGTTGGAAATCGGTGGTTAGTGGTATGCCACAGGGATCGGTGGTGCTACCACAAATGTTCCCAATATACATAGATGAAGTGGAAGAGGGGATAGAGTGTAGTGTAACAAAATTTGCAGATGGCACAAACATTAGTGGGAAAGCGTTTTGTGTAGAGGACACGGAGAGGCTGCAAAGAGATTTAGATAGGTTAAGCGAATGGGCTGAGATTTGGCAGATGGAATACAATGTTAGAAAATGTGAGGTCATCCACTTTGAAAAAAAACAGTAAAATGTAATATTATTTGAATGGGGAGAAATTACAACATACTGCCGTGCAGAGGGACCTGGGGATCCTTGTGCATGTATCCCAAAAAGCTAGTTTGCAGGTGCAGCAGGTAATCAGGAAGGCGAATGGAATGTTGGCCGTCATTGCGAGAGAGATGGAGTACAAAAGCAGGGAGGTGCTGCTGCAACTGTACAGAGTATTGGTGAGGCCGCACCTGAAGTACTGCGTGCAGTTTTGGTCACCTTACTTTCGGAAGGATACACTAGCTTTGGAATGGGTACAGAGCCGATTCACTAGGCTGATTCCGGAGATGAGGGGGTTACCTTATGATGATAGATTGAGTAGACTGGGTCTTTACTCGTTGGAGTTCAAAAGGATGAGGGGTGATCTTGCAGAAAAATTTAAAGTAATGAAACAGATAGACAAGGTAGAGGCAGATAATTTGTTCCCACTGGTCGGGGAGACTTGAACGAGGGACCACAGCCACAAAATACGGGGGAGCCAATTAAAAACCGAGTTGAGAAGGAATTTCTTCTCCCAGAGGGTTGTGAATCTGTGGAATTCTCTGCACAAGGAAGCAGTTGAGGCTAGCTCATTGAATGTATTCAAATCACAGATAGATAGATTTTTAACCAATAAGGGAATTAAGGGTTACGGGGAGGAGGCGGGTAAGTGGAACTGAGTCCAAGGCCAGATCAGCCAAAATCTTGTTGAATGGCGGAGCAAGCTCGAGGGGCTAGATGGCCTACACCTGTTCCCAATTATTATCTTCTTATGTTCTTAACCCAATTACCAACTCTCGGTCCCTAACCCTGCATCTTACGGCATGTTCAGTGTGCATCGAACCATCTCTTAAAAGTGCTGAGGCATTCTGCACCACCACTCTTCGAGGCAGTGATTTTCAGATATGTTCAAGCATCTGCGGAAAGAAGCCCCACTAAAATCCCCTTTAAAACTTCCATCACCACATTAAATCTATGCCCCTTAGTAATAGACCTCTCCACCAATCGAAATTGGCGTTATTATCCACTATGTCCACGTCCCTCTCTATTGTGTAAACATCAATGAAGTATCCCGTCAAACTTCTCTGTTCCAATGAGAACAAAGCGAGCCTATCCAATATGTCCTCAAAACTAAATTTCTCCATTCCAGGCAGCATCCGAGTAAATCTCCTCTGCACGCTCACGCGTGCAATCACATCCTTCCTGCGATGAGGCGAACAGAACTGCAGGGTTGGTTGGAGAATGGAGATAGAGAAGTCTGATTTTTGGGGCATTGCGGGATTAGCCTGGTTGGTTTTTGCGGGTGTGTGTGGAGCGAGCCTGGTTGTTGGAGGCGGGGTAGGAAGATAGCGCCTGCTTGTTGGAGTCCGGGGGAGACATAGCTTGGTTGTAGCAGGGGCGTGGTAGAGAGCCTGGTTTTTGTTTAAGGGTGGAACCCTGTTCGTGGGTGGGAGCCTGTTTGTTGTTGCGGGGGCGGTAGGCGGAGATAGACACTAGTTGCTTGGCGGGATGGATGGAGAGATAGCCTGGCTGTCGGGTGCGTGTGAGAGAGGCTGGATGAAAGTGGCGCGGGGAAATTAGTGAGAACCTGGATGTTGCGTGGGAAGGGCCTGGTAGTTCGGACAGGAGGAGGAGAGAGCCTGATTCTCGTGGGGGAGTGAGTGTGGAGAGAGAGCCTCGTTGCTGAGCGGGATGGAGAGAGGGCCTGGTTGCTTGGGGTGTGAGAGAGAACCTGAATTTGGGGGGAATGCGGAGCACATTGAGCCTTGATGTTCTCGTGTGACAGAACCTTGTTGTCGGGTAGGTGGGTCAGTTAAAGGAGATGGAGCCCTGTTGGGGGGATGAGAGAGTGAAACTCTTTTCTGGTGGATGAGAGAGAGAGCATCGTTGTTGAATGAGTGGTGAGAGACTGGTTGTTGATGGGGGAGAGCCTCTTTGAAGGGAGGGTGAGGGAGAACGAGTCTGGTTGTTGGAGGATAGTGGGGGAGAGAGAGATCCTGGTTGTTGGGTGGAGAGAGAAAAAGGGGGACAAGTGGGCAGCGGCAAATACAGAGAAATCTCCCTGTTATCAGCCACTGGCAAGATCTTCGCTAAAGTCCTCCTAAACCGTCTTCTCCCTCTGGCTGTGGAGCTCCTCCCGGAGCAGATTCCATCCACTGCTGGGTGAAAAAAACAAGAACTTTGCAGCATGACAATTGCAAGAGAAATTCAGTGATCAGCACCAACCATTGTACATGTTTTCTTTTACTTTACAAAGGCAGTTGACACTCTTAACCACAAGGGACTGTGGATCGTCCTCTTCCGTTTCGACTGCCCCCAAATGTTTCTCGCCATCTTCTGCTTCCTCCACGATGACATGCTTGCCGTGATTCTGAACAACGGATCCACCACAGCCACAATCCATATCCGGACCGGGGTCTAGCAGGGCTGCGTCATAGCGCCAACCCTTTTCTTGATCTTAATCGCTGCAGTGCTTCACCTCACACTCAACAAGCTACCTTCTGGAATTGATGTAACCTATTTCACCAGTGGGAACCTGTTCAACATTCGTCGCTTGCAGGCCAGATTCAAGACTGTCCCATTCTCTGTTGGCGAGTTACAATCAGTGCACCAAGCTTGTGTCTTCGCACATTAAGTGTCTGAACTCAATGTCATAGTCAACATCTTCAACGAGACATATGAAAGCTTGGGCCTTGCACTACACAACCGTAAGACAAGTGTCCTCCACCAAAATCACCCCGCCACACAGCACTGCCGCACAGTCATCAAAAATCACGGCATGGCCTTGCACAAAGTGGACCACATTCCATACCTCGGGAGCCTATTATCATCAAGGGAAGATATCGACGATGAGGGTCAACACCAACTCCAGTGCATCAATGCAGTGTTCGAAGGTCAGGCCCTCAACTCTGGCAATAAGCATATGGTGTACAGATCTTTAGTGTTACCCGCCCCCCTGTCTGGCTCAGCGACGTGGACCATATATCGTAGACACCTCAAATCACTGCAGAAATAAGACCAGCGTTATCTCCGCGAGATTGTGCAAATCACCTGGAAGGACAGACGTACCAACATTAGTGTCCTCGTTAAGGCCAACATCACAAGCAACGACGCACTGACCATTCTTGCCCAGCTCAATTGGGTGGGCAACGTTGTTCGCACGTCTGACACAAGACTCCCAAAGCATGCGCTCTACTCTGATCAACAACAAGGCAATGGAGCCCTTGATGGGCAGAGGAAACGTTCAAAGACACCCTCAAAGCCTCCTTGATAAAATGCATAATCGCCACAGGCATATGCGAATCCCTAGCCAAAGACTGCCCGAAGTGGAGGAAGAGCATTCGGGAGGGCGCTGTGTATATCGAGTCACATCATCGAGAACATGCAGTAAACAAACACAAGCAGTGGAAGGAACGCTTTGCAAACCAGATTCCACACCCATCCTGTCGCACCTGAGACAGAGACTGTTATTCTCGTATTAGACTGTCCAGTCACCTAAGAACTCACTTTTGAGTGCAAGCAAGTCTTGCTAAATTTAGAGAGACTGCCTGTGATGATGATGATGTTTGCAGAACAGGGGGAGAAAGAGTGAGAGAGATTTTGCGGGGAGAGAGAGAGAGAGATTATTTTCTGGCCAGAGAGCATGGTTTGGGAGTGGAGAGAATGGCAACTCGGGGAAGACAAACCATGTTCTTCCAACCCCTTTATATCCAACCCAACATAGTTGGATTGGAAGAAATCCAGAGGTCACAACAGTTGGTACAACAAAAACTGCACATTTCTATCGGCGTGCGGGTGTGTTAGGCGGGGTTGCGGGGTCGTTTGTGGTTGTGGTGGGGTGCTTAAGATCATGCACTTGCGCTTGGCCCATAGACTTAGGCTGAGGAAGAATTAATTTGCACTTCAGTAAGGGACCTCGACGACTGCGGGAGGGAGGCACTTGCGCTGGGTAAGGAGGGACTTCGGTTGTCTGAGCTATGTATTCATTCTGACTTCAGAAGACCAATGAATCATCTCACAATGTACAAAGTTCAGCTGAGCATTGGCATTTTAAAATTCAAGAGAGATTTCAAGGTGTAGTATTTCCTCCAAGGGAACCAATCAGCAAGTGGTGATCTCACAATGGAGAGCCAATAAGAGAAACGGCTGCATCCAATTAAATCTAATGAATGTCAAAAGTGGAATCGTCCACACGCCTCGAGAGAAGACTGTGATTAAAACGCAGCGCCTTAGACCGCTTGGCCATCCTGACTGAAAAGAGCGATAATTGCAACGTATCACTTGCACATGTAGAACCTTTCAGTATGGGCGGTTATTCCGTGCAGCTGGACGGCCCCGTGAGCGGGATTTTCTCCCCCCAGGACATTCCGGAGCCTGAGCACGGTGTATGTGTATGTTGGGCCCGGATCCGCTAACGTGCATCCCAGGGATGGAATTTAACCCTCTGAGCTCTGGAACTGGGGAAGAGATGCTTGAACTGCCGGTATTAGCCGAGGCGCGGCTGGGAGACAATGTAATTTGTTGATTTTTCATCACGATAATATGCGGAATTATGAGCTAAAAAGAATAAAGAGCTCAAAAACGATAAGAAAAATCATAAGAAATGTCGTCAATTTTGATAAACTCTTTTATTTGTTTCCTGGTCATTTGGTTGTTCGGCGTATACAGAGGGATCCAGGATTCGGAAAGCAACACACTAAATTCACAATCTTTTACAATAATGACATGCAATAAATTATACTGTGAGTGTGTGGTGTGTGGGCGGGGTGGGGGGGGGGGGTGGTCGTGCGATTAATCACTATTGACTTGCCAATAGCTTTGTTTAGCAAATAGATGCTAACATAGTTACTGAGGGACAGTGGATACATCAATAACTAGATTTTAATAATTTGGGAAAATTAAATTATTGATTAATTTTTATCCCCTATCTGATACACACTCTGTATTTGAGGAGATTGTTATTAAAGGTCATTGCTCATTCGACAAGGAACCAGGGGTCACTTATGTTATATTGTAATTCACAGCAAATATATTCTTTAAATTAATATTTCTGCCCTTGCTTGAACCGGGCATCTTTTGCGTGTGATGCTAAAGTGATAACCGTTACACGACAGAAATCTTTGCTTACGTCAGCGCCCACAGAGAAGTGTTCAGCGGCAAGCTGAAATGCTCCATCCCACTTGCTGCAAAGCATGTCTTTCACATACGTTTCTCTGACCGAAAATTCTCAAAACATATATTTAATTGAACAAGTTTTCAATGTGTCATTAAACTCCCGATTTTCCGCATCCACTCCCAAACTTGTGAATCAGACGCGTTTAGTTTTGCCCACAAAATTATTGTTCATTTGAAATCATCTGCTTCCTTTCTCATTACTTTGTTTGCCACCAACTTAGTGTAACCATTGTAATATGATTCACTATTCCTTCTTCTAAATCATTTTATTTACAATGAAAATCTGAGGCACTCATACAGATCACTGCTGGACACGACCATTCACAGTCTGCCAATTGGGGAACATCGCCAATATCCCTCCTCTCAATTCCCTGCCCATGTTCACACATTGCCTCAGCATTGTTTTTTTTCCAACATTCCATTGTGTGGAACCTTATCAAACGCATGCTGGAAATCATCATCTTAAATTGTAAGAACCATCCCTTGAATCAGGTTTCGTCTTTCCTTGTCTTTGGAAGGATATATTTGCCTTGCAGCTAGAGCTCCATAGATTTTATAAAAGAAAGACGTGGATTTATAGATGGATACAAACATAGAAAATGAGTGCAGGAGTGGGGCTATTCGGCCCTTCGTGCCTGCACCACCATTCAGTAAGATCATGGCTAAATTTTCACTTAGTACCCCTTTCCTGCTTTCTTTCCATACCCCTTGATCCCTTTTCCCATAAGGGCCAAATGTAATTCATTCTTGAATATATCTAACGGACTGCCTCAATAAATCTCTGCGGTGGTGAAGTCCATAGGTTAACAACTCTCTGAATTAATAAGTTTCTCCTCATCTCGGTCCTAACTGGCTTACAAAGTATCCTCAGACTGTGACCTCTGGTTCTGGACTCCCCCGACATCGGGTGCATTCTTCCTGCATCTAATCAGTCCAAACCCGTAAGAATTTTGTATGTTTCTATGAGATCCTCTCTCACTCTTCTCAGCTCAAGTGAATACAGGGCCAGTCGATCCAGTCTCTCCGAATATGTCAGACCTGCCACCCCGGGAATCAATCTGGTGAACCGCCGCTGCACTCTCTAAATACCAATTCCTTCCTTCCTCAGATTAGGCCAACAAAACTGAACACAATATTCCAAGTGAGCCTTACCGTGGCCCTGTATAACTGGAGTAAGACATCCCTGCTCCTTTACTCAAATCCCCTGGCTCTGAATGGCCAACATGTCATTTGCCTGCTTCACCGCCTGCTGCACCTGCATGCCATCCTTCAATGACTGATGTAGCATGGTAACTAGCTATCGGTGCACCTTCTATTTGCCTAATCTGCCGACATTCAGCTAATAATCTGCCTTCATGTTTTTGCCACCAAAGTGGATATCCTCATATTTATCCACATTACTCTGCATCTGCCATGCATTTGTCCACTCACCTTACCTGTCCAAATCACCAAGTAACTCTTAGCATCCTCCTTGCAGCTCACACCGCCACTCAGCTTCGTGTCATCTGCAAATTTTGAGATATTACTCTCAATTCCTTCATCTACATCATTGATGTTTATTGAAATTGCTCGTGTCCCAGCACTGAGCCCTGCTGCACACCACTAGTCACTGCCTGCCATTCTAAAAATGATCCGTTTATCCCAACTCTTTGCTTCCTGTCTACTAACCAGTTATCTATCCACAACAATACTCCCAATAAAATATGCTTGAATTTTGCAGACAAATCTCTTGTATGGTACCTTGCCAAAAGCCTTTTGAAATTCCAAATATACCACATCCACTGGTTCTCCCTTGTCTGCTCAAATAGTTACATCCTCAAAAAATTCCAGAAGATTTATTATGCATGATTTCCCTTTCATAAATCCATGCTGACTTGGACTGATCTGTCACTGCTGTCCAAAGACGCTGCTATTTCAACTTTAGTAACTGATGTCAACATTTTCCCCACTACTGATGTCAGGCTAACGGGTCTGTAATTCCCCGTTTTCTCTCTCTCTACTTAAAAAAAAAAGTGGTGTTACATTAGTTACCCTCCTGTCCATACGATGTGATCCAGAGTCGATAGCCTGTTGGAAAATGATCACCAATCCAACCTCTATTTCTCGGGCCACTTCATTAAATACTCTGGGACACAAACTATCAGGCCCCAGGGCATTATTGGCCTTCAATCCCGTCAATTTCCCCAATACAATGTCCTGACTAATATGGATTTCATTCAGTTCCTCCTTCTCACTCGAATCTCTGTCCCCAATATTTCCGGAAGGTTATTTTTGTCTTCCTTCCTGAAAACAGAACCAAAGTATTTGTTCAATTGGTCTGCCATTTCTTTGTTCCCCATTTTAAATTCATCTGATTCTGACGACAAGTGACCTACGTTTGGCTTCACTAATCTTTTTCTCTTAACATATTTATAGAAGCTTTTGCGTTTAGTTTGGCGTGTCAATGTATGTGGTGTCCTCTTCGGGTTGCTCGGAGCTGTTAGCGAACCGAAATTCGATTTGGTGCAAATGTTTTCTGCACGTTAGTCCAATGGCCAATTTGATCTGAAAAATCCTACTCCCTTCTTTTGCTGTGACCGTGACAGTGAGCCGTTTGGGATCATGTCCATAATTGACTACAAACACAGGATCATTGCCTCCAATATCGCGTGACAAATTTGCGCGATCATGATACATACTCTTTTTGGTCCCACCGGGCCTAGACTTGATCATGGAGATCAAGCATCAGGGTACACAAGAGAGGACCTAGTTTTGAGCGCCCTTTTCGGGAGCAGCTCTGCTGGGGGAACCCAGGTGAGCGACAGGGTTCTGGTGCGTTAGCTGAACAGAACTTGGGATGGTCCGGTCTCCAGGGAGCCTTGCGACACGCGTTTCAAGCTTTGCTTGACGGTCTGAACTTCCTATTCTCTGTGGCCTTTGGATGCGGGCTTGAATGAGGCAGATGAGACGTGATTGATCCCATTGATCCTCATGAATTCGTTGAATTCAGCACTGGTGAAACATGGCCCATCGTCGCTGTCTAATACATCAGGTAGGCCGTGTGTTGCATAGATATATCATCGGCTTTCGATGGTGGCGGTAGACGTGCTTACAGAAAATATTACACTTTAAATCCATTTTGAATAAACATACATGACAACCAAGTCATTTTTCAGAGCAATGGGCCCGCATCGGCATCGTGGATGCTCGACCACGTTTTCAAGGACCACGACCACAAACTTAGCGGTGCTTCTCGACGTGCATTATTCAGTTGAGAGCATGTGTAGCAGTATAGTGACAAATGGAATTTTTCCTGAGATTTGTGAGGCATTGCATTTCGCGAGGGCTAATAAGGAAATGGAATACACATGAAATGGTAGTATACTGGGAAGTGCAGAGGAGGAAATGGAGCTGGAGTGCATGTCCACAGATCCCTGAAAGTAGCACGACAGTTAGATACGGTGGTTAAGAAGGCATCCAGAATGCTTGCCGATGTTGCCCGAGGCACAGAATGCAAGAGCAGGGAGATGATGCTTAAATGGGATAAACCACTGGTTTGGCCACAGCTGGATTACTGTGTGCAATTGAGGTAACTACTTTACAAGAAATACAAAAGGGCCCTGAGAGGGCACAGCGGAGCTTTAGGATGATATTGGCGGAATTGGAGAATTTAAGTAATCAGGACAGATTGGATAGGCTGGATTTATGTTCATTATAACAGACGAGATTAACGGAGACATTATTGAGGTGTATAAATTTATGATGGGCCTCGATATAATGGATAGAAACTTCATATTTCCCAACGAAAAGGCGTCAACTACCAAGGGATAAATTTAATATAATTGGTAGAAGGTTCAGAGGGAATTTGAGGGCAAACTCTTTTATGCAGAGGGTTGTTGGTGTCTGCAGCATACTGCCTGAAAGGATGCTAAAGGCAGAACTCCTCACAAGATATCCAAATACGTGGATATGCACTTGAACTCCCATAACATGCAGGGATAGGGACCGAGAGCTGTAAAGTAGGATTAGGCTGGATAGCCTCTTGGTCGCCGGCATGGACACGATGGGCCGAAATGTTCTCCGTCCGTGCTCAAAACTTCTATGTTTCGATGATTCTATGACAAAACACCGAAATGTTTTTCCAAACTCTTATAAAGAATTGTATAGTTGACTTATTTGTATGTCAGGAACTTAATTTCGTCATAACAGTTTTATGATGAATTTAATCCTTGAACTGAAGATAAAACAAGCTCTTTTAGGTTGGAAGCGTCGCACTTTCTGCATTAAACAGCCAAAGTGCGCAAAGTCACCATCTCTTATGCATAAAAAAAGCCAACATGAACCATGCACATTCGATCGAATACAAAAGTCCAAAGCGTGTTGTCATAATGACGTCGGCTCAAGGAAAACAGCTGATAGTTGAGTAGCGCGGGAGTGTTTTTGTCTACTCGTTTGATGTTTATATCACAGTCAAATAGTTGAAGCTCCTAGTTTAGTTCATAGCCAAATAAATAGAAGCATGGTGTGGAAGCTCAATCCAATAGAGTGCAAATACTGTGCCATGTACGAACTCCTGGATGGTTCATGTAGCCTTGATGATCACATGTGCGTGATGGTTTTCTCGACCAACATGTCGAGGAACCAACTTGAGTGTTGGCCAAACTCGACTGGGTGATGTGTAATGAGAAAGGACTAATTAGCAATCATGTTGTGCGAGGCCCCTTGGGAAAGAGTGAACATAATATGGTAGTATTCGTTATTAAGATGGAGCGTAACACAGTTAATTCAGAGACGAGGGTT
This sequence comes from Pristiophorus japonicus, assembly GCF_044704955.1. Classification (NCBI taxonomy): domain Eukaryota; kingdom Metazoa; phylum Chordata; class Chondrichthyes; family Pristiophoridae; genus Pristiophorus; species Pristiophorus japonicus. The sequence goes on along the minus strand of NC_092001.1, from coordinate 16,096,913 downwards.
CTGAACTTAACGAAAGGTAATTTCGATGGTATCAGACGTGAATTCACTGGAATTTACTGGCGAATGATACTTAAAGGATTGACGGTGGATAGGCAATGGCAAACATTTAAAGATCAGATGGATGCACTTCAACAGCTGTTCATCCCTGTCTGGAGGAAAAATAAAACGAGGAAGGTGTCTCAACAGTGGCTAACAAGGGAAATTAGAGATAGTGTTAAATGCAAGGAAAAGGCATATAAATTGGCCAGAAAACGCAGCAAACCTCAGGACTCGGAAAATTTTAGAATTAAGCAGAGGGGTACAAAGGGTTTAATTAGTAGGGGGAAAGTAGAGTATGAGAGGAAGTTTGCTGGGAACATAAAAACTGACTGCAAAATCTTCTATAGATATGTGAAGAGAAAAAGATTAGTGAAGACAAACCTCGGTCCCTTCAGTCAGAATCGGGTGAATTTATAATGGGGAACATAGAAATGGCAGACCAATTGAACAAATACTTTGGTTCTGTCTTCACGAAGGAAAACACACATGTGGATATGAACGCTCGGCCGTATATTTCAAAAAAATGGTATTACTTTATATTTTGGGGCAAAATGGACGATATATGAGCGTTATATGTCATTTCAGCGTTAAAAAATGATGATAAGTGGGCGTTATGCATGCCACAATAATGCAACGTCCAGTTCAGACTGTGTAACAAGTGTCTCTGTCTATAGTGTGTGTCTGTCCCAGTGAGGATTCAGACTGTGTAACAAGTGTACTTGTGTACATTGTGTATCACCCCAGTGACGAGTCAGACTCTGCAAGAAATGTCCCGACAACCGTCCGCGATCTCTTCACTGCTATAAGCTGTTGGGCGCTCTCGATGTTCATCACATTGGCGCCCATGACTTCAGCTGCCAAGGTCCTAAACTCTGAATTCCCTACTGAAACCTCTTCGTTACTCCACCTCGCTCCTGCTCGTTCAAACGCGACTAAAACCTTCCACTTTCACTGAACTTATGATAATCTGTCCGAACATCTTTTTACGTGGCTCAGTGTCAGATTTAACTTGGAACGTTTCAATACAATAAAGCCGCTATATAAATGCAAGTATTTCTTGTCCCGGTGTTGTGTTAATAAAACTCTACCTCATACTGCAGCTCGAGGCTGATCTGCTTGTTATTTTTTATCACAACAGGCTTCATTGTTTGAATATATTAAATAAAGGATCCTTCTCCAAATGACCTATCGACATGAACTGTCCGCCTGTGGGTCCTACTCGAAGGATGGATAAGCAATTTACACACGATGGTGAGACTGAGTGGGAACAGAAGAGCAGCGCTGCGACTCTGAAAATACCATCCCACAGAGTACCGGGAAATAGCCCCATAAACCTGCAACAATTCAGAGAATCATATAGGCCATTCGGCCCATCCACTCTCTGCTTGGTTGAGGGACCAATCAGTGCCTCGCTCTCCATGTAGCCCTGCAAACTATTTCTTAACAAATGTACAGAGCAGAACAGCACGATGCATGAAACAAATCCTCCTCATCTCTGCTCAGGTTGCTTTGCCAATTATTGCAAACCTGTTTCCTTTGGTTACCCACCATCCTATCACTCGATATATTATCTCGCGAATTACTCCATCAAACCCCCTCAAGTTGCCTCCATGTCCCCTCCAGATTGTCGCCTCACTCCCAAACAGGTGCATTACATTGTACTCTTCATCCATGCGTTCACCTTTGCATCCATACTCTCCTCTCAGATCCTGTTCAGCAGACAGCGAGTTAACATGTGTTTGTCGGATTGCCAGCCGAGCAATTTAAACCCCGACGTTAACCTCTTTAAAACACAAGGGCCGCAACCGAATAGAAACTTAGATACCTGGAAATTTACAGTGCAAAAGCAGGCCAGTTCGGCCCATCGTATCTGCGCTGCCCGTCAAACATCTACTCGGCCCTCGGTCAGTGGCCCTGAATGTTATCTATACAGCTGTGAACAATGAACAATGGCGGAAAGGCAAAGAGCACCCTGCCCAACCAGTCCACCCCACACAACTGCGACACGCTTTACACCCTTATACTGAAACATTCTGCTCTCCACCACAACTATGGTCATGTGATCGACTGGTAGAGGAATAATCAGATTTCAACCTCCAGGACAATTTAGTGGAAATTAGTCTGGGAAAATTCGTCTCGAACCAATGCAGGCGATCGAAACTAGCCAGAAGATGACCGTGGCCGTATTCCATTCCCTGCAGTACTTACCATCGTACATTAACGGGCCAACAAGAGGATATCTAGTCGAATCGCACGAACCAGCTCCACGTCGGTAAACCTGCAGGTTACGGCACTTTAAGTTCCCATCCAACCATGTCTTAAATACGGTGAGGATTTCTGCATCCATCGCTCTTTCAGACCGTGAGTTCTAGATACGTGCAACACTGATCATAAAGAAACACCTCGTAAAACCCCTCTAAACTTTTCAATAACCACCTTTAAAATATGCTCCAGCTTACTAGTCACTCCACCAATGGAAATTGGCACTTATTCTCCACTATGTACAGGCCGCTGAATATTTTGTACACCTGTACACATAGTTTTGCATACAGATAGAGCAGGCAGTAAAGAAAGCAAATGGCATGTTGGCATTTATAGCTAGAGGATTTCAGCATAAAGCAGGGAGGTCTTACTGCAGTTGCACATACCATTGGTGAGGCCACGGCTGGAATATTGTGTTCAGCTCTAGTCTGCTAATCTGAGGAAGGACGTTCTTGCTATTGAGGTAGTAAAGCGAAGTTTCACAAGGCTGTTCCTGGGGTTGCTGGACTGACTGGATCAACTGGGCTTGTATCCACTGGTGTTAAGAAGAATGAGAGGGGGTCTCATAGAAACATAGACAATTCTGAAGGGATTGCACAGGTTAAAGGCAGGATGAATGTTCCCGTTGCTGGGGAGTTCCAGAAGCAGGGGTCAAAGTCGAAGAATAAGGGGTAAGCAATTTAGGACCGAGATGAGGAGAAACTTCTTCACTCAGAGAGTGTCTAACGTGTGGAATTCACGATCGCAGAAAGTTGCTGAGGCCTGTTCGTTAGATATATTAAAAAGGGAGTTAGATATGGCCCTTATAGTTAAATGCATTAATGCGTATGGAGAGAAGCAGGAAAGGGGTTCTGAAGCGAATGATCGGCTATGACCTAATTGAATGGAGGTGCAGGTTTGAAGGGCCGAATGACCTGCTCCTGCACCTAATTTCTATGTTTCTATGTTTCAATGAGGTCTCCTCTCAAACTCCTCTGTTCCAATGAGAAGAAAATCCAGACTATCCAATCTGCAACATGTTAACCCGAGAAAACAAAACAAGGGCCCAGAGACAGAATTAAACGCCAGGTAATAAACACAGAAAACTCAAGTGATTCCCTTGCGTCCAAATTCTGGTTTGGGTCTCTGTCAGTCCGCTGGGGATGGGTCCCGGTCAGTCCTCTGACGACGAGGTCTCATTCAGTACCCTGGTCAGGGGTCTGTGTCAGTCTCATGTGGAGAAGTTTCCAGTCAGTCCCCTGGGCACGGGGCCTTGGTATGTCCCCTGGGGAAGGGGACTCGGTCAATCCACTCTGGAGAGGGTCTCATTCAGTGCCCTGGGGAGAGGGTCTCGATCAGTCCCCTTGGGAAGTTCTTGGTCGGTCCCCTGAGGAGAGGATCTCGGTCGGTCCCCTGGGGAGAGGGTCTCGTTCAGTCCACTCCAGAGGAAAACGCATTACGCATGGAAGCTACAGCCAGTAAGGGACGCCGTCAAAAGTGACACAGCCGGGCTGCAACTCTTTCAAAAATCAATGCCCATGAGAGAGTGTTTATATGTGAGTATAAATGTTTTAGTGTAGTTCGGAGTATGTCTGTGTCACTGTGTGCATCAGTGTATCTGTGAATGTGAGTGTGTGTGAGTGGCTGTGTGTGTGAGTATCAGTGTGTGTGAGTGTCTGTGTGTGTGTGTTTGTGCGTGTGTCCGTGTGTGAGTGTCATTGTGCGAATATCAGTGTGTGTGTGAGTGTGTGAATGTGTGAGAGAGCTTATGTGAGTGTGACTGTGTGAGTGTGACTGTGTGAGTGAGTGTTTCTGTGTCAGAATGCATGCATGCGTGTGTGAGTGTGATTGCGTGAGTGTGCGTGCATGTGTGTGTGTGTGACTGAGTGTATGTGAGTGTGTGAGAGTGTGTGAGAGTGTGTGTGTGAATGTGTGTGAGAGTGTGTGAGAATCTGTGAGCGTGACGGTGCGTGAGATGTTTGTGTGAGTGTGTGTGTGAGTGTGTGTGTCAGAGTGAGAGTGTTTGTGTGAGTGTGTGTGAGAGTGTGTGAAATTGTGCGTGTGTGAGGGTGTGTGAGAGTGTGTGGGAGAGCGTGTGTGAGTGTGTGTGTGAGTGTGACTGTGTGTGTGTGAGTGTTTCTGTGTGAGAATGTATGCGTGTGTGTGTGAGTGTGATTGCGTGAGTGTACTTGCCTGTGTGTGTGTGACTGTGTGTATGTGAGTGTGTGGGAGTGTGTGAGAGTGTGTGAGAGAGCGTGTGTGAGTGTGTTTGTGAGTGTAATTAATGTGTGAAGTTTTGTGTGAGAGGGAATATGCATGTGTGTGTGAGAGTGTGTGAGAGCGTGTGCAAGACTGCGCCAGACTGTGAGTGTGTCTGTCAAAGTGTGTGTGATAGAGTGTGAGCTTGAGTGTGAGCTTGAGTGTGTGTGTGTCTGTGTGTGTGTGAGTGTGTGAGTATATGTGTGAGTTCGTGTGAGTGTGCGTGAGTGTGTGTGAGTGTGTATAATTGTGACTGTGCCTGGTCTCCAGCCATAACCGTATTAAATGATGGAGCAGGATCGAGGGGCAGCATGGCCTACTCTGACAACTATTTCGTAAGTTCTTATAATTGACGTCAGCGCGGACACGTTGAGCCGAAATGCCCTCCTTCTGCTGTCTAAAATTCTAAATGATTCTATGTTTCTATGTTCTCGATTAGTTTGTGTGGCTGTGTTATTTTGAGGTTCTCCATCACTTTCTGGTTTACTATTGGTTTAAGGATTTGTATTAAATTCAGGTTCTCTATTAGTTCATCTTTCTCTATTAGTTTGATGATGTCTATTAGTTTTTGCATCTCTGTTAGTTTGACGATCTGTACTAGTTTGACGTTCTCTATCAGTTTGAGGTTCAGTTTTAGTTTGAGTGTATATGCTAGTGTGAGGGACTGTATTAATTTAAGGTTCTTTTTTTAGTTGAATGGCTGTATTATATTCATGAACATAACAACAAAAGAGATAGAATCATGACTGGGCCACTTGGCCTCTCGAGAATGCTCCGCCAATTATAAGATCGTGGCAGTTTTGAAAAAGGAGTGAGCTGCACTTCCCTTTCCGCTAACCCATGACTCCTTATTCCCACATCGCTCAAAAATCTGTCTATCCCCGCGTTAAATAAAATCAGTGGCCTAGCATCCACATCTCTCTGAGGCAGAGTATTCCGCAGCTGTGCAACTCTTGGAGTGAATGAATTCGTCCTCATCTCAGTTTTAATCAGTCGACGTTATTCTGAGACGATGTACCCAACTATTACTTTCCGCTATGAGTTGAAATATCCTCTCTGCATTCACTTGGTCGAGCGCCTCATTATTTCACATGTTTCGATAAGATCAACATTCATTATTCAGTGCTCCAGTGAGTATATGCCCAACCTACTCAACTTAACTTGATAAATCAATCCCCCCCATCTCCGGAATCAACCGTCTCGAAATAGCCTCCAATGCAATTATATTCTTCCCATCAACAGAGACGAAAACAGTACTCAGTACATTAGTGTGGCCTGTACAATGCCCTGTACAGTTGTAATAGGACCTCGCTGCTGTTTAGTCCATCCCCCTTGCAATAAAGGCCAACATTCCATTTGCCTTCCTGCTTACTTGCTCTCCCTGCATATTAACTTTCTGTGCTTCATGCACAGCGGCTCACAGGTCTCTCTGTACTGCAGCACTCTGCACTTTTTCGCCAATTAAATTATAATTTGCTTTTCTATTTTTTCTGCAAAAGTGGATAATCTCAACTTTTTCCCACATTATTCTCTATGTGCCAATTTTTTCCCACTCACTTAGCCTCGCTCTATCTGTTTCAAGATTTCATTGCTGTTGCACCCATTTTTGTAAGATCAACAAACTTGGATACGTTACACTCGGTCCTTGAATCTAAATCATTGTAAGTATTTGAGACCCCAGCACCAATCACTCCGGCACTCCAATTGCTACTGTTTGCCAACTGGAAATATCAGTTTGATGTACTGTATGAGTTGAACATGTTGTGTGAGTTTGAGATGCTGGAACAGTTTTAGATTACTCTATGAGTAAGCGGCAATATATGAGCATGATGGGCTGTATTAGTGTGAGGTGCTATACGAGTTTGGGTGGCGGTATTGTTTAGAGGCGTTGCATTAGTGTGATCGGCTGTATTAGTTGGAGGGGATGTATTAGGTTGAGGGGCTCTATTATTTGAATGTCTTTTTTCGTTTGATGACGATTGACATTAATTAATCTCTTTAATTGTTTGTCTGAACGGCCAGAGTTAAGGAGGGCAGCTGCATCCTCGAGTCGAATCCAACAGGCCTGAACGGCCTCTCTAACATTGGGATTCGAATTACTGAACGGCCACAGCAGATTGAAGTACTGTACCAAAAAAATATACGACGTAAAGATGGGCCTGATTGTGTTTTATACAACAACAACATTGCTGGCAGAATGCAGATGACGATTTTCAACGTTTAATTAATTGGGTCTGAATTGTGCAGTCTTTGGGGTTTTAAATTTCAATCTCTGCACTGAATATTATCCATGACAACAGTGACCTATCTGTTTGTCGTAATCTGTTTGTTCAAATTGTTAAAATAACTATGTTGAGCGATGTTGCAACCTCAGTGTCCCCATGGAGATACCGCAGGGTATAAATTTAAGGCGCTAGGAATGTATCGTCTCAGAATATAATTCTTGGAGATTGCCTGCAGCACATCGCTTCACACACAAAATGTATCAAACACTTTACAGTGCGAAGAAAATATACTATGTAATCGTTGCCGTTATTGCTGATCCTACTAAGTGAATATAACCATTGAAGTTGTGTAAAGCTGTGTCTGAGCCGGTCTCTGATTTCGATCTATGACTGATAATGTTACACGCTGGTGTAGTGCTCACGATTTTAAAGACACGAGCTCCGCGAATTCATTCTGTTGCATCAAGCGTTCTCGTTATCATTTGCGATTTGATTCCATTGACTCAGCTGAATATAAATTTATGTTTGTAACTAATAGGCTTGTTTAACTATCAAGTTATTGCCCTTAGTGGAATATCGTGTACTTTTGAATCAGTCCTCAGTATACCTATCTCTCTGATTGAAGGTAGCAATGGCCGAGTCTGTCCCTACACAGCTGTACTGTGTGAGGGTCTCAAGCCAGTGTGTAAAACATACCGTGATCATGTATTTATAATAGTGTAGTTCAATGTGGAATTTACTGAGTGAGGGTCGCCAACTGGTGTGGAACGCCGTATCCCAGTGACCATATATTTATGGGAGAGTCTGTCATTGTGGGATGAACTGAGTGCTGATTACTAACCTGTGTAGAACATCATACACCAGTGATCATGTGTTACTGTGAGTACAGCAACATAGAAAATAGGTGCAGGAGTAGGCTATTCGGCCCTTCGAGCCTGTACCACCATTCGATAAGATCATGGCTGATCGTTCCCTCGGAACCCCTTTCCTGCGTGCTCTCCTTATCCCTTGATCCCTTTAGATGTAAGGGCCATATCTAACTCCCTCTTGAATATATCTAATGAACTGACATCAACCACTCTCTGTGGCAGCGAATTGCACAAGTTAACAACTCTCCGATTGAAGAGTTTTCTCCTCAGCTCAGTCCGAAATGGCCTCCCCTAATCCTAAGACTGTCTCCACTGTTTCTGGACTTCCGCAACATCGGGAACATTCTTCTCGCATCTAACCTGCCCAATCGCTTCAAAAATTTATGTTTCTGTGCGATCCCCTCTCATCTTTCTATGTTGGATGTACTGAGTATGACTCACTTACTGGTGTGAAGTAAGTTCCTTCTACTTTTCAGTTATTGCTTTAGGTGACTGATCTCTGCATGCAAAGGAGCGGTATGTGTATTTTATGAATTTAGTCGATGTCAAATGAGAATGTTTAAGATGGCTGACAATACGTGCATTGATATTGCTCTCTTTCCTATTGAACTCAACCAATAGAAGCACATGTTAACTATCTACTTACATTTACAGAGCATCACAGCAACGTTACATTATTCAAATACACTGTATATTGACTTATTCTTCATTTAAGCATAGTTAGTGCCAACACTTTAAATTTTTGGTGCTGATTAATGTTCTACCCCCCACACGGTCCGGCGAATCTGTGGGCCATGTGTGCTGAATTTAGTGTTCCTGCTATTGCACAGAGTGAATATTGGGCTGATGTTATTGACTGTTCCACTGCTGTAACAGTTTAAGGTTTGACGAACCGCTTACTAATTATGATTCAGAGTCTCCGCCCAGATAATGATGCCCTAAGCAAAGAGAGGACAGTTACGTATAACTGAAAAACATACACAGCGGGTTTTCATAATACAGGGTCCGTCCGGAGCCAGTAAATAATAACATTATTAAATTGATAAAAATGAAATAAATAGTGCAATGGTTCATTAAATAAACCATTTGAATATCTGCAATGTTGTCATATAATCGATGACTGTTGTTAGTTTGTGCGCAATTACGAATAACTCCATAGAAATTTCAGTGCAAAACAGGCCAATCAGCGAATTAATTAATGCCGGCGTTTAATCTGCATATTTGCCTCTTCCCACCACTCTTCATGTAACCTTATCAGCATAAACTTCTACTGCTTTCTACCTCATGTAGTGCAAAGGCTAATGAGGCCTTAATCCCTCATATTTTTTAGGCCATCGATGTGCGGCCCTAATTTTTATATAAGTAATTGTAAATCTTTGACACAAGGTTGGTTCAGCAATATCATATATAAATGCAAGTTATAACTACAGATGTACAAAATATTATGTCGTTATTGCTCAAGGTGTGTATAAAATTATGTAACAATCAGAATGAGTTATAAATGCCCACAAAAGATTGCCGGAGAGTTACGTATGCTGTTCATAGGGCAAATGTACAGGAAGAAACCAGTCTTTGGTTTAAGAGACGTATTCAGAGAATTTGGTGTTTGATATCGCAGTTAAAGCAAGGAAGAATCAAATCTTCGCTTCAACTGTATAATGTTTGTGCTGTTATTTTTAATGTACATGGCTTTGATTTTTGCACTTTGTTTGCCACAGTCAAGACCAGGATCTTACCTGTCTTTCTGCCAATTTCCGTTTGATATCACTATTTAAATTGATGAAGAAACCATTCTCTGCTTCAATTGTATGCTGATTTTTTAATATACAGACATTTAATTTGTGTCAGTTGTTAAATTTGGACAAATAGTCAATTATATTTGTTTGATGATTTTATGAATTGTATGTAATATATTGTATTAATATAGGGCCTTCGCTCCTGTTAGCCTTAGGTGTGTTAATTGTTAAATTTCGATAAATAGACAATTATATTTGTTTGATTATTTTAGGAATTGTATGCAATATATAGTATTAATATAAGGCATTCGCTCCTGTTATCCTTAGGACTCTCAGAGCCATAAATGGCCCTGTGTACTGGTATCACTCCCCGTTACATGCTCGTCACTTCAAGTACTCCAACTTGTCGAAAGTTCCACATTCTCACCCGTCTCAAAGAAAATATATGTCTCCTCAATTACTTAACTGATTTGTTTTTGAACATTTTACATCGATAATCGACATTGTTGGGCTGAAGTCATCAGTGCAAACATTTACCTTATTTTCGCCTTTCATAACGTTAAACGCCTCTTTCAGGCCAGCCCTCAGCCTTTCCTTTGTAAATAAAACAGCCCAGCCTGTGCAACCTTGAATGATGATGATAATCTAAGTTGTGTTATCATTTTTTACACGATTTGCACATTCTCCAGTGTCTCGATATAAGATTAGTAATATGGAGACCAGAGTTGTATACATTGCGCTAATTATGATATAGTCATGGTGATATCCAATTGTATAATAATCTCTTTGTTTTTGATTAAATTCCTCTAGCAACGAATCCCAGAGCTTTGTTTGCATTTCGATGGCCTTGTTCACATGCTTTGCTGCAGGAAATGATTTTTGAAACTATGCTTCTGAAAATCTTTGCCCCTCTACCCCTTCCAGGCTGTAATGTAGCAAGCAATATTTCTTCGTAGCGAAATGCAGCGCCTCAGACTGAATTCTTTCTCTGTATAAACCTACAAATTTTGAATTTATGTTTTCCTGCTCGATTCAATATCGTTTAAGTTAATGTTGAGCAACACAGTTATCACCGCCGATCCTTGAGAAACAACACTTCTCGCGTTATGCTAATCTGAGTAAATGCCTTTTTCGCTAACTCCCTTTTGCTATTTGTGTGGCCAGCTCGCTAACCATTCGGTTGTTGTCGCCTAACTCCACTTGTTCATGACTCTGCTATGTGGTATCTTATCGAAGGAATATTTATGAATCAATCCATTTTGCTTCCAGTGCCTTACCCTCATCTACTGTGTCTGACATTTATTCAAAGATTTCAAGAAGGCTGGTCAAGCATGAACTTTGTATTTGGAATATCTGCGGACTACAGGAAGATATCAATCAACTGGTCGGATTGGCAGACCAGTGGCAAATTAAATTTAATCCGGAGAAGTGCGAGTTAATGCATTTGAGGAGAACTAACAGAAAAGGGAATAAACATTAAATGGTAGCACATTGAGAAGTGTAGAGGAACAAAGGGACCTGGAAGTGGATGTCCACTGATCCCTGAAGGTAGCAGAACAATTGGATCAGATGATTAAGAAGGCATACGGAAAGCTTGCCTTTATTAGCCGAGGCTTAGAATATGATACCAGATGGGTCATGCTTGAACTATATAAAACTTTGGTTGGGCCACAGCTGGAGATCTGCGTGCAGTTGTGGTCACCACATTAAAGGAAGGACGTGATTGCACTGGAGAGGGAACAGGGGAGATTTACAAAGATGTTTCTGGGAGTGGAGAATCTTAGCTATGAGGACAGATAGGATAGGCTGGGTTCGTTTTCCATAAAACAGAGGGGGAAGCTCAATGAGGTATAACAAATTATGAGGGGCCTAGATATAGGTGATAGAAAGGGCCTATTTACTTAACCGAGGGGTGAACAACCAGGGGGTGTATATTCAAAGTAATTGCGAGAAAGATTAGTGGGGATTTAAGATCAAACTTCTTCACTGCAGAGGGTTGTGTTGGTCTGTAACACGCTGCCTGAAAGGTAGGGAGAGGCAGAAAGCCAAAACTGATTGAAAAAGTACTTGGATGTGCACTGGAACTGCCTTAAGCAGAGCTGGAATGTAGGATTCGGCTGGATAACCTTTTGTTGGCCGGCGCGTTACGATGGGCATAAATGACGTCCTTCCGTGCTGTAAAATTCTATGATTCTATGCTTCTGTGATTATCTTTGTGTTTCTCGTTGTTCTTAATTTATTTGTGAAGTATTCCGTTATCTTTCCCAGCACTGCCATTATGTGAACTGATCTGTAGTTCTTCAGAGTTGTTCTGCCTTCCATTTTAAATACAGGAACAACATGTAAAAGTTAAAGCACATGGGATTGTGGGTAGTGTGCTGACATGGATTGAGAACTGGTTGGCAGAAAGGAAGCAAAGAGTAGGAGTAAATGGATACTTTTCAGAATGGCAGGCAGTGACTAGTGGGGTACTGCTAGGTTCTGTGCTGGGGCCCCAGCTGTTTACATTGTACATTAATGATTTAGACGAGGGGATTAAATGTAATATCAAATTTGTGGATGACACTAAGTTGGGTGCCAGTGTGAGCAGCGAGGAGGATGCTCTTGGGCTGCAGAGTGAATTTGGTCCGTTCGGTGTCATGGTACATCAGTCATTGAAGGTTGGCAGCAGGTACAGCAGGCGGTGAAGAAAGCAAATGGCATGTTGGCCTTCATGGCGAGGGGATTTGAGTACAGGGGCAGGGAGGTGTTACTACAGTTGTACCGGGTCTTCGTGTGGCACACCTGGAGTATTGTGCACGGTTTTGGTCTCCTAACTGGAGGAAGGACATTCTTGTTATTGAGGGAGTGCAGCGAAGATTCACCAGACTGATTCCCCGGATGGCGGGAATGACATATCAAGAAAGACTGGATCAACTGGGCTTATATTCACTGGAGTTCAGAAGAATGCGACGGGATCTCATAGAAACGTTTAGAATTCTGACGGGTTTGGAGACGTTATGCAGGAAGAATATTCCCAATGTTGGGGAAGTCCAGAACCAGGTGTCACAGTCTAAGGATAAGGGGTGAGCCATTTAGGAACTTGATGAGGTAAAACTACTTCACCCAGAGAGTGGTGAACCTTTGGAATTCTCGACCACAGGAAGTTGTTGAGGCCAATTCACTAAATATATTGAAAAATAAGTTAGATGTAGTCCTTCCTACGAGGGGGATCAAGGGGTCTAGCGAAAAAGCAGGAATGGGGTACTGAAGTTGCATGTTCAGCCATGAACTCATGGAATGGCGGTGCAGGGCACGAAGGGTCGAATGGCCTCCTCCTACACCTATTTTCTATGTGTCTATGTTTCAATGCATCTGAAAATACTTCATTCTTCTCATCCAAGGACTCACCTCCTCAATGTGGACAGTGCCTGCGACCCTGTCAATCCTGCATTTCTGCCATCACCTTTGCAGCAAGAACCGTATATGCTTTCCACTTGACCTCACCATCCACTCCAACCACCTGTACATTCAACCAGTTGTCCTCTAACTTTTTCGCCACAGCCAGCTAAGGCCAGTACCAAACCTATCTTCCCCTGCGCTCCCTTGCCCCCGCAACACACTTGTCCACTATTCCATCACTCCCAACACATCCGCCCCTTCCACAGCAACTCGCTTTGCAGGCACAGGAGATGCAATACGTGGCTTTCCCCTCTTTCCATCCGAACAGCCATGGCCCGAAATATTGCTTCCACATGAATCAGTGATAGACTTTTACTTCTCGCAACTTGGTGTCCTGTATTGGCTGATCAGGATGCAGTCTCCTGAACATTCGGGAGGACTAAACGCAGATTGCGTGATTGCTTTGCTGAACGCCTCTGTTCAATCCACCAGCGTCACACTGATCTTCAGCTCACTTGCCAATTTAATTTTACATCCCGCTCCCAGGTTTGTGTCTCTGTTATCGGCCTCCTTCACTGTGTTGCTGCTCGCTGTCCGCTACAATGTTTATCTGTTCTCAATTTCCGACACTGTTCCTCCGTTATAGGTGTCCTACGCTTTTACTCTGTTCCTAGTCTTCAACACGGTTCTCGGCCTCATACACTGTTCCTCCTTTCTCAGCCTTACGTACCATTCTGTCCACATGCACTGCTCATCAGTTCTCGGCGCCATGCAACGTTCTGGCTTCCGACACTGTTCCTGTGTTCTCACCCTTCTTCACCGTTCTTGGTGTCCTACACTGTTCAACTGTTCTCCGCCTCCTTCACTGTAAGTGGTCTCCTACATAGTCCCTCTGTTCTCGGCCTCCATCACTGTAATTGGCCTCCTTCACTGTTCCTCTGTTCTCGGCATCCTTCACGTTAATTGGCCTCCTACTCTGTTCCTCTGTTCTCGGCCTCCTTCACTGTTATTGGCCTCCAACACTGTAGCTCTGTTCTCGGCCTCCTTCACTGTAATTGGTCTCCTACATAGTCCCTCTGTCCTCGGCCACGTTCACTGTAATTGGCCTCCTACTCTGTTCCTCTGTTCTCGGCCTCCATCACTGTTATTGTCATCCTACTCTGTTCCTCTGTTCTCGGCCTCCATCACTGTAATTGGCCTCCTACTCTGTTCCTTTGTCCTCGGCCACCTTCACCGTAATTGGCCTCCAACTCTGTTCCTCTGTTCTCGGCCTCCTTTACTGTTATTGGCCTCCTAGCTGTTCCTCTGTTCTCGGCCTCATTCACTGTTATTGGCCTCCTACACTGTCTCTCTGTTCTCGGCCTCCTTCACTGTTATTGGCTTCCTACACTGTTAGTCTGTTCTCGGCCTATTTCACTGTAATTGGCCTCCTACTCTGTTGCTCTCTTCTCGGCCTCCTACATTTTTCCTCTATTCTCTGCTGCCAACATTGTTCATCTGTGCTTGGCGTCTTCCACTTCTCGTCAATTCTCGGCCAACTTCAGTGTTCCTGGCTCCCTATGCTGTTACTCAGTGCTCGGCATTCTTCACTCTTCTCACCCTCCTACACCGGTTTTTAGCTTCCTACACTTTTCGCAACAGCCTGCAAAATGCTCCAACTCCTACTCTATTCTCAGTCTCCTAACTTGTTTCTACATTAAACTCAATGAGGAACAGCACCAATGTTTTCGATTAGGCATTCTGATACCTGTCAGAGTCAACACTGAGTTTCAAAACTGCATTTCATAAACTCCGCTTCCGCTTTCTCGGACGACAAGTGCTGGTGATGGAGGAATGAACACTCCAACCTCTGGGGGCGGAGCAGTTATGGGCTGCTTCTGTGGATTCCTGGCATTGGCCGCCCGGTCTTGTCGACACAACTGGGGGTGGAGAAGATGTGTTCTGGGACTTGGGCTGAGGGGATCCCTGATACAGGTACGTCTGGGCCACACACTGTGGTCTACCCACATTTATCTGCACATTTGTCATGCTGCACTCTCTCGCAGATCTTCTGCAAACATTTAGAAACATAGAAACAAAGAAAATAGGTATCAGAGTCGGACATTCGACCCTTCGAGCCTGCACTGCCATTCATTGAGTTCATGGCTGAACATGCAACTTCAGTAACCCATTCCTGCTTTCTGGCCATACTCCTAGATCCCACTAGTAGTAAGGACTACATCTAACTCCGTTTTGAATATATTTCGTGAATTGGCCTCAACAACTTTCTGCAGTAGAGAATTCCGCAGGTTCAACACTCTCTGGGTGAAGATGTTTCTCCTCATCTCGGTCCTAAATGGTTTACCCCTTATCCTGAGACTGTGACATCAACTCTGGTGACAACTTCTATTTCTTTAATTGCCTCATTAGCTTTGCACCTTAATCACTTTTGTCATTGAATAAATCTTGCCCAAAAGCCAATCACAGTCTTTCCCCGTTTTCCTCTCCTCATCCTACCCCACTATTCGCTGTCTCTATCATCGCATTAATGCTGTTCATCTCTGATATCTTCCATTTCTGGCCAAATCATATCGACATGAAAAGTTAACTCTGTTTTTCTCTCCATGAATGCTGCCTGACCTGCTGACTATTTTCAGCATTGTTACTTTTCAGTAATATTTATTGCAGTATTTTGAATTTGCTCAAATATTGAGGCCTGGATATTAACAAGGGTGGCTTATGTAGGCGCTGGGCATGAGGAAGGGGTAGGAACATAGTTTCCGACAAGATGCACAAGGGTCTGGATATTTACAAGTTGGATTATGTAGGCGGTGTGTGTAAGGAAATTGGGAGTAGAATTTCAGACAGGATTGATGGAGGTCTGGATGTTGGGAAGTCTGAAATCCTCAGTGTATGCCCTTTGTCCCTGATGGGTAGCACAAGCTGGAGTTCAGCCAGATAGACATTCGGACTTCCAGTCCGTCGCAGGAAACGGACACAGGACTCAGGAGGAATTATCCGACCCCAAACTGAAAGCTTTCTGTTTTACAATCCAGCCCTTACTGCCTGCACTCAGGCACCGAGTATGTTGTTCAGTAAATTATGGTCTATTTTCTCTTCTGTTTATTACAGTGAATTTTGTGGCGATTGTGATCGTAACCCGGGGAAAGTGCGGAGTATCCAGCTGCACCATTCGTTACCTGGTGGCCATGGCTGCGGCGGATCTACTGGTTGTCACCACTGAGGTCATACTGAGGCAGATCAATTGGTATTATTTCCTAATCTGTTTTCTGCACATTAACCCTGTGTGTAGTGTGATTCTGTTCTCTTCAGTGCGGCTACAGACTGTTCTGTCTGGTTCACCGTCACTTTCACCTTTGATCGATTTGTGGCCATTTCTTGCCCGAAGCTGAGAATCACATATTGCACCGGGAATACTGCAGCTGTGGTTCTGGAAACAACCGGCATTCTACTCTGTTTAAAAAACGTTGCCAACTACTTTACACTTACAGCCACGATGATAATCGACAATTTGCCATGGATATGTATCCCAATCCCAGCCTATTCTCATGAGCCAGGATGGGGGGGATTTATTTGTTTTGAGACATTTTTGAACCCACTGCTGCCATTCGGTTCAATTTTGTGGCTCAACGCTCTGACAGTAAGGCACATTTTAGTTCTGCCAAGTCCGTAAAGGACTGAGCGGTGAGAGCAAGGGAGAGGATAGCAGTGACCCAGAGATGGAGAGCAGGAGGAAGTCTATGATTTTACTCTTCACCATATCCGGTTGCTTCATACTGTTGTGGCTGGTATATATGTTGTAGATGTCTTATGTTATATTATTACAGGTGCAGGTGGCTATGATATCAATGGTTCTTTGTATATCTCTGCACAAGCAGGAATTATGCTGCGGAATTTATGTGCTGCACAAACACATTTATTTACAGTGTGACCATTCCAAGTTCAGAGAGCAGTTGAAGAGCGCGGTGTTATATCCGGTTAACTCAATTATACAATTACTCAATAATCAGAACAACTGAGCGCAGCCCAGAGGCGGTTCCCCCCGTGTTTCCAGTCCAGGAATGTAATATTTAGCAGCAGACTTCCGATTTTAGCTGCTCCACAAAAGGCAGACGGGCTTTCTGCTGCCTGGGTCCCAAGTTCTGGGATTCCCTCCCTAAACCTTTCCACCTCGCGATCTCTCATCCTCCTTCAGCTGCCTGGGTCCCAAGCTCCGGGACTCCCTCCCTAAACCTCTCCACCTCGTAAACTCTCCGCCGACATCTGGCTGGGCTACAAGTTCTGGGATTCCTGAGGTGTGGCCTCAGGTTTACAACTGTGGTAACACCTCCCTACCCCTGTACTCAAATCCCCTCGCTATGAAGGTCAACATGCCATTTGCTTTCTTAACCGCCTGCTGTAATTGCATGCCAACCTTCAATGACTGATGTACCATGACACCTAGGTCTCTTTGCACCTCCCCTTTTCCTAATCTGTCACCATTCAGATAGTAATCTGTCTCTGTGTTTTTACCACCAAAGTGGCTAACCTCACATTTATCCACATTATACTTCATCTGCCATGCATTTGATCACACACCAAACCCACCCAAGTCACTCTTCAGCCTCATAGCATCCTCCTCACAGCTCACACTGTCACCCAACGTAGCGACATCCGCAAATTTGGAGATACTACATTTAATCCCCTCTTCTAAATCATTAATGTACAATGTAAACAGCTGGGGCCCCAGCACAGAAACTTGCGTTACCCCATTAGTCACTACCTGCCATTTTGAAAAGTAACCATTTACTCCTACTCTTTGCTTCCTGTTTGCCAACCAGTTCTCAATCCATGTCGGTACACTACCCCAAATCCGATGTGCTTTAACTTTGCACAGTAATCTCTTGTGTGGGACCTTGTCGAAAGCCTACTGATAGTCCGAAAACACCACATCAACTGTTTCTCCCTTGTCCATTCTACTGGAAACATCGTCAAAAGATTCCAGAAGATTTGTCAACCATGATTTCCCTTTCACAAATCCATGCTGACTTGGACCTTGGCTGTCATAACTCTATGAGGCTGAGATTTGGTCTCTTCCGCAAGTGGAAACATCTTGTCTCCCTCTATCCTATCCAAGCCTTTCATATTCAGAAAGAGCACAATCTGATCTTCCCTCCTTCTTCCCTTTGGTAAAGAAAAGATCCACGCCGTTTCGAAATTTCCTGATCGATATACCCCCTCAGTTCTGGTAGCATATCAGGTAATCACTTTGCACCTTCTCGAGCACCTCGGTGTCCTTTTTAGATGATTTATAACAGTAACCCATAAGAACATAAGAACATAAGAATTAGGAACAGGAGTAGGCTATCTAGCCCCTCGAGCCTGCTCTGCCATTCAAAATGATCATGGTTGATCTGGCCGTGGAATCAGCTCCACTTACCCGCCCACTCCCCATAACCCTTAATCCCTTATTGATTAAAAGTCTATCTTTCTGTGATTTGAATACATTCAATGAGCTAACCTCAACTGCTTCCTTGGGCAGAGAATTCCACAGATTTACAACCCTCTGGGAGAAGTAATTTCTTCTCAACTCGGTTTTAAATTGGCTCCCCCGTATTT
Source organism: Pristiophorus japonicus (assembly GCF_044704955.1). Taxonomy (NCBI): domain Eukaryota; kingdom Metazoa; phylum Chordata; class Chondrichthyes; family Pristiophoridae; genus Pristiophorus; species Pristiophorus japonicus. Next base: position 16,078,565 of record NC_092001.1, on the reverse strand, counting down.
TGAGGCTGTGCCCCAGAGTTCTTGCCTCCATGACCACTGGAAACAACCTCACTGCCTCTATATTATTTCTCCCTTTCATTATTTTAAATGTTTCTATAAGATCATCCCTCATCCTTCTCAACGCCAAATTATTGACCCAGTCTACTCAATCTGTCATCATAAGTTTACCCCCTCATCTCCGGAATCAGCCTAGTGAATCGTCTCTGTGCCCCCTCAATCTTTTATAATTATATCCCTCTCCACATGAAAACAAGCGCGTTCTTTCTTTTTAGCTGTTCCACCAAACTAAATATATAGCAGATAATAATGTGAGGCGATAAATTGACAGGCAGGAATTAGAATCAGTTGTATAGTGTTAGTTAATTGTTCCTTTTACCGATGATCTTCTTAATCTTTCTCATATTCATCAGTCAGTCTATTACCTCCTGCAGTATATCACTATTGACCTCATTGTGTACTGCACTTCTTCATGTTGTATCATCTATGAACTATAAAATGATACAGTGTATATGCAAATTTAGTTGATGAATAAATGTATAAAAAGTAGTCCTGCTGTCACCAACGCCTGAGGTGGACAGCAGTATAGCACACTTCAGTCTGAACAACAACCAATCACCAATACTGTCTGTTATCTGTCTCACAGCCATTGTCATGTCCATGCTGCCCTGGCCTTTTAATCCAATGTGATAGATATTTATTAACCAGTTGTTATACCATGATTTCTACTTTTGCCACCGCCTGCAGCCCATTTATATTCATACATATTGTCCCTTCCTGTCACCTTGTGGTTTACACTTACCCCAGTGCTGCTCTGCTCTGTTGCCTCCTGCCTTTTGCATTCTTTCTTGGGGTCCTGTTCATCTGAGCTCTCACCCACTCCAACGAGCTCAAAGCCCTCTCTTAGGTTCCGAATACTCCTTGCATTGAGGCACCGAGCTTTCATGCTTGTCTTTTTATTGCACTTTGATCCTTTAGACGTTTGCTGTACAGTGGCCCTTTTTGTTTTTTGCCTTGGGTTTCTCTGCCCTGCACTTTTACTCATCTCCTTTCTTTCTTTTTCTTCTGTCTCCATTTTATTTCCATCTGTCTCCCTATATTGGTTCCCATCCCCCTGCCATATCAGTTTAACTCCTCCCCAAAAGCACGAGCATACACTCCCCCGAGGACATTGGTTCCGGTCCTGCCCATGTGCAGACCGTCTGGTTTGTACTGGTCCCACCTACCCCAGAACCGGTTCCAACACCAAAGGAAGTTAAATCCCTCCCTGCTGCACCACTGCTCAAGCCACGTATTCATCTGAGCTTTCCTGCGATTCCTGCTCTTATGAGCACGTGGCACCGGTAGCAATCTCGAGATTACTACTTTTGAGGTCCTACATTTTAATTCAGCTCCTAGCTCCATAATTTCGTCTTGTAGGATCTCATCCCTTTTTTTTCCTATATCCTTGGTACCAATGTGCACCACGACAACTGGCTGTTCACCCAACCTTTTCAGAATTTCCTGCACCCGTTCCGAGACATCCTTGACCCTTGCAACAGTGATGCAATATACCATCCTGGAGTCTCGGTTGCGTCCGCAGAAATGCCTGTCTATTGCCATGACATTGAATCCCCTATCACTATCGCTCTCCCACTCTTTTTCCTGCCCTCCTGTGCAGCAGAGCCAGCCACGGTGCCATGAATTTTGCTGCTGCTCCCCTCCCCTGATGAGGCATCCCCCTCAACAGTACTCAAAGCAGTGTATCTGTTTTGCAGTGGGGTGAGCGTAGGGGACCCCTGCACTACATTCCTTGCAGTGCTCTTCCTACTGATCTTCCATTCTCTATCTGGCTGTGGACCATTCACCTGCGATAACAGCAACTCGCTACACATGCTACTCACGTCATTCTCAGCATCGTGGAGTATCCAGAGTAAATCCACCCGAAGCTCCAATTCCGCAAGGAGGAACGTCAGGAGCTGGAGGCCGATACACTTTCCACACACGTCGTCGTCAGGGACACCGGAAGCGTCCCTGAGTTCCCACATGGTACAGGAGGAGCATATTACGTGACCGAGCTCTCCTACAATTATCTAACACTTAGATACACTTAAACTGCAACAACAATGCTAAAGTTTACTCACTGTTATAAAGTGAAAAAAGAAAAACTACTCACCAATCACCAGCCAATCACTTAACCCCTTGGCTGTGACGTCACCTTTCTATTTATTTCTACTTCTTTTTTGCCTTCACCCTGTCGCTGCACAAGCATGCCTCCTCCCCGACGCTGCATGAACATCTGAACTCGCGGCCTTTTTATCGGCCTCCGACCCCGGACTGTCGCCTCCTCCTTGACGCTGCGTGAACTCCTGAACTCGCTGCCTTTTTATCGGCCTCCCACCCCAGACTGTCGCCTCCCCCTCGATGCTGCGTGAACTCCTGAATTCGCTGCCTTATTATAGGCCTCCGACCCTTGAATGTCGCCTCATCCTCGACGCTGCCCAAATCCTGAACTCGCGGCCTTTTCATAGGCCTCCGACCCCAGACTGTCGCCTCCTCCTCGACACGGCGTTAACTTCTGAATTCGCGGCCTTTTTATCGGCCTCCGACCCCGGCCTTTCGCCTCCGCCTCGATGCTGCGTGAACTCCTGAACTCGCGGCCTTTTTATAGGCCTCCCACCCCTGACTGTCGCCTCCTCCTCGACGCTGCCCAACTCCTGAACTCGTTGCCTTTTCATAGGCCTCCGACCCCAGACTGTCGCCTCCTCCTTGACGCTGCGTGAACTCCTGAACACGTGGCCTTTTCAGAGGCCTCCGACCCCAGACTGTCGCCTCCTCCTTGACGCTGCGGGAACTCCTGAACTCGCTGCCTTTTTATAGGCCTCCGACCCCGGACTGTCGCCTCCTCCTCAACGCTGCCCGAACTACTGAACGCCCGGCCTGGATAACATCTTGTAACCCGGAAACTATAATGGTAATCACTGCAGGGAAGCGAATACGACGAGGTTGATCTCCTGGATTGTTTACATCACCTGGATGTGTCGGAGAGTAATTTTCACGGAATTGGCCTGGTTTCTAACTGACTTTTGCATCTTCCGGTGATCCCATTGCTCTGTTTGGGGTGGAGTGTAGAATGTTTTAGTGTCAGGGGTTTTGCAGTGGTGTGGGGTGGACTGGTTGGACTTGTGCTCTTTACAATTCCGCCATTGTTCATAGGTTTATGGAGAACTTTCAGTGTTGCTGACAGAGGGCCGCGTGGCTTTTATTTGACCAGCATGGAGTCGCGGGCCACAACGGCCTCCTTCTGCACTTTAAATTTCTACGTTTCTATGTTTCCACAATGAGGCTGGCTCTCTGCCCACATTCCCATCTACCAGGCACCCTTCCCCCGCAAGAACCATGCTCCCATTTCCCGCACCCCCGACAGAAGCAGGATCTCTCTACCCACCCTCCCCCAACAACCAGGCTCTCTTTCCCCCCTGTTCAACTTTACGGTTCTCGCTTCACGCCCCCTACTCTAAACAACCAGTCTCTCTCTCGCTCTTCCCCACTCCACCAACAACCACGTTCTAGCTGTTAAATAAGTACGGAGTGGTTTGAAGTCTTCAGCGAGAAACAGCACAGCGCCATATTCTCAAGGGCAATTATGTATGGAAAACTTGTACCCAGATTCCATGCACATAGAAACATAGAAACACAGAAAATAGGTGCAGGAGTAGTCCATTCGACACTTCGAGCCTGCCCACCATTCAATAAGGACATGACAGATGATTCACCTCAGTACCCCTTTCCTGCTTTCTTTCCATACGCCTTGATCCCTTTACCAACAATGGCCATATATAATTACCTTTTGAATATATCCAACGAACTGCCATCAACAAATCTCTGCGTTAGGGAATTCCATAGGTAAACAACTCTCTGAGTGAAGCAATTTCTCCTCCTCTCACTCGTAAATGGCTTACCCCTTATCCTTAGATTGTGTCCCATGGTTATGGACTTCCCCAACATCGGGAACATTCTTCCTGTATCTCACCTGTCCTGTCCCGTCAGAATTGTATATGTTTTTATGAGCTGCCGTCTCATCCTTCTAAACTCCAGTGAATAAATGCCAAGTCGATCCACTGTCTCCTCATATATCAGTCCAGCCATCCCGGCAATCAGTCTGGTGAACCTTCGCTGCACTCGCACAAGAGCAGCATGTCTTTCCTCTAATTAGGAAATCAAAACTGAATACAATATTCCAGGTGAGACCTCACCAAGGCCATGTACATCTGCAGAAAGACCTCCCTACTCTGATACTCAAATCCCTAGCTATGAAGGTCAACATACCAGTTGCCTTCTTCACCAACTGCTGAATCTGCATGCAGGCTTTCAATGAGTGATGTACCATGACACCCAGGTCTCGTTGCACCACCCATTTTCCTAATCTGCCGCCATTCAGATAACATTTTGCCTTCGTGATTTTTCCACCAAAGTGGAAAGCCTCACATTTATGCACATTACACTGCATCTGCCACTCAGCAAACCTGTCCAAGTACCTCTGCAGCCTCTTAGCTTCCCCCTCGCAGCTCACACCGCCACCCAGTTTCGTGTCATTTGCAACCTTTGAGATATTACACTCAATACCTAGATCTAAATCATTAATATATATTGTAAAAAGCTGGAGACCCAGCACTTTGCCTTGCGGCACCCCAGGAATCACCGCCTGCAATTCTGAAAAGGACCCGTTTAACCCGACTCTCTGCTTCCTGTCTTTCAACCAGTTCTCTATCCACGTTAGTACATTACCCCCAATACAATGTCCTTTAATTTTGGAAACCAATTTACTGTGTGGAACCTTGTCAAAAACGTTTTGAACGTCCAAATACACCACATCCACTGGTTTTCACTTGGCCATTATACAAGTTACATCCTCACAAAATGCGTGAAGATTTGTCTAGCATGATTTCCCTTTCGTAAATCTGTGTTGACTTGGACCGATCCTTTCACTGCTTTCCAAATACGCTGTATTTCATCGTTAATAATTGAGTCCAACATTTCCCCACAACTGATGTCAATCTCACCAATCAATATTTATTCGTTTTCTCTCTCTCTCCTTTTTTCAAAAGTGGTTTTACATTAGTTTCCATCCAGTCCATAGTAATTGACCCAGAGTCGATAGACCGTCGGAAAATGATCACCAATACATCCACTATTTCTATGGCCACGTCCTTATGTTCTCTGTGATGCAGACTATCAGGCCCCAGGTATTTAACCACCTTCAGGCTTTTAATTTCCCTCAAACAATTTGCCGCCGTTAAGGATATCATTCATTTCCTCCTTGACACTAGACCCTCGGTCCCCTAGTACTTCCGAAAGATTTTTTGCATCTTCCTTCGTGAAGACAATTCGAAAATATTTGGTCAACTGGTCTGCCATTTCTTTGTGCCCCATTAAAAATTCTCCTGAATCGGACTGCAAGGGACCTGCGTTTGTCTTCACTAATCTTTTACTTCTCACATATCTATAGAAGCTTTTGCATTCAGGTTTTCTGTTGACGGAAAGCATCATCACATACTCTATTTTCCCCCAGCTAATTGAACGATGTGTCGTCCTCTGATGAATTCTAAATTGCTCCCAGTCCTCAGGTTTGCTGCTTTTTCTGGCCAATTTATATGGCTCGTCCTTGGATTTAACACGATCCATAATTTCCCTAGTTAGCCATGTTTGAACCACCTTCCTTGTTTATTTTTTACTTCAGACAGGGAAGTAAAATTGTTGAAGTTCATCCATAATTTCTATAAATGTTTGCCATTCTCTATTCACCGTCAACGCTCTAAGTATCATTTCCCAGTATATTCTAGCCAATTCATGTCTCATACCATCGAAGTTACCTTTCCTTAAGTTCAGAATCCTAGTCTCTCAATGAACTGTGTATCTCTCCACCTTAAAAATAAATTCGATCATTTTATTATCACTCTTCACCAAGGGGTCTCCCACAGCATGATTGCGAATTAGTCCTTTCTCATTGCACATCATCCAATCGAGAATGGCCTGCCCTCGAATTGTTTCCCTCTAATTGGTCCAGAAAACCATCCCTAGAACACTCCAGGAAATCTTCCTCCATCGTATTGCTACCAGTTTGGTTAGCCCAATCTATATGCGTATTAAATTCGCCCATGATAACTGATGTACCTTTATTGCACGCATCTCGAATTTCATTTTCGATGCTGTCCCCAACCGCACTAATACGGATTGGTGATCTGTACACAACTCCCACGAGTGTTTTCTAACCTTTGGTAGTCCGCAGTTTACCCACACAGATTCCACATCGTCCAAGCTGATGTCCTTCCTTACTATTGCGTTAGTTTCCTCTTTAACCAGCAACGCTACCCCACCGCCTTTTCCTTTCTGTCCATCCTTCCTGAATGTGGAATACGCCTCGATGTTGAGTTCCAAGCCTTGGTCACCCTGGAGCCATGTCTCCGTGATGCCATTCATATCATATTCATTAATTGCTGCTTGTGAAGTTAATTCATCCAACTTATTACGAATACTCCTCGCATTGAGGCACGGAGTCTTCAGGCTTGTATTTTTAACAGACTTTATAAAATACACTGCATTTTAGAAGTCTGATTGATAATGTTCATTGCTGAAGACACCAGGAAACTGGGACAACTTTTATCAAATTTAACTGAACAGTTAATTCCTACCGTGCACGGTTTAGTCTAAAAGCTTTTCAATGATGCTGGAAGGTTCAGTGACCCGCATAACATCTCCCCCGGGGTTTTCCTGAGCCGGTGTTTGGTGTTTGGGAAGGTTTCCATGAAACATGGTATCTTGCATCCCAGGGATGGAGAATAATCCTCTGAGCTCTGGAACTGGAAAAGAGCAAATAATGAATGAGTTGTTTCCGGTATTGAAATGTGGCTTAATTCTACTGTTATAAGCGTTGCTTTGCAGAATGAAAGAAATCCTAAAATGGTCACTGAGGACGGTGAAAAGTTCAACAACTGAACCATAATAATTTGTGAAACTTCACTCATGGAGGAAATGTTATCTTCTATCTGACTTTACACCGTCGGTCTTTCAGTAGACGGGTTTAACATGTTCATTGCTAATGCAATATAGCTCAACAACAGAGAGAAATGTTCAGCGAGCAGCTGAAATGCTGCTTCCCACTTTCTGCAAAAAATTCCTTTTACAAACTTGTCTGACTGGAGCTGTATGAACCAAAAATGTTCTTTTCCAAGTAATTAAATTCTCAATTTCCGCGATCATTCCCAATCATCTGAATCGGAGGTCTCAGAATGTTCAACAAAAATTAATCGCACAATGGAGGCTTTGAATCCACGAACTTGGAATTAAGAATCGCGTGCTCTACCGACTGAGCTAGCCAGGCCTGCGCAAGCTTCACGTTGATGTCCCTGATTACAACCAGGCGCCCTTTGGCTCCGCCCCAGGGGATTAACTTGTTCTTCAGAGCATGACCCAGTTTCTACTAAATTCCAAGGTGTGCAAGGATATCAACCATTAAAAGCCCTTTGACTAACCTTAAGGAATCTGGCAATTTTCTTATCGCAGAGTGCTTTTATTTCTTGTCAGTATCTCTTGTCTATGTGCAGCTCGTTCCCAATTCAGCCTGTCTATCTGGCTCTGTTCAATCAGAACATGGAAAAAAATGAGCAGACTTTAGAGCAAGCCTTTGGTTATGGTGAGGCAGCAAAGAAAATATCAATTCGGGAAGAATACGAATTTACCCCGCAGCAGCTGAAATGCTGCTCCCCACTTTCTGCAAAAAATTCCTTTGACACCATTGTGAAATGCAACTCTTCTTCCATGTATTTTAATAAAATCAATTGACTCTAATTAAAAAAGGTGATATCAAAGTTACTTCCCAAACCGGGAATGGAACCCGGGTAGCTGTTGTGATATGAATGGTTGTGTGACTCAATATCGGTGTGCTTTAAATATCTCGCACTGCTATGTTAAGAACAATTTGTTTCGGTGTCAAAGAAGGGGCTTGGAAATGACAACAAAACCCTCAGGCAGCGCCAACAGTGAGACAGACTCGAACTTTTGAAGAACATGGTGCTGCGAAGTAACCGCTGAGCTACAGCTGACGCCGATCACAAGGCGAGGAACTACTCAATATAAGCAATGAGCTCAGAAATATCAGGAGCAGTGCAGTCCAGTCAATGTCAAAACCCTCCTTTGTCATTCAACAGAGAAAGAAGAGACATGAACGGGAGTCAGACACCACAAAGTTTAATTTAAGGCACAAATACAAATCACACTTAATTTCGAAACCGTTTCACTGTAATATTTTTCCACGTTATTTAAAATCTTACTGCGTTGAATCTGAAAATGGGGACGATGGGATTTTTGTCTTCATTGCTGATTCTAATTTCTGTGCATGGCACCGTAACTTGTCCTGTTAAATTTGTAAAAATTGCCCAGATTTTTGTGCCACCAGAAATGAAACATTTTGAGCCATACTCATAAAAAACTGTGTTTTTTAAATATTAGTTCATGTGATGTGGGTATCGCTGGCAGAGCAAGCATTTATTACCAATGCCGTATTGCCCTTGAGAAGGTGGTGGTGGGCCGCCTGCTTGAACCGCAGATGTTTGTGTGGTGAATGAGCTCATGCAGTGCTGTTAAGGAGGGATTTCCAGGATTAATGAGGCATTCATAATGAAGGAATGGTGATATACTTCCAAGTCAGGATCGCGTGTTACTTGCGGGAGGGGGCGGGGGACCTTCTACATCATGGTATTAACAGGAACCTGCTGCCCTTGTCCTTCTAAGGGGTAGAGGTCGCGGGATTTGGAGTTGCATCAGAACAAACCTCCATGAGTTGCCACAGTGCATGTTGTCGATGGCAAACACTGCAGCCACGTTACGTCGGTGATAGTGGGAATGAAAGTTTAAGGTGGTGGTGGTGTACCCATCACGCTGCTGTTTTGCCCTAAGTACTGTCGAGCTTCTGGAGTGGAATTGAAGCTGCACTCATCCAGGCAAGTGGAGAGTGTTCCACCAAGATGCTGTCTTGTGACTTGTAGCTGGTGGGAAGACTTTGGAGAGTAAGGAGGTGAGACACTCGCCGCAGAATACCCAGCCTCTGACCTGCTCTAGCTGCCACACTATTTATGTGGCTGGTCCAGTAACGTTTCTGTTCAATGGTGAGCCATCGGATGTTTATAGTGGGGGATTCGGTGATGGTAATGCAGTTGAATGCCAAGGAGCGGTCGTCAAACCCTTGCTTCTTGTAGATAGGCATTGACTGGCAACTGTATGTTGCGAATGTTACATGCCACTTATCAGCAGAAGCCTAAATGTCGTTCAGGTTTTGCTGCAGGTGGGAATGGGCTGCATCATTATCAGCGGAGCAATGAGTGGTACTGAGCTCTGTGCAATCTTCAGTGAACATAGCCACTTCTGACTTCTTGTGGCAGGGAAGATCATTGATGAAGGGGCTGAAGAGGGTTCCGCCAAGGACACTGCCCGAAGGAATTCTTTCTGCGATGCATTGGGGCTGGGGTGATTGATTTCCAACAACCACAACCATCTTCTTCTGTGCTAAGTATCACTCCAGTCAGTAAAAAGTCTCCGCCCTGATTCCCATTGACTTCAATGTGATAGTCATTCTTTCATTTGAATATATTCGTCGACTGCTTCAGCTTCACAAGTACCTGAGATATCTGCGCTCCACAAAGTCTGCACTCTTGAGCTTCCCTGATTATAACTTCTCAAAAATTAATGGGCGTGCCTTCAGCTGCCTGGGCCAGAAGATCTGGAATGATCTCCCAAAACCTCTCCGCATCCCTAACTTTCTCGATTTGCTGCAGTCCGCTGGACGCAGGTGATGAATGTGGGCGTGAGAGGGAGACTGATAGGTGAGCGCTGCTTCTGATGCTGTGTAATTCCCGGTGGGAGTGGGCGGAGATTGTAACGTCCTTTTATTCCACCGATGCAGGATAAATAAATCTGTGTTTAAGTAACCTTCATGTGTACAATCATCTGCTGCCGGCATTGTAGACCTCGTGATACAACGGTAGCGAGTCTGATCCAATCAGAAGGCTGCAGGTATAAATCACGTCGGGTTCACGTTTCGTTTCGATATTGTGCTTCCAGAATTTATATTTTCTTTGCTGTTTCACATTAACTTAACCATTACTCTAATGTTCGTCTTACTGTTTCCAAAATGGCAAGTACTCGTTAAAATGAACATTCTGAATCAGACGCCTCAAGTTAAGTGAAATGATTTTGAAATGACTTTGAAATGATTTGACAGTTAATATAACATAAGAACGTTAGATTTAAAAGCAGGAGTCGGCCATTTGTCACCTCGAGCCTGCTCGACCATTCAATAAGATCATGATTGATCAGATATTGGCCTCAGTTCCACTTTCCTGCCGGCTCCCCATAATCCTTATCGTAGAAAAATCAGATTGTCTCCACCTTAAATAGAAACAATGACCCAGCCTCCACAGCTCTCTGGGGTGCAGCATTCCAAAAGTTCACTACCATCTGAGATCACAAGTTCCTGCTCATTTCCGTTTTGAATATGCGACTACTTATTCTGAAACAATGCCCCCTAGTTCTAGACGCCCCCGCGACAGGAAACTTCCTGTTTGCATCTACCCTGTCAAGCCCACTCAGAGACTTAGGAGATTCCAAAAGTACACCTCTCATTCTTCTAATCGCCAATAAATTTAGGCCCAATCTGCTCAAACGTTCTTCATAACAAAACCTCATGTACCTTATCTGACATGCCTCTAATGCAAGTATATCCCTCCTTCATAAGGAGACCAAAACTGTACGCAGTATTCCAGGTGTGGTCATAGAGTAATAGAAATTTGCAGCACAATGGAGGCCGTATTGTCCCATCTTGTCCGCACCAACCAACCAAGAGCTATTCAGCCGAATCCCACTTTCCAGCTGTTGACCCGTAGCCTTGTAGGTTCTTTCATTTTAATTGCACGTCCAAGTATTTTTAAATGTGGTGAGGCTTTCTGCCTGCACCAACCTTTAAGACAGTGAGCTCTAGATACGCGCCACCCACTGGGTGATGATATTTAACTTCACATCTCAACTAAACCGCGCCCAATTACTTTAAATCTATGTCCCTGGTTGTTGGTCACGTGGCAATGGAAACTGGTCCTTCCAATACAATCTATCCAGGATCGTCATAATTTTGTACACCCCAATCAGATCTCCACTCAGCCATCTCTTTTCCAAAATTATAACTTAAAATGCTGTAAATTCTCAGCATTACAGTCAGTGACTGTGGAGAATAAAAGAGAGTTATTGTTTCAGGTTTGTCACCTTTCATAAAAACTGGAAAATGTTAACGATAGAACAAATTTCAATCAGGTGCAGAGGCAGAGATAGTTGGGAGGGGATCAAAAGGGAAGGTCTGTGTTATGGTGAAGGGCAGGAGCGGTTAAATCCTGCCTCGACACCTTGTTAAAATCTGTTACATCTCTAACTTCCAGTTCGGATGAAAGGTCACAGATCGAAAACGTTAACTCGGTTTCTCTCTCCACAGAAGCTGCCTTATCTGCTGAGTAGTTCCAGCATTTTCTGTTTTTGTTTAGGATTACAGCATTCTCTCTATTTCTCTCTATTTTGCAATTGTGAACTATTTATTTGGGCTGTCTTACCATCGTCCAAACAAGTCCGAGTAAAAATGTAAATGAGATTTCCTCTTAAACGCCCAGTGCAATGTTAATCGAAATAAGAATTAAGCAACTATGTATAAACATGGCAGGCGGCAACGTTTGAAGATTCCACAATTGTTTATAGAGAAACACACACATTACATTGATTAAACGGATAACATAATAATTTCGATTGGGTATATAATTTTGAAATAGGAGATTAAAAACTGAGAATATAATGATGTTTATTTCCCACTAATTAATCGGGAGTACCTCATTCATTCAGCGAAAAAGATGAGAAGAGAAATTCGTAAATTCATATCTTTACGACACCATATTAAAACAATTTCGATGTTATTCTGATTGGTTTCCCTGTACAGGAAGAATGATGAATCGTAATTTTCGTTAACTCAAAGCGTTCCCTGCATTTTGTTTCTAATTCGGTGAAGCACATTGTGTATGTTTTTATCTGCACTTGTGAATAAGTGCTTCATTTCGGATATGTTACATGTGGTGGTATTGCTACAAGAAGAACACGTTTATTAATGCAGATGATTGCAGTTGGAAATTCGGGTCGGTTTTGTTCAATTCTCTGTAATAGCCTGAACTAAAGAGCTACGACATTTTTATTTGCGAGTTGGTTGTTTGCATTATGAATACTATTTTACTTACTTACGTGGACGTTCAGGATTTCAGCACCATACGAATTGCACGGTTCCTGCTGCTTGTGCTTATATTGCTATGGTGAATGAGGGATAGGGTTAATATATTGACAACTTTAAAGTTAATACAATTTGCAAGAATACATATGGCCCTTTCTGCTCTCCTTGGACTTTTGGCTTGTTTGTCGATGCATAACCATGCAATTGACTTATGTTTCTGAAGTGTTACCGCATCTTTTGCAGTTGCCAAAAATCCCATAGATTTCTGATTAGTTATATTTTTAAACAGATGTATCGACATGACGAACTAAAAGCTACTAATTAATTCTACTGTACCCAAACATGCATAATGAGCTTGTAAATCAGAAATGATTTTCTTAATAGATAAGAGTGCGTTGGTGCCTTTTGGAAGGATTGCTAAATACACTACATAACCCTTGGAAAATAAGAGCATAGATATGTTCGAAGTGCAAAGGGATCTTTGGGGTACAGATACAAAAGTCACTTTGCAGCAATGGAGGATAACAAAGCCATACACATTCAAATATAGCACTGAAGTTCCTTTGGAGAGGAGTAGAATTGAAAGGGGAGAAGTTATATAAAACCTGTATCGAACCTTGTGTGATTGCCCAATGAGGTGATATTGTGGTATGCCGATATCTCATAACGCTATATAGGATTTCCAGTGGTTACTGGTGCTGTCATTGTTGTAAAAGCTATTGTAAATATTGTTGTTTTAAAATATGCTTTCGGGTGAAAAGCTCACACTAAAATAAGTTTCTGACCCGCTCAGTACAACAAAATAGAGAGAACATTGGTGGGATGTAGCTGAGGATATTAGATTTGGTGGGGAGATGCTGAGCATAATAGATTGGAAGGAAGAAGCTGAGGGTAATATGTGCGGTAAGGAGCAGCTGAGAATATTAAGTTGGGGTTGGGATGAGCTGAGGATATTGGGAGTAGTGGGGAGGAGCTGAGGATATTCGGTCGGGTGTGGAGGGTCTGAGGATATTGTGTGGAGTGTGGAGGAGCTGAGGATATTGCGTGGGGTGTGGAGGAGCTAAGGATATTGCGTGGGGTGTAGAGGAGCTGAGGATATTGGGTGGGGTGGGGAGGAGCTGAAGATATTGTGTGGAATAGATAGCGTCCATTTCTGTGGGATTGATTTGAGGATGTTGGATGCGGTGAGTAGGGTCGGAGGAAATTGGGGTGATGGAGAGGAGCTAAGGATATTTGATGCATTGTTAGATATGGAGTGACTCAAAGTGAGGCTGATGTAAACAGAGCGACGGTTCTTGTAGTACATATAAATAATATCTTCACCAACGCTCCTGATGCAGCGGTACAAAGTTACATAACGTAAGAAATAGGAGCAGGAGCAGCTCAATTGGCTCCTCGAGCCTGCTCCCCTATTTAACCTTCCGAATTACTAATCAAATTCCCAAACCTCACACAGCTATAGATGGCTGCCTTTACTGATCATTATTGCTTTTTAATCAATGAACAGATCTTTTCATCCTATATTGAAGAGGCTTTTCTCTAAAGGAGATTCACAGTAGACAATAGAAGACATGCAGCCTGTGCAGTTGTTGCAAGTGATCTTTAATGTAGATGAATGCCAGATGAAACACTTTCTTGGGAATCTAGATATATAAATCTGGAAATATCCAGTTATTGTTGTTGATGATACAGATTTTGAAAAGGCGTTTGACAAACTATCACTTAAAAGACTAGTTCATAAATTTCTACCCCATAGGATTAAAGGGCCAGTGAAGCATGGACATGACAATGGCTGAGAGACAGATAACAGAGAGTATTGGTGACTGGTTGTTGTTCAGACTGAAGGGTGCTATACCGCTGTCCACCTCAGGGGTCGGTGACAGCAGGACTACTTTTTATATATTTATTCATCAACTACATTTGCGTATATAGTGTATCATTTTATCTTTTATCGATGATACAACATGAAGAAGTGCAGTACACAATGAGGACAATAGGGATATACTGCTGGAGGTAATAGACTGACTAGTGAAAATCAGAAAGTTTAATAAGTTCATCAGTAAAACGCACAATTAATTAATACTATACAATTAATTCTAATTCCTGCCTTTCAATTTATCGCCTCACTCTATTAACTGCTATATATTCTGCATTAATCGAATAACATATAAATGGAGCCTAAAACAGGTCTTAAATGCCCAGCAAATATATTCATGCTGGAGGGCCTGAGAACAATAGAGAAGTCCCTGACCTGATCCTACACTTCCAGGATGGTGTTTGTATCCAAATTCCAACCATTCGCTTGGAACATAGAAACATAGAAACATAGAAAATAGTTGCAGGAGTAGTCCATTCGGCGCTTCTAGCCTGCAGCACCATTCAAAGAGTCCATGGCTGAAGATGCAACTTCAGTACCCCATTCCTGTTTCTCGCAATACTCCTTGAGCCCCCTAGTAGTAAGAACTTCATCTAAATCTTTTGAATATATTTAGTGAATTGTCCTGAACAACTTTCTGTTGTAGAGAATTCCACAGGTTCACCACTCTCTGGGTGAAGAAGTTTCTCCTCATCTCGGTCCTAAATGGCTTACCCCTTATCCTTAGACTATGATCCCTTGGTTGTAGACTTCGCCAACATTGGGAACATTCTTCATGCATCTAACCTGTCTGAACCCAACCGAAACAAACCTGGCCCCAACCGAACCAAACTCGGCTCCAACCAAACCGACCCCGGTCCCACACCATACCTTGATCCCAGTAGAGGAACAGAGAGAAAAAGAGAGATCGCGTGTCAGTGGGGAAGTCAGTGAAAGACAGAGAGATAGAGAATGAGAGAGAGACAGAGCAAGAGAGAAAGAGAGAGAGAGAGTGGGAGTGACAGAGGGTCAGCTAGCGTGGGAAGCTAGAGAGAGAGAGAAATACAGAGACGGAGAGAGAGAGAGAGAGAGAGAGAGAGAGAGAGAGAGAGAGAGAGAGAGAGAGAGAGAGAGAGAGAGACAGGCAGAACTACACAGAAAGACAGAGAGCGTGACAGAGAGATAGGCAGAGAGAGACAGAGCGAGACAACGAGAGAGCGAAATAGAGGGAGAGAGAGAGAGAGTGAGAGAGGAATAGACACAGATAGATAGAGAGGGATAGACACAGATAGAGAGAGAGAGAGAGATAGAGACAGAGAGATAGAGAGACAGGGAGAGAGAGACAGACAAAGGCAGACGGACAAAGCGAGAGAGAGACACACACAGAGAACGAGAGAGACAGAGACAAAGATAGTGGGAGAGACAGAGAGCGATAGAGTGAGACTCAGAGAGAGAGGGTGAATGAGACAGAGGCAGAGAGAAAGAAAGAAAGAGGCAGAGCGAGACAGACAGACAGAGAGAGACAAGCACAAAGAGAAAGATACCGAGAGAGAGAGAGAGAGAGCGAGCGAGAGAGAGAGAGAGAAAGAGAGAGAAAGACAGCGATAGAGACAGACTGAGCGAGAGAGGGAGAGAGAGAGAGATAGAGACAGATAGATAGATAGAGAGAGAGACAGAGAGCAAAAGAGCGAGAATGTGAGAGGGAGACAGGCAGACAGAGAGAGAGATGGTGAGAGAGAGACAGACAGAGAGAGACAGTGAGAGAGATAGAAAGAGAGAAAGTGAGAGGGAGCAAGAGAAAGAACCAGAGAGTGAAAGACTGTGAGGGAAAGCAAGAGAGATAGAGAGAATGAGATAGAGAAAGATAATTAAAGAAAGACAAAGTGAGAGACAGGGTGAAAGAGAGAGATAGAGAGAGAGATAGAGAGAGATAGAGAGAGATAGAGAGAGAGAGATAGAGAGGGCGAGAGAGAGTGAAAGCTAGAAACATATAAAGAGATATAGATGTATAGATAGGCAAAGAGAGCGAGAGAGTGAGAGAGACAGAGAGAGAGAGGAGAGAGAGAGAGAGAGAGAGAGAGAGAGAGAGAGAGAGAGATACACAGATAGAGAGAAATTCAGTGACAGAGATATATAGAGAGTCAGAGAGGCACAGAGAGAGAGAGAGAGGGAGAGAGAGAGAGAGAGAGAGAGATAGAGAGAGAGAGAGAGTGGATGACAGAAAGCGAGAAAGACAGAGATGGAGTATTTCAGACATAGGCAGATAGAGAAACAGAGAAACAGAGAGATACAGAGAGAGAGAGATACAGAGAGGGAGAGACAGACAGAACTAGAGAATCAGAGTGAGAGAGCTAAAGAGAGAGAGAGACAGAGAGAGCGATAGCGAGAGACTGATAGAAATTGAGAGACAGAGAGGACGAGACAGAGAAAGGGACAGAGAGAGAGACAGACAGACAGAGAGTGAGAATGAGAGAGAGAGAGAGAGAGAGAGAGAGACGGAGAGAGTCGGAGATAGGCAGACAGAGAGAGACAGAGACAGAGACAGAGAGAGCGAGTGAGAGAGCGAGAGACAGAGATCGCGAGAGAGAGACAGATAGAGAGAGAGAGAGACAAAGAGAGAGAGAGATCGAATGAGAGAGACAGAGAGAGAGAGACATAGAGAGAGACATAGAGAGAGAGAGAAAGCGAGAGAGAGAGAGAGAGACAGATAGCGAGAAAGGGATAGGCAGAGATTGAGAGACATGCAGAGACAGAGATATAGAGTTGGAGATAGAGAGAGACAGTGAGAGAGAGAGACAGACAGAGTGAGAGAGAGACAGTGAGAGAGGAAAAGACAGAGAGCGACACAAACAAAGAGAGTGAGAGAGAGAGAGACAGAGAGAGAGAGAGGCATAGAGAAAGGGAATGAGAGACAGAGACAAATACAGAGCGAGAGAGAGAGAGAGACAGGCAGAGAGGGAGAGAGAGAGAGACAGACATAGAGAGAGAGGGAAGGAGACAGATAGCGAGAGATAGATAGATCGAGATATATAGAGTGCGAGGGAGGAACAGTGATCGAGAAAGTGAGAGACAAAGAGGGAGATAGAGAAAGAGGGACAGATAGAGAGAGAAAAAGAGAGACAGAGACAGAGAGAGAAAGACATAAAGAGAGAAAGAAAAAGAGAAAGAGACTGAGAGAGAGTCAGAGAGAGAAACTGAGAGACAGATGGACAGCGAGAGAGAGAGCGACACAGAGAGAGAGAGAAAGAGCAAGACACAGAGAGCGCGAGAGAGAGTCAGAGAGAGAAAGACAGAGAGAGAGAAAGAGAGCGAGAGAGAGTGAGAGAGTGACAAAGAGAGAAAGAGACAGAGAGATAGAGGCAGAGACATAGAGAGAGACAGAGCGAGGCAGAAACAGGACAGAGAGAGAGAGAGAGACAGAGAGAGGGATGTAGAGAGATAGTGAGATAGAGGGAGAGAGAGATAGAGAGAGATACAGAGAGAGAGAGAGAGAGAGAAAGTGAGAGACAGAGAGAGAGACAGAGACGGACACAGAGTGCGACAGAGAGTGAGAGGGAGAGCGAGAGTGAGAGACAGGATGAGGCAGAGAGAGATAAAGAGACGGAGAGAGATCGACAGACAGATATAGAGAGACAGAGATAGGCAGACAGACAGAGAGAGAGAGAGACACACACAGACAGAGAGAGAAAGAGAGAGAGAGAGCGAGAGTGATGGAACAAGAGAGAGAGGGACAGAGCGACAGGGAGAGAGAGATAGAGATACAGAGAGAGAGAGAGAGAGAGGGAGAGAAAGAGAGAGAAAGACAGCGATAGAGATAGACAGAGCGAGAGAGAGAGAGAGAGATAGAGACATATATAGAGAAAGAGAGAGACAGAGAGCAAAAGAGTGAGAAAGTTAGAGGGAGACAGGCAGACAGAGAGAGAGATGGTGAGAGAGAGACAGACAGAGAGAGACAGTGAGAGAGATAGAAAGAGAGAACGTGAGAGGGAGCAAGAGCGAGAGACAGAGAGTGAAAGACAGTGAGGGAAAGCAAGAGAGATAGAGAGAATGAGATAGAGATGGACAGAGAGATAGTGGCATAGAGAGAGACAGAGAGAGTGAGAGACAGAGAGACATTGACAGAGAGAGAGAGAGAGAGACAGACAGAGAGAGAGAGGCATAGAGTGAGAGACAGAGAGAGAGAGAGAGAAAGTGAGAAAGAGATAGAAATATACACAGATAGAGAGAAATTCAGAGACAGATACATATAGAGAATCAGAGAGACACAGAGAGAGAGAGAAAGAAAGAGAGAGAGAGAGAGAAAGACAGAGATGGAGTATTTCAGAGATAGGCAGATAGAGGGACAGAGAAAGAGAGAGATACAGAGAGAGAGAGATACAGAGAGAGAGAGACAGACAGAGCGAGAGAATCAGATGTGAGAGATATAAAGAGAGAGAGAGACAGAGAGAGAGATAGCGAGAGACTGACAGGAACTGAGAGACAGAGAGGACGAGACAGAGAAAGGGACAGAGAGAGAGAGACAGAGAGACAGAGAGTGAGAAACAGAGAGAGAGCAACGGAGAGAGTCAGAGATAGGCAGACAGAGAGAGAAACAGAGAGAGAGACAGAGAGAGAGACAGAGAGAGTGAGAGACAAAGAGAGATTGACAGAGAGAGAGAGAGAGAGACAAAGATAGGGAGGCATAGAGAGAGAACGTGAGAGAGAGAGAAAGAGAGAAAGAGATAGAGACAGATAGCGAGAAAGGGCTAGGCAGATATTGAGAGACAAGCAGAGACAGAGATATAGAGGCAGAGATAGAGAGATAGACAGAGAGACAGTGAGAGAGACAGAGAAAGACAGAGTGAGAGAGAGAGAGTGAGAGAGGAAAAGACAGAGAGCGAGAGAGACACACACAAAGAGAGTGAGAGAGAGAAACAGAGAGGGAGAGGCATAGAGAAAGAGAAGGAGAGACAGAGTAAAATATAGAGCGAGAGAGAGAGAGACAGGGAGAGAGAGAGGGAGAGAGACAGGCAGCGACAGAGAGAGAGACAGGCAGAGAGAGTGAGAGAAAGAGAGAGAGAGAGTGAGAGAGACATAGAGAGAGAGAGATATAGAGACAGATAGCGAGAGATAGAGAGATAGAGATATATAGAGTGGGAGAGAGGCACAGTGATCGAGAAAGAGAGAGACAGAAAGGGAGATAGAGAAAGATGGACAGATAGAGAGAGAAAGGGAGAGACAGAGACAGAGAGAGAAAGACTGAAAGAGAGAAAGAAAACAGAGAAATAGACTGGGAGAGTGTCTGGGAGAGAGAGAAAAACTGAAAGACAGATGGACAGCGAGAGAGAGAGCGACCGAGAGAGAGAGAAAGAGCAAGACACAAAGAGAGCGAGAGAGAGTCAGAGAGAGAAAAACAGAGAGATAAAGAGAGCGAGAGAGAGTGAGAGACAGAGAGAGAGAGAAAGAGACAGAGATAGAGGTAGAGAGATAGAGAGAGACAGAGCGAGGCAGAAACAGGACAGAGAGAGAGAGAGAGAGACAGAGAGATAGAGGGATAGAGAGATATAGAGACACAGAGAGAGAAGAGAGAGAGAGAGAGAGAGAGAGGACCTGGGATTAAATAACTGTTCAGTGCACCTGCAACCTTTTGACATAATATCTGTACAATATATCATATGTACCATACAAATGTACCGTCTTTGTGTACCTGATTTCTGTTGGAGGTTATACTCGTGCACTTCATTACCCATGTAAGGACTGCAAATAGAACACAATCTCTACATGGGGTTGGGGGAAGAGGGAAGTGGATGGTCATGGACTCACGCTAACAAACCAACCAGGACGAACAAGTCCGAGGTTACTGGCAATGGTTTTGGAAATGCTTGGGGGTGGGGGAAGGTGGTGGTGAGATGTTATGTATTGTCCAGTTACATTATATCTAAAAGTACAATGGTGCGTCACTGAGGGTGCGGTGGTGGGAGACCTGAAAGTACCTGCAAGACAGAGTATAGAAGGCTGCCCAGCACACCTGAGCGGCACTCTGGAGTTAACAATAAAGGACTAAAGTCACATCAATTAAAACAAAACCAGATCATGTGGAGTCAGTGATTTGAGTGCTAAATACATCACATTGGCCATTTTACGCCAGGACTCTTGTTGCAGAGTCCGAAACTGAGAGAGACAGAGAGAGAGAGAAAGAGAGAGAGAGAGAGACATACAGAGAGAGAAGAGAGTGAGAGAGAGAGACAGAGATGGAGAGGGAGACAGACAAAGTTAGAGAGAAAGGGAAAGAATAGAGCGACAGATAGACAGAGAGTGAGAGAGGTAGAGCGAGACAGAGACAGAGCGAGAGAGAGAGATAGAGATAGAGAGATACAGATAGAGAGAGAGAGACAGGTGGGGAGAGAGAGACTGAGAGACAGAGACAGATGGAGATAGAGTGAGAGTGAAAAACAGTGGGAGAGAGAGATAGACAGACAGAGAGAATGAAAGAGAGAGAGAGAGAGAGACAGAGAGAGTGAGAGAGAGGGAGACAGAGAGAGAGACAGAGAGAGAGAGAATTCAGAGACAGGCAGACAGCGAGAGATAGAGATAGAGACACAGAGAGAGAGGGACAGAGAGAGAGGAGAGAGAGAGACAGAAAGAGAGACAGAGTGAGAGCAACAGAGAGCGAGAGAGACAGAGAGAGAGAGTGACAGAGAGAGAGAGAGGGAATGATGGAGATAGAGAGAGGCAGAGAGAGAGCGAGAGAGAGAGAGAGAGGAGAGAGAGAGAGAGAGAGAGACCGGCTGTGCGAGAGTCAGAAAGAGTGAGAGAGGTACAGAGGGAATGAGAGCGAGAGAGAGAGAGAGAGAGAGAGAGAGAGAGAGAGAGAGCGAGAGAGAGAGAGAGAGAGAGAGAGAGAGAGAGGAGAGAGAGAGAGAAAGAGTTAGAGAGAGAGAGAGAGAGAGAGAAGAGCGCGAGATATCGAGAGTGAGATAGGCATAGCGAGAGAAAGACAGGGTGAGAGAGAGAGACACACAGAGATAGAGAGTAAGACAGAGACAGACAGAGAGACAGAGAGAGACAGTGGGAAAGAGAGATAGAGAGGCAGTGAGAGAAAGTCAGAGAGAGAAAAACAGAGCGACACGAGACAAAGAGAGCGAGAGAGATACACATAGATAGCGAGAGAGAGAGAGAGAGAGGGAGAGAGATAGACATAGAGAGATAGAGATGTAGACAGACAAAGTAGACACACACACACACAAACAGACAGACAGAGCGAGAGAGAGAGACTGACAGAGACAGAGAGGGAGAGAGAAAGAGAAAGATTAGAGCGCTAGATTGGCAGAGAGTGAGAGATCGAGAGAGACAGAGACAGAACGAGGGAGAGAGATAGAGAGACAGATAGAGAGAGAGAGACAGAGAGAGATAGGCAGCGAGAGAGAAAGAGAGAGACAGAGAGAGACAGAGAAAAATACAAAGCGAGAGAGAGAGACAGAGAGAATGAGAGACAGATCGAGAAAAAGAAAGACTGAGATCGAGAGAGAGAAAGCGAGACAGAGAAACGGCGTGAGAGAAATGCAGAGAGAGAGCGAGAGAGGCAGAGAGAGAGAGAGAGAGAGAGAGAGAGACCGGCTGTGAGAGAGTCAGAAAGAGTGAGAGAGGTACAGAGGGAATGAGAGTTACAGAGAGAGAGAGAAGAGAGAGAGAGAGAGAGAGAGAGAGAGAGAGAGAGAGAGAGAGAGAGAGAGAGAGAGAGAGAGAGAGAGAGAGAGAGAGAGTGTAGGATAGGCATAGCGAGAGAGAGAGAGACAGAGTGCGAGAGAGAAGCACACAGAGATAGAGAGAAAGACAGGGAGACAGACAGGGAGACAGAGAGAGAGACAGAGGGAAAGAGAGATAGAGAGGCAGTGAGAGAAAGTCAGAGAGAGAAAAAGAGAGAGACACGAGACAAAGAGAGAGAGAGATACACACAGATAGCGAGAGAGAGAGAGAGACAGAGATCGAGACAGACAACATAGACACACACACACACACAGACAGACAGAGCGAGAGAGAGAGAAGAGAGAGAGAAGAGAGAGAGACTGACAGAGATAGAGAGGAAGAGAGACAGAGATAGAGAGAGAAAGAGATAGACATAGAGCGCAAGATTGGCAGAGAGGGAGCGATCGAGAGAGACAGAGACAGAAGTAGGGAGAGAGATAGAGAGACAGAGAGACACAGATAGAGAGAGAGAGACAGATAGAGAAAGAGACAGAGAGATAGAGATAGATGGAGATAGAGATAGAGTGAGAGACAGAGAGAGAGAGAGACAGAGAGAGACAGACGGACAGAGAGAGAGAAAAAGAGAGAGAGTGAGAGTGAGAGACAGGTAGAAAGAGAAAGAGAAATAGATAGAGCGACAGAGAGCCAGAGAGATAGAGAGAGTAAGAGACAGAAAGAGAGAAAGACACAGAGCTAGGGAGACAGAGAGATAGAGAGAAACACAGAGAGAGAGAGTGAGAGAGCGATTCAGAGAGAGAGAGACAGAGAGAGCGATAGAGAATCAGAGACAGAGAGCGAGAGAGACAGAGAGAGAGGTAGCGAGATAGAGAGTGACACAAACAGAGTAAGAGACAGAGAGAATGACACTGAGAGAGAGAGAGAGAGAAAGAGAAATAAAGAGAGAGTGAGAGAGAGAAATAGAGCGATACAGAGAGCGAGAAAGTGAGAATGTGTGATGGAGAGAGAGAGTCAGAGATAGGCAGACAGGGAGAGATAGAGCGAGAGAGATACACAGATGGAGAGAGACAGAGAGATGGAAAGAAAGTGACAGAGAGAGAGAGAAACAGAGAGAGAAAGAGAAACAGAGAGACAGAGAGAAAGACAGATAGAGAGACAGAGAGAGAGTCAGTGAGAGAGAGAGAGAGAGAGAGACCGGCTGTGCGAGATTCAGAAAGAGTGAGAGCGGTACAGAGGGAATGAGAGCGAGAGAGAGAGAGAGAGAGAGCGAGAGAGAGAGAGAGAGAGAGAGAGAGAGAGAGAGAGAGAGAGAGAGAGAGAGAAAGAGTTAGAGAGAGAGAGAGAGAGAAGAGCGCGAGATATCGAGAGTGAGATAGGCATAGCGAGAGAAAGACAGGGTGAGAGAGAGAGACACACAGAGATAGAGAGTAAGACAGTGAGACAGACAGAGAGACAGAGAGAGACAGTGGGAAAGAGAGATAGAGAGGCAGTGAGAGAAAGTCATAGAGAGAAAAACAGAGCGACACGAGACAAAGAGAGAGAGAGAGAGATACACATAGATAGCGAGAGAGAGAGAGAGAGAGGGAGAGAGAGAGAGAGAGACATAGAGAGATAGAGATGTCGACAGACAAAATAGACACACACACACACACAGACAGACAGACAGAGCGAGAGAGAGAGACTGACAGAGACAGAGAGGGAGAGAGAAAGAGAAAGACATAGAGCGCTAGATTGGCAGAGTGAGAGATCGAGAGAGAGAGACAGAAGGAGGGAGAGAGATAGAGAGACAGATAGAGAGAGAGAGACAGAGAGAGATAGGCAGCGAGAGAGAAAGAGAGAGACAGAGAGAGACAGAGAAAATACAAAGCGAGAGAGAGAGACAGAGAGAATGAGAGACAGATCGAGAAAAAGAGAGACTGAGATCGAGAGAGAGAAAGCGAGACAGAGAAACAGCGAGAGAGAAAATCAGAGAGAGAGCGAGAGAGGCAGAGAGAGAGAGAGAGAGAGAGAGAGAGACCGGCTGTGAGAGAGTCAGAAGGAGTGAGAGAGGTACAGAGGGAATGAGAGTTACAGAGAGAGAGAGAGAGAGAGAGAGAGAGAGAGAGAGAGAGAGAGAGAGAGAGAGAGAGAGAGAGAGAGAGAGAGAGAGAGAGAGAGAGAGAGAGAGAGAGAGAGTAGGATAGGCATAGCGAGAGAGAGAGAGACAGAGTGCGAGAGAGAAACACACAGAGATAGAGAGAAAGACAGGGAGACAGACAGGGAGACAGAGAGAGAGAGAGAGAGGGAAAGAGAGATAGAGAGGCAGTGAGAGAAAGTCAGAGAGAGAAAAACAGAGAGACACGAGACAAAGAGAGAGAGAGATACACACAGATAGCGAGAGAGAGAGAGAGACAGAGATCGAGACAGACAACATAGACACACACACAAACACACAGACAGACAGAGCGAGAGAGAGAGAAGAGAGAGAGACTGACAGAGATAGAGAGGGAGAGAGACAGAGATAGAGAGAGAAAGAGAAAGACATAGAGCGCAAGATTGGCAGAGAGGGAGCGATCGAGAGAGACAGAGACAGAAGTAGGGAGAGAGATAGAGAGACAGAGAGACACAGATAGAGAGAGAGAGACAGATAGAGAAAGAGACAGAGAGATAGAGATAGATGGAGATAGAGATAGAGTGAGAGACAGAGAGAGAGAGAGACAGAGAGAGACAGACGGACAGAGAGAGAGAAAAAGAGAGAGAGTGAGAGTGAGAGACAGGTAGAAAGAGAAAGAGAAATAGATAGAGCGACAGAGAGCCAGAGAGATAGAGCGAGTAAGAGACAGAAAGAGGGAAAGACAGAGAGCTAGGGAGACAGAGAGATAGAGAGAAACAGAGAGAGAGAGAGTGAGAGAGCGATTCAGAGAGAGAGAGAGAGACAGAGAGAGCGATAGAGAATCAGAGACAGAGAGGGAGAGAGACAGAGAGAGAGGTAGCGAGATAGAGAGTGACACAAACAGAGTAAGAGACAGAGAGAATGAGACTGAGGAGAGAGAGAGAGAGAGAGACAGAGAAATAAAGAGAGAGTGAGAGAGAGAAAGAGAGCGATACAGAGAGCGAGAAAGTGAGAATGTGTGATGGAGAGAGAGAGTCAGAGGTAGGCAGACAGGGAGAGATAGAGCGAGAGAGATACACAGATGGAGAGAGACAGAGAGATGGAAAGAAAGTGACAGTGAGAGAGAAACAGAGAGAGAAAGAGAAACAGAGAGACAGAGAGAAAGACAGATAGAGAGACAGAGAGAGAGTCAGAGAGAGAGAAAAAACAGAGAGACGGATAGACAAAGCGAGAGAGACAGAGAGCGAGAGAGAGAGAGCGAGAGTGTGAAAACAGAGAGAGAGAGATATAGAGAGACAGAGAGGGAGACAGACAGGCAGAGTGACACAGAGAGAGTGTGAGAGAGAGAGAGAGAGACAGAGAGAGAGAAAAACAGAGAGAGAGAGAGAGACAGAGAGGGAGATAGAGAGAGACAGAGCGATAAATAAGACTGATCGCGAGAGAGAGACAGAGAGAGGGAGACAGACAGAGAGCGAGAGAGAGAGAATGACAGAAAGTGAGAGACAGAGTGGGAGAGAGAGTGTATTTGTGTGTGCCTCTCTTTTCGGTCTCTCTCTCTCTGCGTAGTTTCTGGTATTGACACAATGCTACGGGAGAGAGGCGGAGCAGTGGGATTTTTGGGGGATTGAGTCAGGGCTATTGCGAGAGTGTGGGGCGGCAGTGTGATTAGATTGTGATTGATACGAGGGCATGTGGAGAGAGCGGGGTCGTGGGATTAGTTTGGGGATTAATACACGGCAATGGGGAGAAAGCAGGGCAGTGGGATTATTTTGGGGATGGAAATATGGCTAAGGGGGGGAGAGAGTAGGACAGTGGGATTAGTTTGCGATTGATACAGGGCTAAGGGGAGGAGAGCGGGGCAGTGGGATTAGTTTGGGGATTGATACAGGGCGAAGGGGAAAGAGCGGGGCAGTGGGATTAGTTTGGGGATTGATAGAGGTCGGAAGGAAGAGAGGGTGGGTCAGTGGAATTAGTTTGGGATTGATACAGGCTTATCGGGAGCGAGCAGGACGTGGGATTAGTTTGGCATTGATACAGGGCTTTGGGGCACGAGTGGGGCAGTGGGATTAGTTTGGGTGAGATTGAGCTGCCATTTTACATGAGATGTGTGGTGGACATTTTAATACCAGGATTCATATTGCAGAGACGGAGAGAGAGAGAGAGACAGAGAGACAGGAGAGAGAGAGAGAGAGAGAGAGAGAGAGAGAGAGAGAGAGAGAGAGAGAGAGAGAGAGAGAGAGAGAGAGAGAGAGAGAGAGAGAGAGAGAAAAAGAGAGAAGACAGAGATAGAGAAAGACTGAACGTGAGAGACAGAGAGAGAGAGACACAGAGAGGGAGACAGACAACCAGAGAGACAGAGACAGAGAGCGAGAGAGATGAGACAGAGAGCGCGAGAGACAGAGAGAGACGAAGACAGAGAGAGACAGAGTGAGAGAGAGAAACAGAGAGAGGTAGCGACAGAGAGCGAGAGAGAGAGAGAGCCAGAGAGATAGAGACAGAGTTAGAGACAGGCAGACAAACAGGAGGGGAGACAGAGAGAGAGAGGGAGAAAGACAGACAGAGTGAGAGAGAGTGAGAGAGAGAGAGGCAAAGGCAGAAAAGACAGTGAGAAAGAGAGACAGAGACAGACATAGAAAGAGAGAGAGAGAAATAGAGAAGAGAGTGAGACGGAGCGACTAAGAAATACATAGATAAAGAGAGAGACAGAGAGAGACAGAGAGATAGAGACAGATAGTGAGATATAGAGTGAGATAGATATATATATAGAGGGAGAGAGAGATACATAGAGAGACAGAGAGAGACAAAGAGAGAGACAGAGAGAGAAGGAAAGATAGAGAGAGAGTGACAGAGATAGAAGAGAAAGATATAGAAATATCGAAACATAGAAAACAGGTGCAGGATTAGGACATTCGGCCCTTCGAGCCTGCACCGCCATTCAATGAGTTCATAGCTGAACATGTAACTTCAGTACCCCATTCCTCCTTTCTCGCCATACCCCTTGATCCCCCGAGTAGTAAGGGCTACAACTAACGCTTTTTTGAATATATTTAGTGAATTGGCCTCAACAACTTCTGTGGTAGAGAATTCCACAGGTTCACCACTCTCTGGGTGAAGAGGTTTCACCTCATCTCGGTTCTAAATGGCTTACCCCTTATCCTGAGACGGTGACTCCTGGTTCTGGACTTCCCCAACATGAATAAGAACATATGAACATAAGAATTAGGAACAGGAGTCGGCCATCTAGCCCCTCGAGCCTGCTCCGACAGCCAACAAAATCATGGCTGATCTCGCCGTGGACTCAGCTCCACATACCCGCTCGCTCACCATAACTCTTAATTCCCTTATTAGTAAAACATCTCCCGATCTGTGATTTGAATATATTCAATGAGCTACCCTCAACTGCTTCCTTGGGCAGAGAATTCCACAGATTCACAACACTCTGGGAGAAGAAATTCCTTCTTTACTCGGTTTTAAGTTGGCTCCCACACATTTTGAGGCTTTGCCCCCTAGTTCTAGTCTCCCCGACAAGTGGAACAATCTCTCTGCTTATATCCCCTTCATTATTTTAAATGTTTCTGTAAAATCACCCTTCATCCTTCTGAACTCCAACGAGTAAATTCCCAGTCTGCTCAATCTATCATCACAAGGTAACCCTCTCATCTCCGGAATCAGCATAGTGAATCGTCTCTTTACCCCTTCCAAAGCTAGTATATCCTTCCTTAAGTACGGTGACCAAAACTGTACGTCGTGCTCGAGGTGCGGCCTCACTCATACCCTGTACAGTTGCAGCAGGAACTCCCTGCGTTTTACTCCATCCCTTTCGCAATGAAGGCCAACATTCCATTCGCCTCCTTGAATACGTACTGCACCTGCAAACTAACTTTTTGGGATTGATGCACAAGGACCCCCAGCTCCCTCTGCAAAGAAGCATGTTGTAATTTCTCCCCATTCAAATAATATTCCCTTTTACTGTCATTTTCCCCCAAGGTGGATGACCTGAAATTTTTCGACATTGTATTCCATCTGCGAAACCACAGCCCATTCACTTAACCTATCTAAATCGCTTTGCAGCATCTCTGTGTCCTCTGCACAACCCGCTTTCCCACTAATCTTCGTTTCATCTGCAAATTCGGTTACACTGCACTCTGCCCACTCTTCCAAGTCATCTATGTATATTGTAAACAGTTGTGGTCCCAGCACCGATTCCTGTGGCATACCACTAATCACCGATTTCCAACACGAAAAGGACCCATTTATTCCGACACTCTGCTTTCTGTTAGCCAGCCAATTTTCGATCAATGCTAATACATTTCCTCTGACTCCTCGTAGCTTTATCTTCTGATGTAACCTTTTGTGTGGCGCCTTATCGAATGCCTTTTGGAAATCTAAATACACCACATCCATCGGTACACCTCTATCCACCATGTTCGTTATATCCTCAAAGAATTTCAGTAAATTAGTTACACATGATTTCCCCTTCATGAATCCATGTTGCATCTGCTTGATTGCACTATTTCTATCTAGATGTCCCGTGATTTCTTCCTTAATGATAGCTTCAAGCATTTTCCCCACTACAGATGTTAAAATAACCGGCCTATAGTTACCTGCATTTTGTCTGCCACCTTTTTTAAACAGAGGCGTTACATTAGCTGCTTTCCAATCCGATGGCACCTGCCCAGAGTCCAGAGAACTTTAGTAGATTGTAACGAATGCATCTGCTATAACTTCCGCCATCTCTTTTAGTACACTGGGATACATTTCATCAGGACCAGGGGATTTTTCTACTTTGAGTCCCATTAGCCTGCCCAGAACTAATCCCCTAGTGATAGTGATTGTCTCATGGTCCTCCCTTCCCACATTTCCGTGACCAGCAATTTTTGGCATGGTTTTTGTGTCTTCCACTACGAAGACCGAAGCAATATTATTGTTTAAGGCCTCAGCCATTTCCACATTTCCCATTATTAAATCCCCTTTCTCATCTTCTAACGGACTTCCATTTACTTTAGTCACTCTTTTCCGTTTTATACATTGGTAAAAGCTTTTCCTATCTGTTTTAAGTTTTGCGCAAGTTTACATTCGTAATGTATCTTATCCTTCTTTAGTGCTTTTTCGTCATTCTTTGCTGTCGTTTAAATTTTTCCCAATCTTCTAGTTTTCCACTATCCTTGGCCACCTTATACGCATTGGTTTTGAATTTGATACTCTCCTTTATTTCCTTGGTTATCCGCGGCTGGTTATCACTTCACTTACCGCCCTTCTTTTTCAATGGAAGATATTTTTGTTGCGCATTATGGAAGTCTCCTTAAAATCCTCCCCTGTTCCTCATTTGCGCCAAATTTAGTCTTTGTTCCCAGTCTACTTTACTCAAGTCTGCCCTCATCCCACTGTTGTCCCCTTTGTTTAAGAATAGTACGCTCGTTTGAGACAGAACTTCCTCACCCTCAATCTGTTTTACAAGTTCAACCATAACGTGATCACTCATTCCGAGAAAATAATTTACTTGGAGATCGTTTATTTTTCCTGTCTCATTACACAGGACCAGATCTAAGATAGCTTGCTCCCTTGTAGATTCTGTAACATACTGTTCTACCAAACAATGCCGTATGCATTCTATGAATTACTCCTCAAGGCTACCCAGTGCGATTTGATTTTACCAATCGATATGTAGGTTAACATTCCCCAAGATTACTTCCGTTCCTTTTTCACATGCTTCCATTATTCCCTTGATTATTGTCCGCCCCACCATGAAGTTATTATTAGGGGGCCTATAAACTACGCCTAACAGTGACTTTTTCCCCTTACTGTCTCTAATCTGCACCCACGATGATTCAACATTTCGTTCTTTACAGCCAATATCATCTCCCACAACTGCCCTAATATCATCCTTTATTAACAGAGCTACAACACCTGCTTTCCCTTCTTGTCTATCTTTCCGAATTGTCAAATACCCCTGTTTGTTTAATTCCCAGTCTTGACCACCCTGGAACCACGTTTCTGTAGTGGCCACCAAATCATGCCCATTTGTAATGATTTGTGCCGTCAACTCATTTACCTTATTATGAATGCTACGTGCGTTTAGGTAGAGTTCTTTAATACTAGTTTTGAAACCATGATTTTTAGTTTTGACCCCACCTGCAGCCCCTTTATATTCATACATATTGTCCCTTCATATCCCCTTTTGAATTACACTTACCCCAGTGCTACTCTGCTTGTCGCCTCCTACCTATTGCATTCTTTCTTGGGGTTCTGTTCATCTGAGCTCTCACCCACTCTAACTAGCTCAGAGACCTCTCCTGGGTTCCCATCCCCTTGCCAAGCTGGTTTAAAGTCCTCCCAAAACCACCTATCAAAACCACCCGCGAGAACATTGATCCGGTCTCTGTTGAGGTGTAACCTTTCGGACTTGTACAGGTCCCACCTTCCCCAGAAGCGATCCCAATTGTTCAGGAAACTAAAGCCCTCCCTGCTACACCAACGGAAAATGGAGAGCACCAGTTCCAACTGTCACAGGATGGGAGAGTACAGAGCACCAGTTCCAACTGTCGCAGGAGAGAGAGGGGAGAGCCCCAGCTCCAACTATCGCAGGATGGGAGAGTGGAGACCACCAGTTCGAAATGTTACAGGAAGGGAGAGTGGAGAACACCAGATCCAACTGTCGCAGGAGAGAGATTGGAGAGCACCAGCTCCAACTGTCGCAAGAGAGAGAGTGGTGAGCACCAGCTCCAACTGTCACAGGACATATAGCAAGGGGGAGATGGAGATAGAGACAGAGAGAAATAGACAGACAGACAGAGAGAGACAGACAGAGAGAGCGAGAGAAGGAAAGACAGATAGAGCGACAGTCGCAGAGAGAGAAAAACAGAGACTGGCAGAGAGAAAGAGAGAGAGAGGTTGAGACAGATAGAGAGAGAGACTGAGAGAGAGAGCGAGCGAGAGAGTGAGAGAGAGAGGGAGACAGAGTGCAAGAAAGAGACACGGAGAGAGAGACAGAGAGAGAGACAGAGAGAGAGAGAGATAGCGAGAGCGAGACAGGCACAGAGAGAAAGAGTGGGAGCGGGACAGAGTGACAAAGAAAGACAGAGAGGGAGAGAGACAAAGATAGAGAGAGATAGAGAGAGAGGTAGAGATAGTGATAACGATTGAGAGTGAGGGACAGAGCGTAAGATTGCGAGAGAGAGATAGAGATAGAGATAGATAGAGAGAGGCAGAGAGATAAAGTGAGACTCTTCGTGAGAGAGAGACAGAGACAGGGAAACTGACAGAGAGCGAGAGAGAGAAAGACAGAGAGTGAGAGACAGACAGAGACAGAGAGGGAGAGAGAGTGTGTTTTTGTGTATCTCTCTCGATCTGTCTCTCTTTCTGCATAGTTTCTGGTATTGACACAGGGCTTTGGGAGAGAGCGGGGCAGGGGGATTTTTTGGTGATTGATACAGGGCTATTGCGAGAGTGTGAGGCAGTGTGATTAGATTGGGATTGATACTGGGGTATGGGAAGAGAGTGGAGAAGTGGGATTAGTTTGGGGATTAATACAGGCTATGGGGAGAAAGCGGGACATTGGGATTAGTTTGGCATTGATACAGGGCTATGGGGAGAGAGCGGGGATGTTGGAATAGTTTGGGTGAGACTGAGCAGCCATTTTACATGAGATGTGTGGTGGCCATTTTATATCAGCATTCGTGTTACAGAGACCGAGGGAGAGAGAGACAGACAGAGAGAGAGAGAGAGAGCGACAGAGAGAGAGAGAGAAGGCAGAGTTAGAGAGAGACAGAACTGAGAGACAGAGAGTGAGAGAGAGACAGAGAGGGAGACAGACAGCCAGAGAGACAGAGAGAGAACTGGAGAGACAGAGATAGGAAGAGAAAGATAGAGCTAGAGAGTGAGATAGAGACAGTGAGAAGGAGAGAGAGAGATAGAGAGCGAGAGAAGGAAAGACAGATAGAGCTACAGTCAGAGAGAGAGAAAAACAGAGAAGGTAGAGTGAAAGAGAGAGAGAGTTCGAGACAGATAGAGATAAAGACAGAGAGAGAGAGAGAGCGAGCGAGGGAGGGAGGGAGAGAGAGAGAGAGACAGAGAGGAAGACAGAGAGAAAGAGAGAGACACGGAGAGAGAGACAGAGTGAGAGCGAGAGCGAGACAGGCAGAGAGAGAGAGAGGGAGAGGGACAGAGAGACAAAGAAAGATAGAGAGGGAGAGAGACAGACACAGAGAGTGACAGAGAGGTAGAGAGAGATAGAGATAGAGAGAGACAGAGAGAGCGATTGAGAGTGAGGGGCCGAGCGTAAGATAGAGAGAGAGAGAGATAGCGACAGAAAGAGGGAGAGAGAGATAGAGCGAGACAGAAACAGAGAAGCGAGACAGACAGAGAGAGCCAGAGAGAAAGAGAGAGAGAGTGAGAGACAGAGCGAGAGAGAGGGAAAAATAAAAAGCGAGAGAGATACAGAGAGAATGAGAGGCAGATCGAGAGAGAGAGACACAGAGATAGAGAGCGCGAGACAGAGAAACAGTGAGAGAGAGATGCATAAAGAGAGAGATAGTGAGAGCAAGACACACAGAGAGAGACAAAGCGAGAGAGATCAACAGACAGATAGCGAGAAACAGAGACAGGCAGACAGACAGAGCGAGAGAGCCAAACTGACAGAGGGACAGAGAGAGAGAGGGAGAGAGAGAGACAGAGAGAATGAGACAGCGAGAGACAGACAGAGAGAGAGAAAGAGAAAAATAAAAAGCGAGAGAGAGAGAGACAGAGAGAATGAGAGACAGATCAAGAGAGAGAGACAGATAGAGAGAGAGAGAAAGAGAGAGAGAGAGAGAACGCCTGTGAGAGAGTCAGAAAGAGTGACAGAGAAACAGAGGGAAAGAGAATGAGAAAGAGACTGAGAGACAGAGAGAAAGAGAGACAGAGTTAGAGATAGAGAGAGAGGGAGAGACAGAGAGAGTGAAATAGGCAGAGCGACGGAGAGAAGAGACAGAGAGATAGAGAAAGAGAGAAGAGAGAGATGGAGAGAGAGAGAGTGAGAGAGAGAGAGAGAAACACAGAGACAGAGAGAAAGACAGAGAGACAGACAGCGAGACAGAGGGAAAGACAAATAGAGAGGAAAAGAGAGAGAGAGTAGAGAGAGAGAAAAACAGTGAGACAGCTAGACAAAGAGTGAGAGAGAGATACACACATATCGAGAGAGATAGAGAGAGATGGATGTAGAGAGTGAGAGAGAGATAGGGAGAGAGAGACAGAGACAGACAGAGAGAGAGGCAGATAGACGGACAGAGAGACAGACAGAGAGAGACATAGACTGAGAGCGAGAGAGAGAGAGAGGGAGACAAATAGAGAGAAGAGAAAAAGAGACAGAGATAGCGAGGGAGAGAGACACAGATAGACAGAGAAAGAGATAGAGCGACAGATGGGCAGAGATCGAGAGTGATAGTGAGAGACAGAGATAGAACGAGGGAGTGAGATGGAGAGACAGAGAGATACGGATAGAGAGAGAGAGAGAGAGACAGAGAGATAGAGATAGAAGGAGATAGAGATAGAGTGAGAGACAGAGAGAAAGTCAGAGAGAGAGAGACAGACGGACAGAGAGAGTGAAAAGAGAGTTAGAGAGAGAAAGAGAAAGAGATAGAGCGACAGACAGAGAGAGAGAGATAGCGAGAGAGAGACAGGCAGAGAGAGAGAGAGGGAGAGGGACAGAGACACAAAGAAAGACTGAGAAAGAGGGAGACTGAGAGAGAGAAAGAGAAAAAGGGAGAGGGAGAGAGAGAAAGAGAGAGAGAGAGAGAGAACGAGAGAGAGAGAGAGAGAGAGAGAGAGAGAGAACGAGAGGGAGAGAGACAGAGCGAGAGCGAGTCAGAGATAGGCAGATAGCGAGAGATAGAGAGAGAGAGAGACAGATAGAGTGTGGAGTCCTCAACTCTAGAACATATTCACACGAGGCATATAGTGCAGACAAGTTCACTCATGACCTGCACCTTTATTCCCCGGACCAAGGAATGCTGATCCTGCGTGGAACGTCCCTTTAAGTACCTGGCTGACCAGGTAAGGATTGTCTCCCACAAGTTCACTCTCTGTGGTCAAGGTGTGTATTTCACGGTTATATACAGTGTACACTGTTGTTACATGTTGGTTACAGTTATGTGAAAGTTACAAACATGATATCACCTACACCACAATGTCTTTTTGTCAAAGATTGAGTGTTTAATGCGGTCGACGCTTTCTCGTGGAGCGCTGCAGTTCTGGCTCTGGTGGTTGAGCCGTGGCATGAGACTCTGACGCCTGAGTTGGTTCCAGCCTGTCCAGGCTGGCCGCAGGGACTGTGCATACTGTTTACTGTCCTAGTTGCTCGTTCACTAGCAGTGGTGTGGTTAACATCCCATGGTCTATTTCAGGTTCCTCAGTGTCCATGATGAACCTTTTCTCTACCTGGTCCAGATGTTTGCGGCATAGCTGCCCATTATTTAGTCTTACCACTATGACACTTAACACCTCTTTACCAATTACGGTGCCCTCGAACCACTTGCGTCCTAATGCATGTTTCAGCACACATACCGGGTCATCCATTTCTATACACCTCCCCCTTGAGTTTCGATCATGGCAGTCGGTTTGGTACTACCGCTTGCCCTCAACAATGTCTGCCAGGCTTGGTGAATGATCGACAGCCACGTTTTGATCGAGCGTTTCATGAGGAGTCCCGCTGGCTGGACTCCCGTGAGCGAGTGCGGGCGGGACCTATAGGCCAGCAGGATGCGCGATAGGCGGTACTGAAGAGAGGGTCCCTAGATACGGAGCACGCCTTGTTTTATGACTTGGACCGCACGTTCCACCTGGCCATTGGAAGCCAGCTTGAACGGCGATGTCCAGGCGTGCTTGATACCATTGCCCGACTTGAACTCCTGCACTTCATGGCTGGTGAAACACAGGCCATTGTCGCTCACCAGAATGTCCGGCAAGCCGTGGGACGCGAAAACCGTACGCAGACACTCCACGGTGATGGATGTCATGCAAAAGTTTAATATGATGCACACGATCCATTTCGAGTATGCATCGATTAGAAGCAGGAACATTTTCCCATGAACGGCCCCGGATAGTCCAATTGGATGCGTGGTGTGCCAGAGCCACGGGCTGAGCGGGGCATCCCTGGGGGCATTGCCCAGCTGGGAACATGTTGTGCACCTGCGAACCCATTGTTCCAGGTCGAGTCAATCACCGGCCACCATGCATGTGACCGGGCAATAGCCTTCATTCGAACAATGCCAGGGTGCTCGCTGTGGATTTCACTGATGAATGCTTCTCTCCCTTTCTGCGTCATGACCACCCTGCTGCCCCATAGTAGGCAGTCGACTTGGATGAAGAGTTTATCCATCCGTCTCTGAAATGGTCTGACCTCCTCGTGGTACGCCCCGTGTGCGGGTGCCCCATCCACAGTCAGGACACATTTCCTTATCACGGATAGGAGGGAGTCCCTGTTGGTCCATAGTTTGATCTGGCGGGCTGTGTTGAGGGAGCCTGCTGTGTCAAAACCTCAGCGCCTTGCTCCGCTGCCCCCTCGGTGGTGGCCAGAGGAAGACTTCTGAGCGTGTCAGCGCAATTTTCGGTGCCTGGCCGCTGCCGTATGGTGTAGTCATATGCAGCCAGCTTGAGTGCCCATCGCTGAATGCGAGCTAACGCATTGTCGTCGACAGAATTGTGTCGGACAACGGGAATATCAATGGCTTATGATCCGTTTCTAATTCGAACGGTCGGCCGAAGAGATACTGGTGCATCTTTGTCACACTGTAATTGCAAGCGAGTGCATTCTTTTCGACCATGCCGTACCCAAGCTCTGCCTGGGAGAACGACCTGGAGGCTAAACAACCGGTTGTGTCGACCGT